>NC_082690.1:23088301-23426680 GCF_949987515.2 Delphinus delphis
TTCATTTGGATTGATAAGCTTTTTTTAGTTAACTTTTTTTCTACCGATTTTGAAGCTATACATTTTATTTCCTTAAAAATTACCCTTAGTTAATGGTCTTTACCCTTTTGCCAGAAAAATACAAAGAACTTAATAATTCTAATCCCAGTAACTCTCCTCTATTGTATCACTTTTATACCACCAAATTGGGCACTGTCATTTTTATGGTTTTATACAGTCAATATCTGTCTAGATATTTTTATATTTTGACTGGTTCTACTGCTTTCTATTCTTCCTAGTATTTCACTTTTGTCCTTCTTGTTGAGATTTCTTCTTCAGCCTTTAGGAGTTCCTCTAGCAAGAATCTCTCTCATGACGAACTCTGTTTTTTTGTTTGAATGAAAATGTCTCCCTTGTTTTTAAGAGTTTAGCAAAATGTTACTTTTGTCAGCACATTGAAGGTAACATCTCTTTGCCTTTATTATAATGGATTTACGTGTATTGAATTTGATCCCCATGTTCACTATTTGACTACAATACAAAATAAGGATTTTAAAAAATCAATATACAATTGCTTACATGGTAATCGAATTCAAATTAATGTTTAATATAAAAATCAATTAAAATATAATTTATAATCCTCATACTTTAATAAAAGGCTTTGAATTGACTATTCAAATTTGGGAGATTCTTTATGGACACATTTCAAGAATTTATATGAAGATACAGATTTATATACTTTTATGAGGAATGTAGATCTTTCTTTCTACATCTATTGTAACCTCTTCCTTGAAACCTCCAACCTTGGAAAAAAATAGAAGCAGCACAGTGGAAGAACACAATCCCAGTATGTTGACTGTAGGCTTCAAACTGCTTAATATGAGGCAGCTTCATTAATGTAAAATGTGCATGAATAAACAGGTAATATTTTGTGAAAATTTTCAACAAGTGCTTAGGATCAGCAGAAAATTAATTATTTAAGTAAAGACAATTATAAAATTTGAATAACAATTTTGTACATTCTTAATATACTCTCCATTTTTCATATATATTTACTTTTTTCATTATGCCAAAGGGAAGGAATTTACCCTGACTTTCTCTCTTTGCAAATATTATTTTTGTTAACTGACTGTAATTGCCAAATAACAAATAAAACATCAAACATGTACTTGATTTTTTAATCCAAGTGACTTCTTAAAGGGAAATAGTTATGATGCCATTGGCTTATTGAGTACAACCCATTTTAGAGGGTACTTTAAGGTTCATTCTCTTCCTTTTGCTATTCTGACTTCTTTCCTTCTGTCTTTCCTTCTTTCTTTCTTTTTTTTTTTTTTTTTTTTTGCCGTACGCGGGCCTCTCACTGTTGTGGCCTCTCCTGTTGAGGAGCACAGGCTCCAGACGCGCAGGCCCAGTGGCCATGGCTCACGGGCCCCGCTGCTCCGTGGCATGCAGGATCCTCCCGGACTGGGGCATGAATCCGTGTCCCCTGCGTTGGCAGGCAGACTCCCAACCACTGCACCACCAGGGAAACCCCCCCTTCTTTCTTTTTCTACTGTTTTTGAGAGAGTAGATGCAATATGTCTTTTGCTTAAAATCCCCAAACTAAAACACTTTTGTGCATATAGCACTGGTTAGCTTTCCATTCTACTGCATTTAATTTAATAAAACTATTTCATACCTGCTAAAATATGAAGTATAATAGCTGATGCAAAGGAAGAATATAGTAATAGGATGTTGAGGTAAAAGCAAAAGCAAAGTAAAAAATGGAGGCAATTTCACAAAGTATTGTCAATCATATAGCAAGTGAGTTGTAGGGTAATTGAGAAAGGAGACCCCTAATCTCTCATTCTCCATATTTAATCCATCCCTGGGATCCCACTGTGAAACCTCATAAACCTGTTTTTTGGTTCTTCCCTCTTTAAGTTCATGATCATTACTTTGGTCAAGGTCATCTTTGTTACTCACTTGAACCCAAGTTTTCTGCCTTCTTACATACTCTCTACATTGCCCTCAGGGTCACCTAAAGCACACATGACCAAGTCACACTCCTGCTTAAAATCCTTGTTATATTTTTTATTTCTCATCTCTAGATTGTCTGTCCTGTAGTGATTGCTAAAAAAATGTAGTGTTTTTTTTTCAATGAGACAAGGAGGAAAAAGAAAATGAGAAATAATGGGAAGATCAGTATATTAATTTATTTAATAAATATTTGCACTCCCACTATGTATCTAGAATGGTGTTTTGTATTCACAATGGTGAACAAAATATATAAGATTGGTGTCTGCAGGGAATTTTCAGTCTCATTCATTCAATCTATACAACTAAACAGCTAAATCACCAAGCACTGCCTATGTAACAGGTGTTGTACTAAGCGTTTGCTGAAATGATCTCCTTTGGTGTTCATAATCACCCACCCCAATGAGTGGGGCACTCTTTTTATGACCATTTTATTCAGGAAACAACTGGGGCAGGACAAGGATAAGCCATAAATAATTAGAACCTAGACAGACAGACAGACTCCAGTGCCCTTTCCTAATTCAAATCTATGATTACATCAGGTTTTAGGAGAACAGACCAATGATTCCTGAAGTGATTGGGGAGCACTATAAGGCAGAGGGATCAACAAGTATCTAGCTGCATAGCACTGACTTCCAGAGTCAGGTGTGGCCAGGAACTGCACTGGATTTTTGGAAGCGTTCAGAATTGCTGGTATATAGAAACAAGGGGATTCTTTTCTGTGCCCCTTAGCTTTCTTTTTTTTTTTTTTTTTTTTTTGCGGTACGTGGGCCTCTTACTGCTGTGGCCTCTCCCGTTGAGGAGCACAGGCTCCGAACGCACAGGCTCAGCAGCCATGGCTCACGGGTGCAGCCGTTCCGTGGCATGTGGGATCTTCCCGGACCGGGACACGAACCCATGTCCCCTGTATCGGCAGGCGGACTCTCAACCACTGCGCCACCAGGGAAGCCCCCCCCCTTAGCTTTCTGACTAAAGCATGTTGGCCAAGTTTGTTCTTATCCCAGGACTTTTATCTCAGGAATTATCTAACTACCTATTTTCCATATTTTTTTATTCCTTTAGTTTCTTATTGTATTTGTTATTAGTTTGTCCCCTTCACAAAAAATAATTTCACATTCGTTAATCTTCTTAATATTTTTAATGCTTTAAAATCATTATCCTTAATACCTCTTACTTATTATTCATTTAAATTTTTTATCTTTTAATTGAAATTTTAAGGATATTTTTACTTTCCACTTCTTAATTTTTCTGAGTTTGCTTTATTTTTACTCTTTCCAACCATGTCTCCAACTTCATTTAATTTGATTCTTTTAATAAAGACAATTAAATATGGTTAAATTTTAGGCCTTTGTAAGACTTTAAACATCGACACTTGAATAAACAAGGAAAAAGGACCTTGTGGAACTTGAGTTCCAGAACATGCTTCAGGCAGTCGTGAACAGTTCAGAAGGCAGAGGTCAGTGTGGGCTAAGCTGGGCAAGCTTTGTATATGAGGTGGGATATGTTGAGTCCTGAGGGTCTGTGTCAGGAAGCCAGTTCTTGTACAGCTCTTTGACCAACTGCACGAGTGACCTTTGGCTGACCCCTTCCCTACTCTTCTCAGCAGTAGCAGGAAGGGTCTGAAGTAAATCATTTCCAAATGGGAACTTCCAGCTCTAGTATTGTGTGTGCCCTATGATTTGGATGGTACAGGATTAACAGAACAATGCAGAACATTTTGATGAGGCCATAAATTAAAATGGCATATCAAATTATCAAAATACTGCTTTTTATTACTTAGTAATGTTCTCAGAAGAAATCCCCAATGTATCCCCTACTTTATGCCTAAACCTAGCCTTGTTCCTTAGCCTATGAGTCCCATCCAAATGTCCCTAGCATCAAAATGGCAATGCCCAAATAGTATGAGCCCTTTGGAGAATCCCAAGACTTTAAAAAATATTTTTATTTTAATTTTAAAAAATTTTTATTGGAGTATAATTGATTTACAATATTGTGTTAGTTTCAGGTGTACAGAAAAGTGATCAGTTATACATATACATATATCCATTCTTTTTCAGATTCTTTTCCCATATAGGTCATTACAGAGTACTGAATAGTTTCCTGTGCTATACAGTAGGTCCTTATTAGTTATCTATTTTATATACAGTATAGATCAATGCCAATCTTACAATTTATGCATCCCCTGCTTACCCCCTGGTAATCAAAATTTGTTTTCTACAGCTGTAACTCTATTTCTGTTTTGTAGATAAGTTTGTTTGTACACTATTTTTTTGTTTCCACAAATAAGCGGTATCATATGATATTTGTCTTTCTGTGTCTGACTTACTTCACTCAGTATGACAATCTCTAGGTCTGCCCATGTTGCTACAAATGGCATTATTTTGTCCTTTTTTATAGCTGAGTAATATTTCATTGTATATATATACCATATCTTCTTTATCCATTCCTCTGTTGATGGATATTTAGGTTGCTTCCATGTCCTGGCTATTGTAAATAGTGCTGCAATGAACACTGCAGTGCATGTGTCTTATCAAATTATGATTTTCTTTGAATATATGCCCAGGAGTGGGATTGCTGGGTCATATGGTAGCTCTATTTTTAGTTTTTTAAGGAGGCTCCATACTGTTCTCCATAGTAGCTGTACCAATTCACATTCCCACCAACAGTGTAGGATGGTTCCCTTTTCTCCACACCCTCTCCAGCATTTATTGTTTGAAGATTTTTGGCCATTTGATGATGGCCATTCTGACCAGTGTGAGGTGATACCTCATTGTAGTTTTGATTTACATATGTCTAATAATTAGTGATGTTGAGAATCTTTTCATGTGCTTTTTAGCCATTTGTATGTCTTCTTTAGAGAAGTGTTTATTAGGACCTTCTGTCCATTTTTTGATTGGGTTGTTTGTTTTTTTGAAATTGAACTGCATGGGCTGTTTGTATATTTTGGGGATTAATCCCTTGTTGCTTGCTTCATTAACAAATATTTTCTCCCATTCTGAGGGCTGTCATTTTGTTTATGGTTTCCTTTGCTGTGCAAAAGCTTTTAAGTTTAATTAGGTCTCATTTGTTTATTTTTTATTTTATTTTCCTTACTCTAGAAGGTGGATCAAAAAAGATCTTCTGTGATTTATGTCAGGGAGTATTCTGCCTATGTTTTCCTCTAAGAGCTTTATAGTATCTGGTCTTACATTTAGGTCTTTAATCCATTTTGAGTTTATGTTTTTATATGGTGTTAGGGAATGTTGTAATTTCATTCTTTTACATGTAGCTGTCCAGTTTTCCCAGAATCACTTATTGAAGAGATGATCTTTTCTCCACTGTATAATCTTGCCTCCTTTGTCATAGATTAAATGATCATAGGTGCATGGGTTTATCTCTGGACTTTCTATCCTATTCTATTGATCTATATTTCTGTATTTGTGCCAATACCATACTGCCTTGATTACTGTAGCTTTGTAGTATACTCTGAAGCCAGGGAGCCTGATTCCTCAGCTCCATTTTTCTTTATCAAGATTGCTTTGGCTATCCATGGTCTTTTATGCTTCCATATAAATTATAAAACTTTTTGTTCTAATTCTGTGAAAAAGGACATTGATAATTTGATAGGGATTTCATTGAATCTGTAGATTGCTTTCGGTAGTATAATTATTTTCACAATATTGATTCTTCCAATCCAAGAACATGGTATATCTCTCCATCTGTTTATGTCATCTTTGATTTCTTTCATTAGTGTTTTATAGTTTTCTGAGTAAAGTTTTCCCTCGTTAGGTAGGTTTATTCCTAGGTATTTTATTCTTTTCGTTGTAATGGTAAATGTGATTGTTTCCTTAATTTCTCTTTCTGCCCTTTTGTTTTAAGTATATAGGAATGCAAGAGATTTCTGCATATTAATTTACTATCCCACAGATAATACTATTTATTTTCCTGCAGATAATAATATGCAGGATAATTAAAGTATCCTGCAACTTTACCAAATTCATTGATTAGCTCTAGTAGTTTTCTGGTGGCACCCTTAAGATTTTCTATGTATAGAATTGTGTCATCTGCAGACAGTGACAGTTTTACTTCTTCTTTTCTAATTTGTATTCCTTTTATTTCTTTTTCTTCTCTGATTGCCATGGCTAGAACTTTCAAAACTATGTTGAATAATAGTGCTGAGAGTGGACATCCCTGTCTGTTTTCCTGAAATTAGAGAAAATGCTTTCAATTTTTCACCAATGAGATGATGTTTGCTGTGGTTTTGTCATATATGGCCTTTATTATTTGAGGTAAGTTCCCTCTATGCCCACTTTCTGGAGAGTTTTTATCATAAATGGGTGTTTAATTTTGTCAGAATCTTTTTCTGCATCTATTGAAATGATCATTTGGTTTTTATTCTTCAATTTGTTGATGTGGTGTATCACACTGATTGAGTTACAGATACTGAAAAATCTTTGCATCCCTGGGATAAATCTCACTTGATCATGGTGTATGATCCTTTTAATGTGTTGTTGGATTTAGTCTGCTAGTATTTTGTTGAGGATTTTTGTGTCTATGTTCATCAGTGATATTGGCCTGTAATTTTCTTTTTTGTGATATCTGTGTCTGGTTTTGGTATCAGGATGTACCTTGTAGTATGAGCTTGGTAGTGTTCCTTCCTCTGCAATTTTTTGGAAGAGTTTCAAAAGGATAGGTGTCAGCTTTTCTCTAAATATTTGATAGAATTCGCCTGTGAAGCCATCTGGTCCTGGACTTTATTTTGTTGGAAATTTTTAAATCATAGTTTCAATTTCAGTACTTGTGAATTGCCTGTTCATATTTTCTACTTCTTCCTGGTTCAGTCTTGGAAGTTTGTACCTTTGGTACAGATTTGTCCATTTCTTCTAAGCTGTCCATTTTATTGGCATAAAGTTTCTTGTAATAGTCTCTTATGATCTTCTGTATTTCTGTAATGTCCATTGTAACTTCCTTTTCATTACTAATTTTATTGATTTGAGTCCTCTCCCTTTTTTTTCTTGAGGAGTCTTGCTAAAGGTTTATCAATTTTGTTTATCTTCTCAAAGGACCACCTTTTTGTTTCATTGATCTTTGCTATTATTTTCTTCATCTCTATTTCATATATTTCTGCTCTCATCATTATGATTTCTTTCCTTCTACTAACTTTGGGTTTTGTTTGTTCTTCTTTCTCCAGTTGCTTTAGGTGTCAGGTTAGGTTCTTTATTTGAGATTTTTCTTGTTTCCTAAGGTAAGATTTTATTGCTATAAACTTCCCTCTTAGAACTACTTTTGCTGTGTCCCAAAGCTTTATTTTTTTTAATTAAAGTATAGTTGATTTACAATATTGTTAGTTTCATATAGCAAATGATTCAGTAATCATTTACTGAATTATACAGCAAATCCTTGTTGCTTACCGATTTTTGTATAGTAGTTTTTATCTGTTAATCCTATTCTCCTAATTTATCACTTACCATCCTCCCTTTCTCCTTTGGTAACCATAAGTTTTTTTTTTTTTCTATGTCTGTGAGTCTGTTTCTGTTTTGCATACAGATTTGATTCATTTGTATTATTTTTTAGATTCCACATATAAGTAATACATATAGTACTTGTCTTTCTCTGTTAGTGTGATATTCTCTTGGTCCATCCATGTTGCTGCAAATGGCAATATTTCATTACTTTTTATCACTGAGTTATATTTCATTGTATATATGTACCATATCTTCTTATGCCAGTCATCTGTTGATGGGCATTTTGGTTGTTTCCATGTCTTGGCTTTTGTAAATAATTCTGCTATGAACATTTGGGTACATATATCTTTCTTAAATTAGAGATTTTGTCTTTTCCATATATATGCCCAGGAGTGGGATTTCTGGATCATATGGTAGGTCTATTTTTAATTTTTTAAGGAACCTCCATACTGTTCTCCATAGTGGCTGCACAAATTTACATTCCCACAAATATTGTAGGAAGGTTCCCTTTTCTCCACACCCTCTCCAGCAAGAATGTCAAGGCTTTTAGTTCTATAGAGCTGGGTTTAGATTCCATGCTCAGTTCCTTACTTATCATTTAGCTGTGTGGCCTTTAAGAATGAGACTTTCCAACCTTAGTTTCCTCATCTGTAAAAATAAATTATAATACTGATGCTGAAGATGTTAAGTTTAGAAATGAAATGTGTAAAGAGACAATGCATGCTCCATTATATACAGAAAAGTAGTAAAACATAAGGTGGTTTAACACTCCCAAAGGAACTTCCTTAAATAAAATCATCTGTGTTTCACTAAAAAGTTTTAAAATTATGATTTATAGACTAAAAGATTCTTGGGTTTCAGAAGTGCTGTTGGCCTCATGGATTGGGAAGGGTTCAAGGGCTCAGGGGGAGGAAAAGCAGAAATGAGACATTCAGATAGTCCGAACACATCATGAACAACTCATCTGATGTACAAAGAGTAGGGAAAGTTTATGAAAAATAAGCTCCCATGTCTCACTCCTATCCCCAGATCAGAGCCCTTGTTTCTGAGTTAGAGCTGAATATCAGCATTTAGAATTATTATTGCTCACCAGGGACACATACCACTATGATGCAGCAACATTACTCTTGAGCTCTGTGGCATCTTGACCTTGTCTGGCTTAGAGAAATCTCAGCAAGACTTATTTGTGGTTTTAAGTAGTGACCACATGAGCTAAAAGGTCCAAAGATGAAGCATTTGTAGCTCTAGCAGGAGGCTTTGGAACACTCAGTAAACTTGAGAAATAAGATAATCTTGTAAAATTGGGCTGTCTAGTGGCTGAATTCCTGAGACAAGGCAAGCAAAGAGAGTACTGGGATATATGTTGGGGAGGGTGGGTTAAATCTATCTGGATGATGATGATAATGGTGATGATAACTTCTTGAGCATCACAGGGAAAGAGAATGCATTCACATTCTAGAAAATATATCCATATTCTTGCTCCAAATTTTGGTATAGTCCTATACTGCCAAGAGAAAGCTTTACCTGGACAATTATCTCACTTTGAATTTTTATTGTTCTGAAAAAAATAAGTGGGCCCCAATGATAGAATACAAGCTATTTCAGGTGTGCAAGATACAAAATCAAGTAAGACACAGCTGTTCCTAGATTGAGTTGACAGTCTTATGAGGTTAAAATCTGTAGGCAGACCATGGTACAATCCAATAAGGTTGGTGCCATTACAGAAATTTGAGCCAGGTGCTGTACATCAAAAATGATGGGTCAGCCTGCTCTGCCTGTGATAATTAAGAAAAATCTTCATAGAAGAGGTAATACTTCAGCCGGTTTCTTAAAATGAAGGTAATTTACAAAGAGAAGAGGGGAGAGATTTTAGTTAGGCACAAAATGTGCAAAGAAGAAATAGTGTCAGAATATGAATATGGCATAGAATCATGGCCCTAATGTGGAGGGAAGTTGACAATAAGACTATGGTGCTGGCATTTGCCTTATGTACTGAGGTGCTCCTATGTTGGGTGCATAAATATTTATAATTGTTATATCTTCTTCTTCGATTGATCTCTTGATCATTATGTAGTGTCTTTCTTTGTCTCTTGTAATAGGCTTTACTTTAAAGTCTATTTTGTCTGATAGGAGAATTGTTACTCCAGCTTTCTTTTGAGTTCCATTTGCATGGAATGTATTTTTCCATCCCCTCACTTTCAGTCTGAATGTGTCCCTTGGTCTGAAGTAGGTCTCTTGCAGACAGCATATATACAGGGCTTCTTTTTGTATCCATTCAGCCAGTCTGTGTCTTTTGGTTGGAGCATTTAGTCCATTTACATTTAAGGTAATTATTGATATGTATGTTCCCATTACCATTTTCTTAATTGTTTTGGGTTTGTTATTGTAGGTCTTTTCCTTCTCTTGTGTTTCCTGCCTAGAGAAGTTCCTTTAGCATTTGTTGTAAAGCTGGTTTGGTGGTGCTGAATTCTGTTAGATTTGCTTGTCTGTAAGGGTTTTAATTTCTCCACCAAATCTGAATGAGATCCTTGCTGGGTAATGTTTGTTGTCGATTTTTTCCATTATTCACTTTAAATATATCCTGCCACTCCTTTCTGGCTTGCAGAGTTTCTGCTGAAAAATTAGCTATTAACCTGATGGGGATTCCTTTGTATGTTACTTGTTGTTTTTCCCTTGCTGCTTTTAATATTTTTTCTTTGAATTTAATTTTTGTTAGTTTGATTAATATGTGTCTTGGTGTGTGTTTCCTGGACTTGACTGACTATTTCTTTTCCCATATTAGGCAAGTTTTCAACTATAATCTCTTCAAATAATTTCTCAGTCCCTTTCTTTTTTCTTCTTCTGGGACCCCTATAATTCGAATGTTGGTGCATTTAATGTTGTCCCAGAAGTCTCTGAGACTCTCCTCAATTCTTTTCATTCTTTTTTCTTTATTCTGCTCTGTGGCAGTTATTTCCACTATTTTATCTTCCAGGTCACTTCTCCATTCTTCTGCCTCAGTTATTCTGGTATTGATTCCTTCTAAGGAATTTTAAATTTCATTTATGGTATTGTTCAACATTGTTTGTTTGCTCTTTAGTTCTAGGTCCTTGTTAAATGTTTCTTGTATTTTCTCCATTCTATTTCAAAGGTTTTGGATCATCTTTACTGTTGTTACTCTGAATTCTTTTTCAGGCAGACTGCCTATTTCCTTTTCATTTATTCAGTCTGGTGGGTTTTTACTTTGCTCATTTATCTGGAGTGTATTTCCTGGCTTCTCATTTTGTGTAACATCCTGCATTTGGGGTCTCCTTTATGCAGGCTGCACATTTGTATTTCCCATTGTTTTTGGTGTCTGACTCCAGTGAGTAAGGTTGGTTCAGGGTGTTGTGTAGGCTTCCTGGTGGAGGGGACTGCTGCCTGTGTTCTGGTGGATGAGGCTGGATCTTGTTTTTCTGGTGAGCAGAAGCACATCCAGTGGTGCGTTTTGGGGTGTCTGAAATTATTATGATTTTGGGCAGCCTCTCTGCTACTGGATAATGTTGTGTTCTGTCTTGCTAGTATTTGGCAATCGACAGTAACACAACACTAATAGGGAAATTTAACACCCCACTTTCACCAATGGACAGATCATCCAAAATGAAAATAAAGAAGGAGACACAAGCTTTAAATGATACATTAAACAAGATGGACTTAATTGATATTTCTAGGACATTCCATTCAAAAACAATAGGATACACTTTCTTCTCAAGTGCTCATGGAACATTCTCCAGGATAGATCATATCTTGGGTCACAAATCAAGCATTCGTAAATTTAAGAAAATTGAAATCATATCAAGTATATTTTCTGACCACAATGCTATGAGACTAGATATCATTACAGGAAAAAAAATCTGTCAAAAATACAAATACATGGAGGCTAAACAATACGTTCCTAAATAACCAAGAGATCCCTGAAGAAATCAAAGAGGAAATTTAAAAAAAATACCTAGAAACAAAAGAAAATGAAAACACAGTGACCCAAAACATATGGAGTGCAGGAAAAGCAGTTCTAAGAGGGAAGTTTATAGCAATACAATCCTACTTTAAGAAACAAGAAACATCTCAAATAAACTACCTAACCTTACACCTAAAGCACTTAGAGAAAGAAGAACAAAAAACCCACAAGTTAGCAGAAGGAAAGAAATCATAAAGATCAGATCAGAAATAAATGAAAAAGAAATGAAGGAAACGATAGCAAAGATCAATAAAACTAAAAGCTGGTTCTTTGAGAAGATAAACACAATTGATAAACCATTAGCCAGACTCATCAAGAAAAAAAGGAGAAGACTCAAATCAATAGAATTAGAAATGAAAAAGGAAAAGTAACAACTGACACTGCAGAAATACAAAGGATCATGAGAGATTACTACAAGCCACTATATGCCAATAAAATGGACAACCTGGAAGAAATGGATAAACTCTTAGAAATGCACAACCTTCCCAGACTGAACCAGGAAGAAATAGAAAATATAAACAGACCAATCACAAACACTGAAATTGAGACTGTGATTAAAGATCTTCCAACAAGAAAAGTACAGGACCAGATGGCTTCACAGGCGAATTTTATCAAACATTTAGAGAAGACCTAACACTTACCTTTCTCAAAGTCTTCCAAAACATAGCAGAGGGGGAAACACTCTCAAAGTCATTCTACAAGACCAGCATCACCCTGATACCACAACCAGAAAAAGATGTCAGAAAAAAAGAATATTACAGGACAATAACTTTGATGAACATAGATGCAAAGATCCTCAGCAAAATACTAGCAAACAGAATCCAACAGTGCATTAAAAGGATCATACAGCATGATCAGGTGGGAGTTATCCCAGGGATGCAATGATTCTTCAATATATGCAAATCAATCAATGTGATACACCACATTAACAAATTAAGGAATAAAAACCATAGGATCATCTCAACAGATGCAGAAAAGCTTTTGACAAAATTCAACACCCATTTATGATTAAAACCCTCCAGAATGTGGACATAGATGGAACTTACCTCAACATAATAAAGGCTATATATGACAAACCCACAGCCAACATTGTTCTCAATGGTGAAAAACTGAAACTATTTTCACTAAGATCAGGGACAAGACAAGTTTGTCCACTCTCTCCACTATTCTTCAACATAGTTTTGGAAGTTTTAGCCACAGCAATCAGAGAAAAAAAATAAATAAAAGGAATACAAATCGGAAAAGGAGAAGTAAAGCTGTCACTGTGTGCAGATGACATGATACTATACATAGAGAATCCTAAAGATGCTACCAGAAAACTACTAGAGCTAATCAATGAATTTGGTAAAGTAGCAGGATACAAAATTAATTCACAGAAATCTCTTGCATTCCTATACAATAATGATGAAAAATCTGAAAGGGAAATTAAGGTAATACTACCATTTATCACTGCAACAAAATGATTAAATACCTAGGAATAAACCTTCCTAAGGAGGCAAAAGTCATGTATGCAGAAAACTATAAGATACTAATGAAAGAAATGAAAGATGATACAAACAGATGCAGAGATATACAATGTTCTTGGATTGGAAGGATCAATATTGTGAAAATGACTATACTACCGAAATATATCTACAGATTCAATGCAATCCCTATCAAACTATCACTGACATTTTTCTCAGAACTAGAACAAAATATTTCACAATTTGTATGGAAACACAAAAGAATAGCCAAAGCAATTTTGAGAATGAAAAATAGAGGTGGAGGAATCAGGCTCCCAGACTTCAGACTATACCACAAAGCTACAGTAATCAAGACAGTATGGTACTGGCACAAAAACAGAAATATAGATCAATGGAAAAGGATAGAAAGCCCAGAGATAAACCCACACACATATGGCCACCTTATCTTTGATAAAGTAGGCAAGAATATACAATGGAGAAAAGACAACCTCTTCAATAAGTGGTGCTAGGAAAACTGGACAGCTACATGTAAAAGAATAAAATTAGAACACTCCCTAACACCACATATAAAAATAAACTCTAAAAGGATTAAAGACCTAAATGCAAGGCCAGAAACTATCAAACTCTTAGAGGAAAACAGGCAGAACACTCTCTTACATAAATCATAGAAAGACCTCTAAGCCCCACCACTTAGAGAAATGGAAATAAAAACAGCAATAAACAAATGGGACCTAATGAAACTTAGAAGCTTTTGTACAGCAAAGGAGACCATAAACAAGATGAAAAGACAACCCTCCAAATGGAAGAATATATTTGCAAATGAAGCAACTGACAAAGAATTAATCTCAAAAATATACAAGTGGCTCAAGCAGCTCAATATCATAAAAAACAAACAACCCAATCCAAAAATGGGCAGAAGATCTAAATAGACATTTCTTCAGGGAAGATATACAGTTCACCAACAAACACATGAAAGGATGCTCAACATCACTAATCATTAGCTAAATGCAAATCAAAACTACTGTGAGGTATCACCTCACACTGGTCAGAATGGCCATCATCAAAAAATGTACAAACAACAAATGCTGGAGAGAGTGTGGAGAAAAGGGAACCGTTTTATACTTTTGGTAGGAATATAAATTGATACAGCCACTATGGAGAACAGTATGGAATTCCTTAAAAAACTAAAAATAGAACAGCCATATGACTCAGCAATCCCACTACTGGGCATATACCCTGAGAAAACCATAATTCAAAAAGAGTCATGTACCAAAATGTTCATTGCAGCTCTATTTACAATAGACAGGACATGGAAGTAAGCTAAGTGTCCATCGACAGATGAATGGATAAAGAAGATGTGGCACATATATACAATGGAATATTACTCAGACATAAAAAGAAATGAAATTGACTCATTTGTAGTGAGGTGGATGCACCTAGAGACTGTCATACAGAGTAATTAAGTCAGAAAGAGTAAAACAAATATCATATGCTAACACATATGTATGGAATCTAAAAAAAAAAAGGTTTTGAGGAATCTAGGGGCAGGACAGGAATAAAGACGCAGACATAGAGAATGGACTTGAAGACACAAGGAGAGGGAAGGGTAAGCTGGGACGAAGTGAGAGAGTGGCATGGACATATACACACTACCAAATGTAAAATATTTATCTATTGGGAAGCAGCCGCATAGCACAGGGAGATCAGCTCCATGTTTTGTGTCCAACTAGAGGAGTGGGATATGGAGGGTGGGAGGGAGATGCAAGAGGGAGAAGAGGGAGGAGATATGGGGATATATGTATACGTATTGCTGAGTCTTTTTGTTATACAGCAGAAACTAACACATCATTGAAAAGCAATTATACTCTAATAAAGATGTTTAAAAAAAAAGATTATGGTGGCAGGAACTTAAGCTATAGGACAGAGTGATAGTAGGGAGTAAGTCTAGAAAGGCACTTACATGACAGTGTTGATGCAGGCAAGATAATTTGATTTTCATCTATAAATTCCAGGAAGGCTAAGAAGAGCTTTGATGTTTTGTTTCTTTTGTTTTATTAACCTAGGATGGGACCCAGTGGCTTTCTTTTAGTAATATAAATTTAATAAAAGAAAGATGTTTAATCAATTGCACTAAGGAGTTGCTGGTGGCAACAAGGCCATTTCATAAGCCATTGCATCTCTTGAAGTTAATGATTTGGTCCTGGAAGAAGAGATAAACAATAGAGTTAAGGAGAAGAAGTTGGATTTAAGTTTTATTGCTGAGGTGGAATAGGATACACTGGGTGACAGATCAGATGTAAGGATGTTGGGATGAGGTAGAGGGAGGTCTTGGTGAAGGGACCAAGGCTTTAGTTTCAAAGGGAGGGTAAACGACAGCACGGTGAATTGATGTGGAAAATAGTCTCATTCCTTGTTTTACATGAGTTTTCTTTCCGTGTTTTTGCTTATACAAGCAGAAGAGAAAGTATACACCTATTTTTTTTTTTTTAATATGGGCAAAGGTATTTTCCTTCAAGAAAGCAAGATGAGGTCTGGTTCCAGCCTGCTCAAAGGTGTAGGACATCATGCGTGACAGAGACTATTTCCAAAATTCATGATCACCTCTTCTTTCTGGGCATACAGCTGGACTACATGTCCTGGCTTCCTCTACAGTAGTCTGTGGCCCTATGGTTGAGTTCTAGCCACTGGGACGTGAGTAGAAGTGACATGCACTGATTTCAAGATTGACCCATAAACTTCATGAGGCATTCCTCAATGCTCTGTTTCCTCCTCTGGCTGCTTGCGATGAAAACAACCTCCAGGGCATTGAACAAAGCTACAAGGTGAAGGTGGCAGAGCCTGCAATAGTCAGGGTCCCTGAGTGACTATGCAAAGGAGGCCTTTTGCCGGCTTAGTATTGTTATATGATAAAAAATAAGCATCAATTGGGATTTATTTGTTACAGAGGTTACTCTATCCTATTACACCAAGTTTTCCCATTGATTTATTAATTTAATAAATATGTATTGAATATTAATTAAGCCCTTGCCACTATATTAAATGCTGAGGATGTAATACAGAGCAAAATATATAAACATCTTGCTTTCACACAGCACATATCCTAGGAGATATGGACCAATTTTATATGCTTGTGCTCAGTGTGCCTTGATGTACTATTTTATTCCATCACAGTACATTTTTATTTTTAATAATCTCCATTCATATCATATTGGTATTTAAAAACATGATGAGTGTTACTACCGGGTTGAGATAACTTTCATAATAACCAAGGACTAGCAAGGTGTAGCAAGCTGATGCTTGAGCTCTTTCCAAGTTTCTAGTCACCTCAGAAATTTTATATTTGATTAGTGTAATTGCAGGGTTTATACTTATCTACATAATAAAATTTGTATTGTCAATATCACAGGCTTGATGTCGGAGCTTACTTTTCCATTAATAGAAAAAGTATTATTTTGATATTAATAATAGTGAAAATTGAGTCATTTTTATGAACTTTTGCTTAGGGGAAAAAGTTTTTTTAATTAAGTATGTCTGCAGGTTAGTAGATGAGTGTATAGCAGTAGAACAGTTTTTTGGGAGGTAGATGTGGGGTGAGGAACAACATCTGGTGAGTAACTTGTCTATTTTGGACAGGTTATGTTTGGGTTACCTACAAGGGAATTCAGGAGGATCTGTGTCTAGTAACCTGTTGATTTCCTGAGTTTGGGATCTATTTATAGGTTGGAGACCTATAAATAGTAGCAAGGACCAGATTAAAGACCCAAAGAAAGGGAATTGCTGAACTGAAATGACCCTAGAGGGGATGGGAGAAATAAGAAATAGTCCACCAGAGGAGCAATTAACCAGGGGGAAACAGAGGTGACCTATTATTTGAGACAGGAAAGAAGGGGGAAGAATTGTGTTATCACTAGTAAGCCTGAAAATGGAGTCAGTAAACCCAAAAGCTTACCCAGTGAGGCTAGAAAACTATAGTACTTCAGAGTTAGGACTCTGAAATCTGACAGATCCAGGCTCAAAACTTATCAACAGATGGGCAATGTTTCACAGGTCTCATTTTTGATGTCTGCAAAATGGGACTGATACTATTTATCATATGCAGTTGTGAGTATTAAATGACACAATGCAAAGTTCTTAATATAAGGTGTGTTCAATATTAACTATTAAAAGTTCAATATTAGCAAATGTCTAGTAGAAGTTACCAACCAGACCTTTGGAGTTCCACCAGTCCATGCTGCTTGAATTTCACCAGAAACACTTAAATTGGTAGCTTGCTGGGTGGTGCCATAAGACAAGGGGATGAAGGGATTGAAGGTCCCAGTGAGAATGTCGTTAAAGAAATCAATCACTCTGGGGAGGATGCCGAGTAATTCCTTGTGGGAGCTGATGGATTGGGAGATTAGGGAGAGATGTCAGTGAGGATAAAATATTGGTTAAGTGGAGGGAGTAAGGGAGAGAGGCAGAAAGCTCACATGTTGTGGATAGAGTGAATGATGGCCAAACATACTAAGACACAGACATGCCCAGGGAGCCTCAGAAAGCCTGATGTGATTGCTTCCATTACACAGTGATCTGGAGATGGGGTGGGGCCGGCAGGCTGGGTTATACTTTTTAGAGAACTTGACAATACATGTAGGGTTCCACGGGGAGCATGAGCATGAGTGGGACAGGGCAGCTTTGAAAGGAAAAGGAAAGGTGAGATGGTGAACAGCCACACACTTCTCAACATAATTCCCTCCTTGTGACCTCCACAAACCTGCTGTAAATCTACCATTATTAGAGCATGTCTAGCAGGCTTGATTTCTTGTAAAGGCCAAAGAAGAGGCAAAACCTAAATGCTAAATCACAGATGCTCTACTTGGATGCACTTTAGAACATCCCAGGGAGCTTTTAATAAAATGTCTATGCATGGACCCCATCATAGACCAATTAACTCAGAATTTCTGGGGAAAAACTTATGCCTCAGTGTTTCTGAATAGTTCCTCAGGGTTCCTACTTTTTAGCTAGGGTTACAAACAGTCATTGTAAGTAGTGCAGGAAATAGACTGAGGGAACTGAGAAGAAATAAGGTCGAAACTGTCAGGGACCATGGGGAGGGAGGAAGAATCAGTCACGAAGGGATGTTGGAATTCCCACCAAATTTACATACATTTCTGAAGGCAGGAAAACCTTATCATCTGAGCTATCCAAATTTAAATTTTTAGAGGAGGACTATGCTGATGTCCAAGAAAGCTGCAGAGGTGGAGGGGAGATCACGGTTACAGAGGGCCCAGGAAATGTGAGGCTATTAGAGGACATATCAGAGGCCAAGTGGAGGTTTCCTACCAGGAAGAAAAGTCCCATGAGTTGCTTGGTTCCTCCTTACCCTCTTTTCAACATCAGGTGAGTTCAAAGCTGAATGAGTGTTCTATTGCTGAATAAAAAATTACTACCAATTTAACAGCTCAACATAAATTTATCATCTAGCAGTTCCTGTGGGTCAGGAGTCTGGGCACAGTTTAACTGGGTCACCTACTCAGGGTCTCACAAGGCAGCAGTCAAGGTGGCAGCTGAGGCTGCAGTCTTATTTGAGACTCCAGCTTCTCTTCTGAGCTCACTGGGTAGAGCAGAATCCAGTTCTTGATTAGGTCAGGCCCATACGGGATAATCTCTTTTGATTATTCTTTTCTTTCTTTTTTTGACTTAAAACAATAGAAATTTATTGTCTCACTTTCTGGAAGCCAGAAGTCCAAGATCAAGGTGGCATGCTCTCTCTGAGATTTTGGGTAGAATCCTCCCTTCACTCTTCCTAACTTCTGGTGGCAGCTGTTGATCCTTAGCGTTTCTTGGCTTGTGGCTGCATCACTCCAATCTCTGCCTCTGTTGTCACACAGCCTTATTATCTCTGTGTCTGGGTCATTTTTCCTCTTATAAGGACACCAGTGGTATTAGATTAGGACCCATGCTACTTCATCTATTACCCCATCTTACTTGTATCTGCAAAGACCTTATTTCCAAATAACATCATATTCACAGATAGCAGGAGTTAGGACTTCAACATATCTTTCGTGGGGGGACATAGATAACACACCTGTTGCATGCCTCCTTTCCTCTCCTTTCTTGCATCTTGTTTAGATTAATTTCTTTTTTATTGAATTTTATTTTATTTTTTATACAGCATGTTCTTATTAGTTAACTATTTTATACATATTAGTGTATATATGTCAATCCCAATCTCCTAATTCATCCCACCACCACTACCCCCCACCCCACTTTCTCCCCTTTGTGTCCATACATTTTTTCTCTACATCTGTGTCTCTATTTCTGGCTTGAAAACCAGAAATGGTTCATCTGTACCATTTTTCTGGATTCCACATATAAGCGTTAATATATGATTTATGGTTTCTGACTTACTTCACTCTGTATGACAGACTCAAGGCCCATCCACATCTCTACAAATGAACCAATTTCATTCCTTTTTATGGCTGAGAAATATTCCATTGTATATATGTACCACAAATTCTTTATCCATTCATCTGTTGATGGGCATTTAGATGGCTTCTATGACCTGACTATTGTAAATAGTGATGCAATGAACATTGGGGTGCATGTGTCTTTTTAAATTATGATTTTCTCTGGGTATATGCCCAGTAGTGGGATTGCTGGGTCATATGGTAGTTCTATTTTTAGTTTTTTAAGGAACCTCCATACTGTTCTCCAGAGTGGCTGTATCAGCATACATTCCCACCAACAGTGCAAGAGGGTTCCCTTTTCTCCACACTCTCTCCAGCATTTGTTGTTTGTAGATTTTCTGATGGTGCCCATTCTAACTGGTGTGAGGTGATACCTCATTGTAATTTTGATTTTCATTTCTCTAATAATTAGTGATGTTGAGCAGCTTTTCATGTGCCTCTTGGCCATCTGTATGTCTTCTTTGGAGAAATGTCTATTCAGGTCTTCTGCCCATTTTTGGATTTTTTTTTTTTTTTAATTTTGAGCTGCATGTGCTGTTTATATATTTTGGAGATTAATCCTTTGTCAATTCCTTCATTGGCAAATATTTTCTCCGATTCTGAGGGCTGTCTTTTCATCTTGTTTATAGTTTCCTCTGCTGTGAAAAAGCTTTTAAGTTTCATTAGGTGCCATTTGTTATTTTTGTTTTTATTTCCATTACTCTAGGAGGTGGTTAAAAAAAGTCTTGCTGTGATTTATATCAAACAGTGTTCTTCCTATGTTTTCCTCTAAGAGTTTTATAGGATCTGGCCTTACATTTAGGTCTTTAATCCATTTTGAGTTTATTTTTGTGTATGGTGTTAAGGAGTATTCTAATTTCATTTTTTTACATGTAGCTGTCCAGTTTTCCCAGCCCCACTTATTGAAGAGAATGTCTTTTCTCCATTGCATAACCTTGCCTCCTTTGTCATAAACTAGTTGACCATAGAAGCATGGGTTTATCTCTGGACTTTCTAAACTTTTCTATTGATCTATATTTCTGTTTGTGCCAGTACCATACTGTCTTGCTTACTGTAGCTTTGTAGTATAGTCTGAAGTCAAGGAGTCTTCTTTGCACCTCCACACAAATTTTAAGAATTTTTGTTCTAGTACTGTAAAAAAATGTCATTGGTAATTTGATAGGGATTGCACTGAATCCGTAAATTACTTCAGGTAGTATAGTCATTTTCAGAATATTGATTCTTCCAATCCAAGAACATGGTATATCTCTCCATCTGTTGGTATCATCTTTAATTTCTTTCATCAGTGTCCTATAGTTTTCTGCATACAGGTCTTTTGTCTTCCTAGGTAGGTTTATTCCTAGGTACTTTATTCTTTTTGTTGCAATGGTAACTTGGAGTGTTTCCTTAATTTCTCTTTCAGAATTTTTATCATTAGTGTATAGGAATGCAAGAGATTTCTGTGCATTAATTTTGTATCCTGCAACTTTACCAAATTCACTGATTAGCTCTAGTAGTTTTCTGGTAGCATCTTTAGGATTCTCTATGTATAGTATTATGTCATCTGCAAACAGTGACAGTTTTACTTCTTCTTTTCCAATTTGTATTCCTTTTATTTCTTTTTCTTCTCTAATTGCCGAGGCTAAGCCTTCTAAAACTATGTTGAATAATAGTGGCAAGAGTGGACATCCTTGTCTTGTTCCTGAACTTAGAGGAAATGCATTCAGTTTGTCACCATTGAGAATAATGTTTGCTATGGGTTTGTCGTATATGGCCTTTATTATGTTGAGGTGGGTTCCCTCTATGCTCACTTTCTGGAGCGTTTTTGTCATAAATGGTGTCGAATTTTGTCTAAAGCTTTTTCTGTATCTATTGAGATGATCATATGGTTTTATTCTTTAATTTGTTAATGTGGTGTATCACATTGATTTATTTGCATATATCGAAGAGTCCTTGCATCCCTGGGATAAATCCCACTTGATCATGGCGTATGATCCTTTTAATGTGCTGTTGGATTCTGTTTGCTAGTATTTTGTTGAGGATTTTGGCATCTATATTCATCAGTGATATTGGTCTGTAATTTTCTTTTTTTTTCAGTATCTTTGTCTGGTTTTGGTATCAGGGTGATGGTGGTCTCATAGAATGAGTTTGGGAGTGTTCCTCCCTTTGCAATTTTTTGGAATAATTTGAGAAGTGTGGGTATTAGCTCTTCTCTAAATGTTTGATAGAATTCACCTGTGAAGCCATCTGATGCTGTCTTTTGTTTGTTGTAATATTTTTAATCACAGCTTCAATTTCATTACTTGTCATTGGTCTCTTCTTGTTTTCTATTTCTTCCTGGTTCAGGCTTGGAAGGTTATACCTTTGTAAGAATTTTTCCATTTCTTCCAGGTTGTCCATTTTATTGGCATAGAGCTGCTTGTAGTAGACTTTTAGGATGCTTTGTATATCTGCAGTGTCCCCTGTAACTTCTCCTTTTTCATTTCTAATTTTATTGGTTTGAATCCTCTCCCTCTTTTTCTTGATGAGTTTGGCTAAAGGTTTATCAATTTAGTTTATCTTCTGAAAGAACCAGCTTTTAGTTTTATTGATCTTTGCTATTGTTTTCTTTGTTTCTATTTCATTTATTTCTGCTCTGATCATTATGATATCTTTCCTTGTACTAACTTTGGGTTTTGTTTGTTCTTCTTTCTCTAGTTCCTTTAGGTGTAAGATTAGATTGTTTATTTGAAATTTTTCTTCTTTCTTGAAGTAGGATTGTATTGCTATAAACTTCCCTCTTAGAAATGCTTTTGCTGCATCCATAGGTTTTGGATCATTGTGTTTGCACTGTCATTTCTCTCTAGCTATTTTTTTATTTCTTCAGTGATTTCTTGGTTATTTAGTAATGTACTGTTTATCCTCCATGTGTTTGTGTTTTTTATGTTTTTTTCCCTGTAATTGATTTCTAATCTCATAACGTTGTGGTCAGAAAATGTGCTTGATATGATTTCAATTCTGTTAAATGTACTGAGGCTTGATTTGTGACCCAAGATGTGATCTATCCTGGAGAATGTTCCACATGCACTTGTGAAGAAAGTGTAATCTGCTGTTTTCAGATGGAATGTCCTATAACTGTCAAATAAATCACTCTGGTCTACCATGTCATTTAAAACTTGTGTTTCCTTATTAATTTTCTGTCTGGATGATCTGTCCATTGGTGGGAGTTGTTAAAGTCCCCCATATTATTGTGTTACTGTCCATCTCCCCTTTTATAGCTGTTAGCATTTGCCTTATGTATTGAGGTGCTCCTATGTTGGGTGCATATATATTTATACTTGTTATATCTTCTTCTTGGATTGATCCCCTGATCATTATGAAGTGTCCTTCCTTGTCTCTTGTAACTTTTTTTTTTTTTTTTTTTTTGCGGTACGTGGGCCTCTCAATGTTGTGGCCTCTCCCGTTGTGGAGCACAGGCTCCGGACGCGCAGGCTTAGCAGCCATGGCTCATGGGCCCAGCCACTCCACGGCATGTGGGATCTTCCCAGACCGGGGCACGAACCCATGTCCCCTGCATCGGCAGACGGACTCTCAATCACTGCACCACCAGGGAAGCCCTCTTGTAACATTCTTTATTTTAAAGTCTATTTTATCTGATATAAGTATTTCTACTCCAGCTTTCTTTTGATTTGCATTTGCATGGAATATCTTTTTCCATCCCCTCACTTTCAGTCTGTATGTGTCCCTAGGTCTGATGTGGGTCTCTTGTAGACAGCATATATATGGGTCTTGTTTTAGTATCCATTCAACAATCCTGTGTCTTTTGGTTGAAGCATTTAATCCATTTACTTTCAAGTTTATTATCAATATGTATGTTCCTATTACCATTTTCTTAATTGTTTTGTGTTTGTTTTTGTAGGTTCTTTTCTTCTCCTGTGTTTTCCACTAGAAAAGTTTCTTTAGCATTTGTTGTAGAGCTGGTTTTATGGTGCTGAATTCTCTCAGCTTTTGCTTGTCTGTAAAGCTTTTTATTTCTCCATCAAATCTGAATAAGATCCTTGCCAGGTAGAGTAATCTTGGTTGTAAGTTCTTCCTTTTCATCACTTTAAATATATTGTGCCACTCTCTTCTGGCTTGTAGAGTTTCTGTTGAGAAATCTGCTGTTAACCTTATGGGAGTTCCCTTGTATGTTATTTGTGGTTTTTCCCTTGTTCATTTTAATAACTTTTCTTTGTCTTTAATTTTTGTCAAGTTGATTACTATGTTTCTCGCCATGTTTCTCTCTGGGTTTATCCTGCCTGGGACTCTCTGCACTTCCCGAACTTGGGTGACTATTTCCTTTCCCATGTTAGGGAAGTTTTTGCCTATAATCTCTTCAAATATTTTCTCAGGCCCTTTCTCTCTTCTCCTTTTGGGACCCCTATAATGCAAATGTTGGTTCATTTAATGTTGTCCCAGAGGTCTCTTAGGCCGTCTTCATTTCTTTTCATTCTTTTTCTTTATTCTGTTTGGCAGCAGTGAATTCCACCATTCTCTCTTCCAGGTCACTTATCTGTTCTTCTGCCTCCGGTATTCTGCTATTGATTCCTTCTAGTTTAATTTTTATTTCAGTTACTCTATTGTTCATTTCTGTTTGTTTGTTTTTAATTTTTCTAGGTGTTTGTTCTTTAATTCTTCTAAATTTTGTGAAACAGTTCTTGCATCTTCTTGACCTTTGCCTCCATTCTTTTTCCAAGGTCACTATCATTATTCTGAATTCTTTTTCTAGAAGGTTGCCTATCTCGACTTCATTTAGTTGTTTTTCTGGGGTTTTATCTTGTTGCTTCATCTGGTATATAATCCTCTGCTTTTTCATTTTGTCTATCTTCCTGTGAATGCGGTTTTTGTTCCACAGGCTGCAGGATTGTAGTTCTTCTTCCTTCAGCTGTCTCCCCTCTGATGGATGAGGCTATGTAAGAGGCTTGTGCAGCTTCCTAATGGGAGAGATTGGTGGTGGGTAGAGCTGGGTGTTGCTCTGGTGGGAAGAGCTCAGTAAAATTTTAATCTGCTTGTCTGCTGATGGGTGGGGCTGTGTTCCCTCCCTGTTGGTTGTTTGTCCTGAGACGACTCAGCACTGGAGGCTACAGTCTCTTTGTTGGGGATAATGGTGGACTCCAGGAGGGCTCATGTCAAGGAGTATTTCCCAGAACTTCTGCTGCCAGTGTCCTTATCCCCGTGGTGAGGCACAGCCACCCCCGACCTCTCCAGGAGACCCTTGAACACTAACAGGTAGGTCTGGTTCAGTCTCCTATGGGGTCACTGCTCCTTGCCCTGGGCCCTGATGTGCAGACTACTTGTGTGTGCTCTCCGAGAGTGGAGTCCCTATTTCACCCAGTCCTGTCAAAGTCCTGCAATCAAATCCCACTAGGTTTCAAAGTCTGATTCTCTGGGAATTCCTCCTGCCATTGCTGGATCCCCAGATTTGGAAACCTGACATTGGACTCAGAACCTTCACTCCAGTGGGTGGAGTCCTGTGGTATAATTGTTCTCCAGTTTGTGAGTCACCCACCCAGCAGTTATGGGATTTGACTTTATTGTGATTCTGCCTACCATCTCCTTGTGGTTTCTCCTTTGTCTTTGGATGTGAAGTATTTTTTTTTGTTGAGTTCCAGTGTCTTCTTGTTGATGATTATTCAGCAGTTAGTTGTGATTCCCATGCTCTCGCAAGAGGGAATGAGCACAAGTCCTTCTACTTCACCATCTTGATCCAATCTTTTTCTTTTGATTATTTTAGAAACCTTCATCACATCTGTAAAATTCCTTCAACTTTACCATAAAACATAACCTAATCATGAGGGTTGGGAGTGTTGTCCCATCATAGTCACAGGTCCTGCACATACTGAAATGGAGGTGATTATGCAGGATGTGCAATCAGAAAGTGAGAATCTTGGAGTTCACCTTAGAATTCTGTCTGCCACAATAGCTATGGATATATTCATTTATAGAACAAATATTTTCTGAGCTCCTACTACCTGCTAATCATTATTATGGTATATTTAAAGGCAATAAATACCTTTTAAAATATAGAGCAGAATATGCAGGATTTGAACTGTTTGGATTTGGCATGGATGGTTGCTATTGTAAGTGAGCTGGTGAAGTATTGGCTTCATGGAAAAGGTAACATCTCAGGAAAGACTCCTTATAATAACCACAGCTTTTCCTTTATCTATGCCTAGAGGTCTTCAGATGTTTCCCTCAAATTATTTTCCTTCCTCTTTAATCTTTATTTTTGTAGAAATAGTGAATAAATAAAGTTCTACATTGGATTTTATTACATGTAAATTAAGATTCTGCAAACCAAAGTGAGCCAGAAGGCAAAATCATGTAAGCCAAAGGAAACCCCTGATGTTTCAAGGACGCTCAAAATGCAGAAATATGTTGTTCAAAAAGGAATGCAACATTCTCACATTATGGTCCCATCAATGAATCAGTATGACCCTGGGCCTGTCCAAAGCCCATGGTTCATCGATTGATTCATTAACTCGTATAGCTTACTGAGAAGTTGTTATGTGTTAGGCTCTGCACTAAGCATGGAAATTTCAAAGATGAATAAGGTATAGTCTCTGATTTTGAAGAATTTACCCATGATTGGGACAGGTGGACTTATGTATAGGTAATTTAAATTATGGCATTGATCAGGAGCATCAATTGTTATTTTGGAGAATGAACAATTTCTGGAAAAGCTACATGAAATGCAGCCTAAGATGATTTTGACATATGCATAGTATGCTACAGACCCGGGTAGAGGTGATGAAGTAATCATCCATTTAGCAACAAATGGCTCCCAGGGCCCAGCAGGGGAGAGGAAATGATAAAACAATGTTGTGACTTGATCAGAGTACACAGGAGCGAAGTGCAGCCAGAGCATTAAATATTCATAGCTTCAGTTTATCTAACTGTGAAAAGCATAGCAGTACAACAAATCCTACTGTTGAAAAGCTAGGAAAACAGCAGCCTCCAGCAGCAGTCTCGAGTGTTATCTGCCACAGGTACTACATGATAACTGTACTGTTGAAGCTTTTCTCTTCTCTGGATCTTAAAGTACCAGTCCCTGAAGATTGACATGGCTGATGATGCTGCATCTATGCCCTCTGTATCGGTTAGCTATTTCCGAGGAACAAGCCATCCTAAAATTCAGTGTCTTGACACAACAGCTATTTGTTTAGCTCACCATTCTGCAGACTGTACTCACTTGGACAGTCTTCTTGTCTAGGCCAGGCTTGGTTGGTAGCAAGTGGGTTTACTTATGGGCTAGCAGTAGGTAGGCTGAAGCTGGCTGATATATGATAGCTTTCCCTGGGACAGCTAGGATGACTGGGAACTCTCTCTATATAGTCTCCCATCCCAGGCTTATTTGAAAGATGGTCAAAGGATTCCAGGAGCAATAAGTAGGAAAGCCCCATTACACAAGCACAAATGTTACAATTGTTAACATCCCATTGGCCAAAAGTAAGTCACACACAAAAGGTAGAGGAGTAGATTCTATTTTTTTATGGGAGGAATGGAACTAAACAACCACGTCCTGGTTATGATTTATTGATTTTATCACCCTAGTGTTATTTTTGACTTCTTTAACTTTTCTTCTTAACATATTGGATAAGTCTATGATATGATCTTATATAGAGAGAAGGCATTACAATGCAAATTTAAGAATTTGTGGAATCAGACATACAGAAATTTGAATAGCTCTGCCATTTACCACCTGTGTGATCTTAGTCAAGTTCCTTCACCACTCTGAGTTTGCTTTCTCATCCATAAAGTGGAGATAAAAATTATAACTATTTCATAGGAATATTATGAGAATTAAATGGCATTGCATATAAAGCTCTTAACATAGTATCTGACATATAGGTGCTCAATAACTATTAAAAAAATCATCATCATCACTACCACATCCTTGTTATCACCAATATTCTCTCTATTGTTTCTTCTTCTTCTCTTTCTCCTCCTTCTCCATCATGATCATCATCATTATCACCTTTTCTTTCAAGTGCAATCTTCCCAGAGCCCAGAATTTAGAATCAGAAGCTCTTGATTTGATGACTACTATATATCTATGTAGCTTTATAGAAATTATTTATTCTTTTTATAAATTAGATTTTATCCATATACAAACTTTATATTGCTAGATATATAATTAAGTTAATTATGTATATACACATTTATTTGAAAAAAAGAAACAATTTATAGATTAAGTGAAAAAGGTGATCAGTAATTAAAAATTAAAAATATTGAACCATATTAGTTATCTCTTGTTCTAATAATGGCTGTGTAACAAATAACCACAAGAGCTCAGTGGTATACATGAATAAACATGTTATTTCTCATGAGCCTATGCATTAACAGGGCATTTGCATGCAGGTCTAGGCTGATCTCAACTGGACTCTCATGAACCTGTGGACAGATGATGGGTTAGCGGGAGGCTGACTAGTCTAGGTTGGCTTCATTTGGGACAACCAATCTCTATTGCTTCATATTGTCCCTCATCCTCCAACAGCTTTATCCAGGTTGTTCTTATACCACAGCAGGAGACTGAGAGAGAGAGATGAGAACAAGGCCACTTGAAACCTGGACTTAGAAAAGGCACAATTTTATTTGTGTTACATTGCATTGACTAAAGCAAGCCACATATTCAAGGAGTAGGAAAATAGATTCTCTCTCTTACTGGGAGCTGATGCAAAGTCATATTATGTAAGGTGTGGATTTGGAGAGTGGATAGAGAATAGGGGCCCCTTGTGTAGTCAATCTATTATAGCACCCAAAATATGGAAACCATCTCACTTGTGTTTCTTCTACACATAACCTTAGCTGGGTGCCTGAAGCAGATAGGAGCGTATTCTTTTTGCTGTATTAATGGCATTGATGGCTTTGGTGCCATTTAGCCAATTTTCTATGTAATAGCTCATTGATCTGGGTTAATGCAGAAGTAACATTTCACCTCACTGTTAAGAGCTAAGCACAATCCACTGGCATGCTTATTTTATTTTTCCAAAGATATGAAAGATTAAAAATCCATGCCAAAAAGTGATTTATTTGGCATTCTTTTTGAGCAGCCTGTGGGCAGAAAAGTTTACAAAGCACATTACACTGGACACAGGAGTAAAGCTCTATAGTGCTAGCCCCACAAAGCTGTCAGTTTGAAGGTGGAGGGGTATGGATTCTGTCCAGCTAGGAAGTGGTCTTCCTCATTCACTAGATTTGACCATTACCTTGCCCCAAAAGCTTCAAAAGCCTTCAATAGCCTTCCCTTTGCCTGACTTTTCCCTACCTCACCCACCAGCCCTTGTGAGATTTAATAATATAGATTAAGTGATAATCTCACACAAAAGTAAACCTCCATAAAGTTTCCAAAGTCATTCTTAGACATCAGATGTGGGTCATCCTTATCAACAAATGGGGCACACACAAGCAGGGAGATTCTTATCTGTGTGAATTGGTAGAAACATAGAATTAACTAATACCAACATTGTGGATTAAGTTAATATAGAAACCTCCTCCCATCCCTAGGAGGCTACTGTCTATGGAAGCTAGGAGGGAGAAGCATTTCCTTGAGAAATTGCGTATTAACCAAAGGAATCTAGATTTTAGAGGAGAGAATAATTATCTCTAGAAGAAAAGTTTGCTTGGCTAGAAAATATTCCATGTTTTACTAGAAAACATACTTCACGTTGTACTCTTCCACTAATCCTGTCTGTTGAAAAAATATCCACGGAACAATGGATACTATCAGGTATTGTGAGGTCTGTGGGCATTTTTCTTGGGAACCACCTATTCTTATAGTTACCTCTCTCCCCATCCATGGTCACTTGGCTCCCATTGGCAGAGTACTGAAGAGCTTTGAGCTCAAAAAGGCATTCACTATGGGGTTTCTGTGGGGACATTTCATTTTTTCCTAATTAAAAAAAATTAAAGAAAAAAGTAATCATATTAATGATAGTTTAGGAAGTAGAGACACACAAAAAATCCAACTTTCCTTCAGATGATAATGATTAATTTATTTGCTTCTGTAGTTTTATATACATATACATCCTCATTCTTTCACTCCATAAGGCTATGGAGATCCTATCTTGGAAGGTTCCAGCTTAGCTGTGGGATTGCTCTAGGACCTGATGGCCTCAGGAGACACAATCCCCTGTGTGGTCTGAGTCAAAGGCCTTCCAAGTAGAAAGGTCCTGCAGTGAGAAGTTTTTGCTTGGAACCAGCGTTACAATGGGTCATGTGGGGGAAGCTTGGAGGATACAAAGCCCAGTGCTCTCTAAGCCATCAGATTTTTAGTCAATAAGTTGATTTTACAGACTGTGACTGTTGCAGATTCGTTGCTTCCATAGTCTGCCTTATGCTGTGAATTATTCCAACATCATTTTTACTGAGGCTAGAGGGTAGCAAAGACAAGCAGAGACCTTCCACACCTCTCATGACAGAACATGTGAGTGAACATATGAATCAATGCTTAAACCAATGGATCAATGATTGAACAAAGAGAGGAAACAAAAAGAGTTAGTCAACTGCTTTCTGCCAGTTTATTAAAAATTCTGGTATGAAAGAGTCTTGAGGGGGAAAAGGGGGCTAGAATGATTATACATAAAATAAAAACAATTATATATAAACAGGGTTACAGTAAGACTATCTGGAGACTTTAACTTCCAATTCCGTGATTTATCCTGAGATAAATGAGAATTTGACGTATGGAATTTCTGGTAATTTCACGGAGCTACTAAATGTTATCCCAAATTCCCTATGAAATGAACATATTTACTCACCAGGAAATACCATTCAGATTTTTTTTTAATAGTAATTGGGTCAACAAGTATTTACTGAGTACCTTTGTACCAGGCACTGTGCTGGGAGCTGGGAATACAGACATAGTCCCTGGCCTCTTGGAACTGAGAGTCTCATAGAAGATACATTGAAAAAGCATTAAAATTACCATAATTGCTATTCTAAAAACCCTGTAAGTTGCTATGAGAACAAAAAACAGGCAGATCCCAATTATCCTCAGGGAATCAGGGAAAGTTTCCATGAATAACTGTTGTTTCCTATGAAGCCCAAGGAATAAGCATTTAGGTGAAATAGGAGACCATGTTCCCTGCAGAGGAAGGAATGTGTGCCAACAATTAGAGTCAGGGCATAGTCAAAGGATTAAAAGCAACTTGGCTGGAGCAAAGAGAAGCTAGGAGACCAGCATAGGAACCAATTATACAGAGAGGAGTAGGTGACCATAAGCCATATTAAGGTGTTATTTATAGTTAGTATTGCTATTATTAGCGTTTTTAAATCCTTCTTTCATTATTTATAAGTAAACAGGTTCTCAAGAGAGATTTTATTAATGCTCTTTCTAACACCTTTAGGTATGTCGGTCTGTCCTCAGATGCACCTCTTTCTCTGTGCCATCTCTCTGTGTGGCACCACATAGGGGGCTCTTGATAGCACTGCCTTCTCCCCCTTTGTATCTTGAGAGCTGGATCCTGGCAAACCTCAGCCTACACTCAATTTGTCGTCTCTTTTGGCAGCTTTCAATCCCTATGACTACTTTTTCCCCTAAGCTATTTGAATTCATTGTGAATGTAAAATTTCATGAGACACTATATGTGTTTCACTCATATACAAACATTCAGAATTTATGGCATTCTATTAAAAAGCAAAGGAAAACTGAACTGACTTAAACAGACCACTCTGGTTGGTCTGCACTATTCATTCCTGGTAAATGCAAAACGTGTGTTATTCCAGATGGCCGTGCTCACTTCTCCCTGGGTGAGGTATCCATGGATGAAACTAGTCAGATGACTGACTTCCCTGACAGTTTTCATTTTCTGAGGCATTTAGTTGGCTTATTATTATTATTTCTGATGCTGCTAGGTTCTAGTCTCTAGTATTTTCTGAAGAGCATCATGTAGTAGAAACAACTTGGGCTTAGAAAGCTTGGGTTCAAGTTCTGGTGCTGGTTTTAGAAACCTTGGGTTCAAGTTCTGGTTGCTGATTTGTGATCTTTCTATGCTGCAGTGTCCAGATATACTAGATGGTTGCAATGGTTCCTTACAGCCCTAAAATAATTGCTATTCTATAATACTACTCATTGGCTCATGCAGATTTATCATCTTCTATATTGAAGATTCTGTGGTGGCTGTTGAATGGTCTAACTTGCTTTTTGATGAATAATGATGACCAGTTTAATGTCTACATTTCAAGTTGCCTAACAGCTGTCAGCATGAAATGTTCATCTCTGTGAGGACTGATTAAAAGTTGTATGTCTAAAGAATGTGCACTTTAGTGCTATGGAACAGGAGAGAGTAGGAACATTGCTTTTCTCTTCAATTTGAATCAAATTTGCCTGTTTTTTATTAAGGTGTGAAAGGTGGATGCCAGTCAATTAATTTACCTCAGATGTTGGAGTCCAGCTTGTATCAACAGATGTACTCCACTTGGAAAATACAAGATATTTTAGAAAATAATATACCAATTGGAAGGAAAAAGAGAAGGGAGGCAAGAAATTTCTCTTTTGCCTTCATAGCATCCAAGTGAATGTTCAGCCAAACTATAAACATTTTTTACCACAGAACTATTGTGTTTTTTTTTTTTACTCCAAAATGTTACTTTATTGTCATGACAATTCTACAAGGCGAGGTCCTCCTCCAGTCACAAACCAACCAACTTTGCTTAAAGGAACATATTTGATCAGCCTCTTTTAAAAGCTGAATTTCCTAGAAAGTAGCTACCAAATTCTCAGAAAGTGGCATTTAACATTGGCCAAATAATGTAGTAATGCACTAAAAAATATATACTGAAAATAAAATTTGTCACTTTTGGCTAGATATTTGAACACTTAGTGAATGGTGGAAACCTGAAGGCATAGATGCATTCTCAATATGTATAGGGTGGGTGGGATAAAAGGAAGGGTTAACTATTGAAATACAACCAATTGTTATCAACTACTTTGAGTTACTAGCAAAAACAAATAAGATGCTTTCTGTGATCCTTGCACTATGTTGTAAGTTCACCGTACTGGACATGAGAAACCTAACGTAGTACAGGGTATTCCCCAGTTCCTTCATTTATTTAGCAAACATTTAAGGGAACCCTCTAATGTGGCAGGGACAAGGACTGCTACTCAGTACTGGGGAGGCAAATATGACGAAGAACTCAGTGAGTTCTACAGTGAGCCTGGAAGGTAAAGGAAGGGTCTTAGAACAGAGTGAAGTAGGTGATATGATAGTATGTATATATGCCCTCAGCCTGGGGGTCATGGAGAGGTAAAATTTTCCCTCGGAGTGCCAGAAGTAGAGATAATAATAACTATCATAACTAACTAGAAGATTCTGTTTAAGGGCACGACCCAGAAATTGCAGGAATGGCTTTCTCTCACATCCCATTGGTCTGAACTTACTCTGACCTCACTCTTCACTGCAAAGGTGGCTGGGAAATGTAGTCTCTATATGAGTAGCCATTGACCCCCGAAAATGGAGTTTCTAAGAGGAATAAAGGAGAATGATTATTGGAGAACAGTTTAGTTGCTTCTGCACCTGTCATTTTTTTCTCCAAGTTTTCTTGAGATATAATTGACATATAGCATATATTAGTTTAAGGTGTACAATACAAGGATTTGTTATATGAAAAAATATATGGCATATTTGGTATATATTGTGAAATGATTAACACAGTAAGTTTAGTTAACATCCATCACCTCACACAGTTACTATTTTTTTCTTGTGATAAGAACTTCCTTGTGATAAGATCTACTTGGCTAGCAACTTTCAAATATACAATACAGTATTGTTAACTGTAGTCACCATGCTGTACATTAATCCCCAGGACTTATTTATCTTATAACTGGAAGTTTGTACCTTTTGATCCCCTTCACCCATCTTACTTACTCCACAACACCCCCTCTGGCAACCACCAATCTGCTCTCTATTTCTATGAGTTCTGTTTTTTAGATTCTATATATATAAGTGAGATCATATAGTATTTGCCTTTCTCTGATTTATTTCTGTTTGATTTATTTCATTTAGCATAATGCTGTCAAAGTCCATCCATTTATAACAAATGGCAGTATTTCCTTCATTTTTATGACGAATAACTCCATTGTGTGTGTGTGTGTGTGTGAGTGTGTGTGTAAAACTTTTTTTATCCATTCCTCCATAGATGGACATTTAGGTTGTTTCCATATGTTGACTATTTTCAATAATGCTGCAATGAACATGGAAGTGCAGGTATTTCTTCAAGACAGTGATATTCTTCCTTCGAATACATACCCAGAAGGGGAGTTGCTGGATCATATAGTAAGTAGTTCTAGTTTTAAGTTTTTGAGGAAACTCAGTACCGTTTTTCATGGTGGCTGTATCAATTTACATTTCCACCAACAGTGCACTAGTGTTCCCTTTTCTCCACATCCTCGCCAACACTTGTTATTTCTTATCTTTTTGAGGGTAGACATTCTGACAGGTGTGACGTGATATCTCATTGCAGTTTTGGTTTGCATTTTCCTGATTATTAGTGATGTTGAGCACCCTTTCATGTAACTGTTGGCCATTTGTATACGTTCTTTGGAAAAATGTCTACTCAGTTCCTCTGCCCATTTTTTAATTGAATTGGTTCTTTTTGGTACTGAGCTGTAGGAATTCTTTATATATTTTGGATATTAACCCTTATCAGATATATTATTTGTAAATATTTTCTCCCATTTTGTAGGTTGTCTTTTCATTTTGTGGATGGTTTTCTTTGTTATGATAAAGATTTTTAGCTTGATGTATTCCCATTTGCTTAATTTTGCTTTGGTTGCCTTGTGCTTTTGGTGTCAAATCTAAAAAACCATTGCCAAGACTGATGTCAAGGAGTGTACCCCCTATGTTTTCTTCCATAAGTTTTATGGTTTCAGGTCTTATGTTCAAGTCTTTAATCCATTTTGAGTTGATTTTTGTGTGTGGTGTAAGATCCAGTTACCACAGGACTATTAAGAGCTATTTTGCCTGTTTAGATGCTGGCTCTTTAAGATAAAAAGTTAGTCCTAATGAAGAGTGAAGAGTTAGGGCTATGTTGTCATGACTGAAGCTGAAAGAAAACCTCTTTGTGTCTTGAGAAAGTGCTGCACAATTGTTCTTATTGAGAGTTTGGTATGAAATATATTCTTGGTTATTTCATTTTTGGCTATGAATAAGTATACATAAACTTCCTATGACAAAAAGGGGAAAAAATGGAAACAACCAAAAAATCTTTATGTTTGAGAATGTCTTTATTCCTTTTAGAAAAGATATCTTGATGTCTGCAACTTGCCATCAAATAGTTCAATAAAAGATGTAAATAAATATACGTGTGTGTGTGTAGAGAGAGAGAGCACAAATTGGCAAAATGTTAACCACTCGTTGAACCTAGGTGGTGCTCATTGTACCCTTCTTTCAACTTTTCTGTACATTTGAAAATTTTCAAGGTAAAATGCCCCGGAATAATTTCAAAGTCCTAAATGTCCTAGGGGAGCTATGCAGAGAGTAGGATTTAGAGAAAGAGCAGAGTCAATCTAGTCTGGGGAGGGATTGAATTCAGTGAAAGACTTCCAGCAGAGATAATGCTTGAGCTAAAACACTTTATATGTGTAACTTATTTAATCCTCAAGGAAACCCCGTGAGGGAGTCAATATTTGTGACCTTTTTATAGATAAGGGTTAAGTTAAGCTAGAAGTTAAGTTGCTTAAGGTCACATGGGGTGGCCATATCACAGAGTTCTGGGAAGGCCATTCACAAGGCTGTGCCATGCAGTACGAGCCAACCATCCAGTAAGAAGTGGATCTGGGAATCAAACACAGAAGCTCTGGCAGTAGAACCCATGTCCTCAACCTCTGCAGGGAAGTCCATGTGGCTAGGATACAGGGTGTGAAGCAGTCATGGAGAAGAATGAAATGAGAAGTCACTAGTGGCTGGATCCCAAAGGACCTCTGGGACAAGCTAAGTTGTTTGGCCTTGTGTTGAAGACAATGGAAAATCACTGAAGGATTTTTAGCAGAGACAGAACTGATTTGGTTGTTGGAGATGACTCCTGTGCATGGGAAAGGTCATAAGAGAGAAAGTAGGAGACTGGGAGACTGTTACAGAAATTCAGGTAGGAAATAAGAAAGACCTAAACCACAGCAATGGAAGTGAGAGTGAAGAAGGAAGAAGGAGGAACGTTAATAAAAAAGAATGGGTAGGATTTAGGGATCTGTTGGTTATGGAGGATGAAGAAAAAGCATCACTGATGTTTTCCATATTTTTGATGGGAAATTGGGTGTGATGATTGAGAAAGACTATGAAGGCAGAACAATTTGGAGGGAAAGGTGGTGAATTCATCTTTGAACATTATTATTGCACATGATTCTTTCACTAGTCTAGGAGTAGGGATTGTGTCTTACTCTATTAATACCCAAAGTGTCTAGCCTTCTTTCTGGCATAGAGTAGATACTCAATAAATTGTTATTGGATGTGTTGAGTATTTGAAGGAATAACTTAGAGAATCACTTAGAACGTTGGGTTTGGAAGAAATTCAGAGGTCATCTGATAGCTTCTCTGGAGATGCTTGGATTTCCTTTCTGATATTCTCCCTCGCCCCTGTCCCCCAGCACTCTCAGGTGGTTACTTAACTTTTAGGGCATTTTCAGGGGTGGGCTTGTTTTCAATTCTTCTGTCCCAGGAATGTTAACAAAAAGGAGATGAACCCTACTATTAGAAGCTATCATCATCTTGTTTATATCATCAATTCTTAGAATCTGGATCTTAAAAATGAGAAGTTACAGAGTATTGGGATTAATGGATCAACTAACTTAATGGACTCCTTTAGTCAGGCTTTGAACAGAACTAAATATATATTAAAAACTATTTAGTGGAGACATGTAAAAACTTTCCATAGCAAGGAAAATGTTTCCTCTGAGTCCTCAGCAAAATTGAGATTAGAAGGGGAACACTGAGCTTTAGCACACACCCCTTAGAGGTTCTCTGCAGACAAAAATAAATCAAGCTCTGGAATCAGCTCCTCGATGGGCCCTGGTTTCCTGAACCTTGAGATAAGTACTACAGATAGAAAGCAAAGTGACCGCTGAGCCCTCAGGCACTGACCTTGACCATCCTCAAAGTAGACAAGCAAAGCAGAAGGTACTAGGTGGTTAAGTTCCTTACATCCTTTAGAGCTCTTCCCTCTGCAGAAAAATAACGCCAGAAAGCTTAAAGGTAAGATATGCTCTTTTAAAAAATCTTTGCTGTTTCGCATATACACTGATGTATCTGTAACGTAATTAAATTAATTTGACATTCTAAGGTGTTTTTCTTTATTGGCATACACAAACTTCAGTATCTGATAGGCTGGAATGTAGGGTACTATCATATGATCTGGCACAACTCTGGGTGGATTGTGTGCATACCTTTAATTGAATTCTCATTTTATTTTTAACTTCTGGAACAGATGGAGTCTGGGTACCATAATAATCCCACTCTTCAATAAGTGTTTGAAAATGAGTGGTTTTGATTCCATCAGTTATTTGTTCAGAATTTACAGATCACCTACGCTATTCCACATGCCCAGCCTGGGAATAAGAGCTATTTCTGTTAAAACATAATTGTTGTAGGATTACCACTTTAAGGTTGCAGTGGATATCAGTTATGATCACTGCTAAATTGTAAACAGGTAAATTATAAATAGGTACAGATATGGAATGTGATGCTGAAGAAGGAGGTAAAAGTATTCAAGGAGAATAGTGTTGGGAATATGATTGGCTGTGCTGAATAAGATTACTGAGGCTTATTCATGAGCCCAGTAAAGAAAAGCAGCAACATCTTCGAGATCTTGTCAGGGCAGCAGTGGAAAGCAGCTGCCAAAGGATGCCTTTTGACGGCCATCCCTGCTAATGGAATAGAGAGTGGGAGAAAGTGGCAGGCAGAAGATGGGGCTCTGCAGAATATGTGGAAAGGGGAACTAAGATGGTTCCCAAAATTATTTCATATGAACAACAGCTTCTATACCAAAGAGATATAACGAACAAATAGCAATCGACCAGGATTCTCATAGCAGGAACCAGTTATTTGGCAAGTACTCATTGGCACCTATTTGGTTGGCAAAGAAAGTGGCTGCAAAACCAGAGGAATATTTATGGGACTGAAAGAGAATAGAACTTCTCGCCTCTGGAGGCAAAAATGGTGGCTCAATCTTGCTTCAGGAGTACCTCAGGGACCAGGAAGTGACCTGGGAGCTGGAGGGACATATCTGCCTGGGGCTTTCACATCTTCAGTTCTCAGTCCTACAAACTGAGTAATGAGCTGTGTAGCCCTCTAACCACTTACCTACATCACGTTCTGTAGCAAGAGCACACAAATCTTTCATTTGACATCCTCTTCATCATCACACACTGCCCAATGGCTCATTGTATCAGATAGTCCTGGACACGGTCTGGTCTGGGGGTTCTGAACATCCAACTCAGCTTCCCTCTACTGTAGCAGGCAGCTTTGCTTGGGAGTGACCTCAGCCCCTTTGGAACAAACACTCTTACAGACTCTGGGTGCTGTTTGTTCCAAGCACTTAACAACATTAGCTCATTGCATCCATCTTCTTAAGAACTCCATGAGGTAGGTAATTTTATTATATCCATTTTACCAATGAGGAACTGAAGCTCAGTAAGGTTAACTAGCTTGCCTAAGGTCACACAGCTGCCTGCTAACTTCTACAGGGGGTGCTGTGTCTCAGAGATCCCGGCAGGGCCCTGAGGACAGCACTACCCCACCCAGGCTTTCAGGGGCGGCAGCAGATTTCCAGGCAAGCGTTTCCCATCAGGAGTCTCCATTAGGTCAGTATTATTTCCCAAGTCTATGTTCTTCTGCACGAGAAGTCTCCTCCCATCTCCTTCTTTGATTATGACCAATGTTCTCTTTCATTCCTCCTCCCTTCCCCTAAAAATGAATTTTTGTTGGTGACTATTACTGGGGGTTGGGGATGCTTTGAAGCAGAAAATTGTCACAAAAGAGACTACCCCAGGAACAGCAAGTGGTTTGTTCTGTGTTTCAGGAGGGAAGGGCAGTGGGTTCTGTTCTGTCTTTGATAACATTTTAGCTCTGGCTCTCAGGGGATACTGCCAGATGAGCAGAAGAAGCTTGCTGTGGCACTGCTGCTTTTCCTGAAAGTATTCAGTTCAGCTCAGCTTGGAAAGGAGAATCTCTCCTTTCTTTTATCCCTGGGGCCATCCACAGGACAACATAAATGTGAGCAATATGTGTCTCATGGTTTGAGTTATTCATCTGCTAAAAACCTATGGAAATTGGGGTGAGGGTTGTGGAGTTGGGTACCATGTGCTCCAACAGGAAAGTCCTCAGTAGAGACCTCCTGGAGGTCTAACCATCACCTCAAAGGGAAGAGACTCCCTCCCATTCTCCCTGCAGTATTCTGGGTCTCTTGGGTATCTCCAGAGAGAATATGTACATGTTGACACCAGCCACACACACTCACACACACTGACATACTCAGTAATCTGAGTATACTGAGTACACTAATCTCTAGGAAAGAGAAACACATCACCTGGAAGATACTCCTCCCTCGTCCCAGCCCACCTGAAGAGAGCACCCAGAGGAATAGTAACAGGGCTCTGTGTCCTTTCATAAACCATCCACCCACAAGGGCCTCCCAGTCCTTTACAAAGTCCCACCTAGCAATGCACTCCCCACCCCAGTCAACCATCTTTAGCCATGGAAACACCTAGAAGAAATTGAAACTTTAAAACTAAAGTTTTGTTTTGTTGTGTTTATCCTGGGTTAGATCAAATTCTTAGGCACAGCACCCTTCTCATCAATTCCATACACAAGGAAGCCTTCTGGTATAGAATTTATCTACTCTATACAGAGCAAACCCCAGAGAAAGGGGAGGAGGGTTTATTCTTCTATGTAAATTTGTTTGTCTCTATTCTCATTAACCTGTGAGACTACAGGAAAGCAGATGCTGAATTTTCAGTTCCCAGTGCTGAGCAGGCACTTGTTCTATGTTTATTAAAAAGACGATGGCATGATTTTCACAGGATAAACAGGGAGCCCCCAATCTCCCAGTACAACAGTCAGAGGAATTCTCTCCTTTCCCAAGTTCCTTTCAAAAGAATCAGCTCAGAACTACCTGGGCAATCTGCTTGACAGTGGTGTCTCCCAATCTGTGCAGGTGGGATTTCCACTGGGGCCCAGAGAGAAACACAAAGCAAGGAAGGCATCATTGCAACCAATTACCCACCCAGGGCAAGACATACTCAGAAGCTGCAACCACCAATGAATTCCCTGTAATAAAACAATATTCAGAGTTAAGAGGCCAGGCCCAAGTCACAAGCAGGAGACATATAGTCCTTTGAGGTCTGCAAAGTAAGCTTAAAGTGTCCAAAATAATCTTATTATGTTAAACACATTCAAAACGTAACTTATCCACCCCCATCTTGAACCTTGCCCTCCACTCTCAGGAGCTCCCAGTTCTGTGACACCTCAGGCATCCAATTACTGGCAGGAGAAGCCAGGGAACATTTTTGACTCCATGCTAAGTTCCAATGATTTTACCTATTAAATGTTTCTGCCCTTTCTACTAACCTGTTAATGATTTGGATTCAGCCCTTTCCCTATACTTACTCTGTGTTTATGCCCTAGTTAAGGACAATTTTCTTGCATCTGGGTTAGAGCACCACCTCCTAATAGGTATCCTGTCCTCCAGGCCTGCCCCCTCCCAGTTAGTCTCCCTTCTCCAGGCAGAATGCTCTTCCTGAAACACACTTCTTCCTCAGCCCCTTAAATAGAACCCAATCACACAGAGACCCAAATTCAATTAACGTGACCTACAAATGATGCATGCGGTGCTCACTTCCCCAGCTCCCCCTCAGCGCCTCATACTTTATGCTCTAACAGTGCTGAGGGCTCAGTAGTTGGCTCTTGGCTGTTCACACTTTCATGACTTTGCCCCTGCTGTCTCTCTGCCAACCTTCTCACCTGCTTCCTTTAAAAGTTTCTGTAGATTTAATTTTTTTTTTATTTAATAAAGTATTAAATGGACAGAGTTGTAAAAAATCAAATAGCAATCTTCTATTTTTGGTTAAATGTTACACTTTGCATCCTCCCAAAACTGGATGATGCAGAACAACTAGGAACACTGAGTGAAAACTAACAATTTATTTTCCATAAAGGGAAAATTTTTATTTGACTGCACAAAATTTAGAAACGTTTAAATGATAAAGAATGTCCTAAACAAAATAACAAATGTTACAAGGAAATTACAAAACAAAAACAAATGGTTATAAAGTGTCAACTCCCCTAAAATGATCTATGAGGTTAGGGCTAATCTCACAGAATTTTGCTGAGTTTAGCTTGGGATACTGTTATTGCTGTTTAGGTTTGTGTGTGTGTGTGTGTGTGTGCGTGTATGTGTTACTTTAAAAACCAATCAAATTTTATTGAAGTGAATATTACATTATTTTGACAGATTTCTAATAACAACTCCTAACACATGAAAATGGTCTTAATTGTTTGAAAAGTCTCCATGTGGTCGCGTCAAACTTTAGTGATGGCTTAAGTAACAGTGGACCTCTTTTTCAGTCAAAATACTGTACTGATACTATCTAATTCTGTAGAGTCCAATGAGGTGAAAGTAATATATTCATAAGAATTATATCAACACCCTTACGAATATAGTATGAATACATTCTATATTCTAAAACACTATATTAAGAGTTAAAAGTTCTATCAAATTTCAGTAAGAGCAAATGTAGTAACAATTAAGTAATAGCACCCAATTTAAGAGAGATGAATTAAAATCACTTATTAAGAGACAAAAAGAGGAAAATGTCCTGATGATTCAAACCTGTGTATAAGCCTGGATCCTTCCTGAGGACCAGATGATCCAGGGGATGCCCAGACTCTCACGTCCTCTGCCCAAGGCTGCTTGTTAAACAGCAGGGGCAAAAGAGCCTCTTGGAGAAAGCTGTCTTAGGGTCCAGCAGAGGTCCAGCGAGACGGGCCAGGAGGAAATGGCTAGCTGACTCTTTCATCCCAATGAACGTGCAGGCTACCCCATTGTAACCATTAAGGCCCCCTACCAAGACAGTCCCTAGACACAAGGCTCCCCAAAGCAGTGAAATGACCGGTGGCCTCAGACACGTTCATGAGATTTAGGTGGTTATGTTTTCCCCCATCTTTTTCAGTTGTAACCTTTCACGGTGACCTTCCTGTCAGCACTCATATCTTCCCAACTGAAATATTTTCCAGGCCTGCTCACGTCTCCAAGCCCTTTCTCACTCCCACCACACCCCCAAATCCCCCTCAGCTCTGGGCCTCGACTCAAGAACATTTTCATCTGCAAGTTAAGCTCCTACTTTCCAACTGGGCTTGTGGTGAGAATTGTGAAAACTTGACAAGGTCAAACAGTTCAGTTTGTTCAATGGCCTTGGACGGCAGAGTGTTCTGCAAATTTTTCCAAACCCCAGAGATTTATCTAAATTATCTAACTTGTGAGAACAAGATCCCTCAGGAGAGAAAAGTGCTTTCTCTTTCAGAATGAGCTTCAGAATCAGGAATTCACTTTCCAAGGGCAAGCTTGTGCTCTGACTTTTGGCTACAGACTCAACCAGAGAATGAAGAGACATTAAAAGTTTTTGGTAAACATTTCCAGTTGGGCTTAATTTAATGGTTAGATGAGTCCTATAGAGATCACACAACTCAGTAGATGTAGAAATAAGTTTCTTTTTTGAATTGGGCCTGAACTTTCAGTGCACTAGCTCTGCTTTTTCAGGGCCTATTATGTATTGTGGGCAGCACGGTTGGGGTTCGGGGAGAGCTGTCTGGAAACATCTGTATGGGATCTTGTGTTTGGAAATTGCCTGCCTGTCACCTCTTTCTCTACCATGACACTGGCGATGTGCACTCCAAAGTTTGGATCCACGGGAAAAATTCTCTGTAGAAATCTGCAGCTGCTCTGCCCTAGCATGGTGCTGCATGGAGTGCAGATTTGGCAGAAATTCCCCAGAACGCTGATCTCAGAATCTAATGGGGCCAATTCTGACTTGTCAGCCTCTGTTCTTTCACCTTCCCTAGGATCTTCAGGCATTTAAAACACCTGTGAGCCAGATAAAGAGGTGTGTCGTTGAAACCACCTTATTGAAAAGCTAATGGGTGCGGCAGCAGAGAGCAGATTAGGTACAAGGCTCATGGGTAGGTTCTGTGGGAGACACCTCTCTCGAGGCCTCCCAATTCTCCCTAGAATCTGCTTTACCACTACATTTCCCCCTCTTTGGTTAACCTCCAAGCTTCTGCGGAGAACTGAGCCTTTCCACAAAGACTGAGCACCCTGGAAGATGGCAGAACTGTGTGAAATGTTCCAAGTTGTGCTCAGCAGAAAGCTTCCTTTATATCTTTCAGTCTTTATCAGTGAGAACATTCCAAGCTGTTCTCCTCGGGTGCCACTAGCCAGAATGAACAGTGGCAGCAGCCTGCAGCTTGTCTGACACTCTCTGCCTGTTCCTTCCATTGGGATTAGACCTGGGTAGGGGGGTGTTGGGGACGAGCAATGTCACTCCATCCTCACAGAGCCCTTTGCCATGGCAGCAGGAGTGTGGTGTTTCTGCTTCCCCACTCAAAGAAACCTGCCTCAGAGTCCTGTTCATCCATTTGGTCCCAAGGAGGGTCACAGTTTTCACAAGTGCTACAGATGCAAAAATGCAAAAGCTGGTACTCTTAATGTTACTTGGATTTAGTCTTGTCCTGTTGTCTCTGAATACATCATTCAGATGCCCATGGACTCTGTTTCTCATTTAAACCAAAGTGAAAATGTTAACTTGTTTTAGGAATTCCCTGAGCTTTATGCTCGACACACTATCTGGCACTTTACGAGTACTCAAAGAATGTATTTATTGAATGAATAAGTTGCTCAGGACATGAAGCATGGTACGTAGAAGAGGCATGTATGTGGGAGGTGAGAGCATGAGTTCAATTTTAATTTTGGACACAGTGGGTTAGAAATGTCTGAGGGACAGCCCACATAGGTGACTGGTCACTAGTTGGAAAAGGGAGTCTACAGGTCAAGGAAGACACCAGGGCATCTCCTCCTCTGGGAAGCTCATCTATGGTTCAGCTTCCCCAAGCTCAGGGTGATATGCCTGTGCATGTCTCTCACAGCGATTATCTGTGATGGTTTTTATTTATCTCCATCTTTAGAGTATGGGGTCCTTGAAGTCAGAGATTATATCTTGCCTAACAATTTTATCCCTGGGACCTAGAATGGTCCATGGGACAAGGCAGATAATAATATTTGTTGACTCAATCATCAAATGAATGGTTATTATTGAAAAAGTAAATTATTCCTCAAATCCTGAGCACTGTTCTTCACCCACCCTCTCTCCCCCCATCCAAGCTGTGACAAGGTCTGTCCATTCTGCTTCTTTCTCCAGGATGTCATAAAGCTCATCTGGACAGTGACAACAGCCCCTGACAAACCTACCTGCTTCCAGTCTTGCCTCTGCTCCCAAATTCATCCTCTACACCTCTCCAAAAATGACCTTGTCAAATGGAAATCTGCCTCAGGTAACTTTTTTGCTTAGAAGCCTGGAACAGTTCCTCATTTCTTTTGAGATAAAACCCAAACCATTTCCTGAGGCATGTAAGGCCCTTTTTAGAATTTCGCTTCTGCTAACCATCCTTCCTGAACTTCTCCATTTTCCAGGTTCCACAGTCAAAGAAGCTTAGATTCCCAGCTCAAGGGCTTATTCACAAGAGTTCAAGGGCAGGTTTGCTCATCTGCAGCTCAATGTCATCAACTGCAAAATGCGTAAGCTACGACAACCTATTTCTGAGATTATCATGAGGATCAAAAACAAACAATTAGACAAACATGTAAGGTGCTCAGCAGGGTAACTGTACATGGTGAGTGTTAAATAAATGTTAGCTGTTACTTTTATTATTATGGTCACCATTTTTCAAACATTTCTTTCTCACTCTCTCTCTTTTGTGCCCTCTCATAGTGTTCCTCCTGCCTTCCCTTCTTTGTCTAGTTAATTCCTCAAGATTTAAGACTTAGCTCAGATTTCATCTAACCAAGAAAGACTCTTGAGCCTAGCATCCTAGGTAGAAGTTTTATGGATTCCTCAAGACTGTTTGTCTACTTCTATTTATCCCAGTGTTTCATAAATAGTATTTTTTAATAAATAGTTTTTAAATAAATGAAAACAAATTATTGGCTTCATCTACCTGTTCCACTATACTATGAGATCCTCAAAGGCAAAAGAACATTTCACATGGTATCTCGTGCCTCACAAGTATTCAGTTAATGCTTTAGGAAGGAATAAAGAGAGGAAGGAAGGAAAGAAGAAAGGGAGGGAGGGAGAAAGGAAAGGAGGAAGGAAAGGAGGAAAGAGGCTTTAAGAGAGGTAGGGAATGCAAGAGAAAAGGAGGTCTTGGCAGGAAGATAATGTTCAGTTTAAGAGATATTGAGCTGATTAGCAGACACAGGTTTAGGATCTGGAGCTCAAGAGAAAGACCAAGCACAAAGATGTAGACTTGGGAGTGCAGCATCTGGGTGGTGGATGAAGGCATAGAAGGAGTTGAAACTGCTTTGGGGGAATGTTCAGAGAGAGAAGAAGACAAGGAAGGGTTGATTCCTGGGAAACACTAATACTTAAGGGGCAGGCAAAAGAATGCCCAGCAAAGGAGAACATTTTTCCTTCCTTGAACCTAAGTATAGTTTCAAAATCCCTCTCTTGTGACCTGAATAAGATTTCAGGATGCAGAACATTCCATCTCTCCTTCAAGGGGCAAAAAACTAGGTTAAGTAAATGTTATTGAGTCATATGCCAAACAGCTGTGTCCTTCTCCAACCCTATTGCTCACCACTATTCCACAGGAAACTTTGGCTCTGGCCAAGTCTCCCCACCCTCCCCAATTACACACTCTGTTTTCCACCTCCTCTTCACCCCCACCCTTCAATCTTAGAGCCTTTGCTTATGCCGGCCTTCCCATCTGAATTGTCTTCACTCCTCTTTATTTATCCAAAATCTGTTCAGCCTCCAGTGCTTCTCCTAAGACCCGCCCCCTCCACGAAGACTTCTTCAGTCATTCCCGTGCACTCTGACATCCCTCTCAACATCTGTGGATTCATGGGACCCACACTGACATTGTCTTGTTGTCAGTTTTGTTGTTCTCAAAGTGACCCACCAGCTAGACTGAGGCTAAAGCTACATCCTCAGACATGGTCTCAAGTCTTAATTCCCCAAACTCACAACTAGACTATGTGTGCACACTCTTGTCTCCCTTACCCTGAGAGCTTCTTCCCTTCTCCCTTTCTAGACACTCTGGGCTGGCCTGGGAGTAGAGCTCTGACTATGGCCTAGGTGGTCTGGCATCGTCTGGATGAACAATAGAGCTACTGAACACTTAAAGATCTGTGGACTCAAAGAGTTAAAACACCTCTTGGAAGGGTCCAATTTCCACAAAGCCAAAGTTAGCAAATATAATTCACCCTTAAATCAGAAAATTCTGTTAAATTCAGTCAAGTGCAGTGCAAAGAAAGAATGTTGGCAAACAGAAAGTTTTTTAAAAAAATGGGTTAAGTTGGTGACTTAGGGATGCAAACAGGACTCTTAATCCTGATAACTTTTTTTTTAAAGAAGATGCTGGGGGTAGGAGTTTATTAATTAATTTATTTTATTTTTGCTGTGCTGGGTCTTCGTTTCTGTGCGAGAGCTTTCTCTAGTTGTGGCAAGTGGGGGCCACTCTTCATCGCAGTGTGCGGGCCTCTCACTATCGCGGCCTCTCTTGTTGCGGAGCACAGGCTCCAGAAGCACAGGCTCAGTAGTTGTGGCTCACGGGCCTAGTTGCTCCGCGGTATGTGGGATCCTCCCAGACCAGGGCTCAAACCCGTGTCCCCTGCATTGGCAGGCAGATTCTCAACCACTGCGCCACCAGGGAAACCCAATCCTGATAACTTTGAAGTCTGGCATACAGAATCTGACTATTGGGAACAAATATGCCTGTGGGCTGAGGAAGAGCAGACTGACTGAGGGGTGGGTCCAGGTAAGGCCACTCCATCTGGTCACAGAGAAGACTGGTGGGTGGTGAGAGAGGCATTTTGGTTGCAGCTCCCTCCTGGGCCCCATTCATACACTGTGTGCTGAGAAAAGGCAGGTCCCTAAGTCTAAAACCCAGACCCAAACCCCACACTTGGCCTGAACTCTAATAAGTTTATAGAATCCTGGGTATTCCCAGAGCTTGATAGAAATCCCATGCTTTCATTTTTTAATGAAAATTATTTTCAGAATGACCTATTTAAGACAGAATCAGTCATTGCCAGTCTTGCTCTACATAAGACTGCATTGCCAGATGGAGCACATGTCCAGAAAGAGGGGACAATAATGACAACCGTCACTTAGTGGGTAATGACAATGTGCCAGGCAGGATATTAGGGTATTTACAGACACCATCACTGCCATGAAAGGTGGGGGTCATTACCTCCATTTTGCAGAGTAGCAAACAGTGGAGAAGGACCTTGGAGCAACCAGACTTGTTCTCAAATCTCAACTCCACCATTTCTTTCATTTAAATCTTTCCTGAGGAACTACTGCTGTGCACGAAGCATTGATCTAGGGATGCCACAGCAGCAAACAAGACAGGTAAGATCCCTGCCATCACTGAGTTTACACTCTGTAGTGGAGTAGGAACGGAAGGGAGGGGAGGGACTGATAAAGCAAATGATAAACACCATCATTTTAAATAGAGCAAGTATAAATAAAAACAACATGATATGATTGAGGGGTGGCGGGTAGCCAGGAACAATTTTAGATGGTGAGTTGTTCTAGGTCACAAACCATTTATTTGTTGGGAAAAACTATTTAACTTCTCTGGGCCTCAGTGTTCTCATCTATAGCATGGGTACCTGAGCAAAGTCCACCTCGTGGTCACTGTGAGGATTAAATGAGCTGTGAAGTCCCCAGCCCACAGTAAGCACTTGATAAGTGCTGGCTCATGGTTATTATAAGGTTACCCCAGATCACTTCCACTCACAGGTCCCCTCCTTCCTTCAAACACACTTGTCCTTGATTACATATAATTTTGTTCATTTCCAGGTTGTTACTGTGAAGGTTTGGATGTTCACAGAGCTTTCTCCTACTTTTGTAAACTTATCATCTTTCCTTATCCCTCTGCCTCCTGAGTCCCTGGGTTAGCAGGGATAGAACAAAGACCCAGAAAAGTGATACTGGCTCCAAGGGGAGAAAGAGAGAGAGAGAGAAAGAGAGAGAGAGAGAGAGAGTCACTACCGTGGTAGCTCAGGTGTGGTGAGTTTTTAAGGTCCCCTGTCCTAGACTCTTTCTTGTCTTCCTCCACCCCAACCTGTCACAGGGTCTGAAATTCCCATTATTATGTCTATTCTGCATGAATTCTCAGTCTCCAGGGGAGAAAGCCTATACAAGTGTTTCACAGTGAGAAAAGCGGGGGCATCTATTATTCAGTCAACAGAGGCCAGCCTTTCAGATTACGTCTTAGAACGCAGAGTCTGAAGAGCTAAGACACAGAAAGGGTAGCTTTGAGGATGGCTCAGGAGAGCAGGCAAGGAGAAGCAAGTCAGCCTGGCCAAAGGGTACAGGAGAAGGAGCTAAGAGCTTCCAAAGGGAAAGCTGCCTGCCCTCAGGAGTCCCCAGATCCCACTGAGAGGCTCCTGTAGAAAAAATCCAAGGAGTAGCAGAGAGGTTGCTGACGGGTGTCCAGAGCCTCCTACCTCAGCCTCGAGGGCTATTGCAAGCACTGCCTTCTTTTTCTTCAGGCTTGGACAAAGCTCACAGGCTTTGGGGCTGGACAGATCTGAGTTCAAATCTAGCTCTACTGCTTACTACCATTTTGACCGTAAGAGGTTACTAAACTTTTCTGAACCTCTGTCATCTGTAAATGGTATTACCACGATCTACCACCCAAAACTGGTGTACAGATTATTCATTCATGAGATGAGCATTTACTGAGTTCTCACCAGGTACGTGCACATTCAGCACTCAATAAATAAGTTTCCTCCTCCCTTTAGATATGAAGGCCAGGTTTAAATAATTTGGTCTCCCATGAGTTCAGAATTTGATTTTGCTACCTATTGCCTATGAGGAATTTAAACAGAATGATGGTAAGTCCAGGTAATGCCATTGGGCATGATGTTCATTCATTCAACACACACTCTTCAAGCATCCTTTGTGTGCTATGTCTGGGGATGTCAAGGCAATCAGAGCTCCAGTCCCTGCCCTCCAAGTCTCATGGTCTAGTTGATAAAGCAGACTTAAGAACAAATAGTTAGGGCTGTGTTAGAAGTGTAAGTGAGAAAAAACAAAAAGCTTAATTCTGTCTAGAGAGGTCAGGGAAGTCTTTTGGGAGGAAATTACATTTGAGTTTAAAGATGAATAGTTTTCCAGGCTAAGTGGAATGCTGTGGAAAGGAGTTTCTTTGGACAAAATACAGCATATGCTAAGGTAGCAAGGGAGAAAGAGCAAGAGTTCAGCAGGTCAAGGTAGAGGAGTGATAATGAAGGGAGATGGGGCAGAAAATGTAGGTGTGGTCCAAGGAACAGGGGCCTCAGACTCCCTACACTGTCGAGGGAACCAATGGACTACAAAGGATAAATAAATGAATGAACAATTAATGAATGAATGATCTGTACAACAGTTGACAGTTCACAAAAGTGCTCCTGTACAGACTGTTTCACTTAAAAGGTGGGGGAAATTATTGTGCTTTACAAAGAAGGTTTCAAAAATCTTTACACCATTCAACACTCCTAAATAGTGGTGCTGTGTGGAGAGAGATTTGAGGAGAGTGTGTGAACAAGGTAGTCCCCTGACTTCAGCCCCCTCCAAAGCCAGCAGACTAGGGTACACAGTGGTGTTGGTGCCAAGGTACTTCATGGCCCCTGAATGACTTTCTGTGAAATCCAGCCTCTTTCCATGAAAGACCTGATCTCTACTGATAGCTAGGTGCTAAGAGGTTGGAGATTTCCACATCTAACATTCAACAGAGAGGTCATAAAGCCCAGCATAGCAGGTCAAGTTCTTGCTCTGGGGTCTAAATCCACACACCACCATTTAGCAGTTATGTGACTTAGGACATGTTACCTAAACTCTCTGAGTCTTGACTTCCACATGTGTAGGTGTTCACGTGTCCCAGCTTGCTCAGGGACAGCCCAGACTTGTGCCTCTGCCCTGAGATAATCATTGACAGGGCCTCCTTTTATTCTCAAAAGTGTCTCAGTCTAGACGATAAATTAAATACACAACTTCTGTACTCATCTGCCCCCCTCTCTTAAGGTTGTTAACTAGGTGAAATGCATTAATGCTATCTTAAGACAGTTTATATAATTATCAGAAATTGTAACTAGCTAATGTGAACAGTAGAAGAAACATGCTCAAGACTGACCTGTGGTCTTAATCTTCTATAAGGACTAAAAAGCAAAAACAAATGCGGTTCAGAAATGGTAACAACTGTGGAGGATGATAGGACGTGCCCAGAAGGTGATCCTGAAAGGGGAAGAGAGAAGATCAGGATTACTAACACAATATACTTGATGACTGTGATGAAAAAGAGTTCCCAATCAGGTGACTGGCGTGGTAGGAGAGACAGCGGTGAAGGAACACTTAGACTGAGACAGCCTGGATTTGAGGATTCAGTGGGATAATGAATCAGGTGCTTGATGCAATACCTGACATACGGAAAGTGATCAGTTAAGCGAAGGGATTACCATGATTACCGTGTGTCAGGCACACCTCCCTTGAGTGCTTAGTGCCTCAGGAACTGGCTCCTCCTCTTCATTCTTCAGTTGCTGATCTGAACAAGTGAGGATGGCAATTATCTGAGCAACAATTGGTGGAAACAGGTGACTCCATAGAATCCAGGGTTGGATTATTTCCTGGACACAGTGGATTCTCCTCACAAATTGTTCAAATGGAAAAACTTTTGACCAAGATGGGATGTTTTTCTTTGGAATCCCGGGACGTTAGCGGTATGAGGATACCCAGGTGGAAGGATCAGAAGGAGGAAGCCTGGCTACTTGCAGCACTACCAGAGGTGCTACCCTGGGTTTTTGATATTTGTCTCTTTTGTTCACACTATGATGCTCAGTAGACACAATTTGGGAGGTAGTGCTAACTTTTGCCGCTAACTGTATCCTGCAGCCCCGCTGATGGCTGCGCAATATTGCAGGTCATGTCCAGTCGATAAGATGAGTATCAGTAGCTAACCTGAGGCTCTGCTGCAGCTGCCAGCTGTCCTTCCAAAACTGAGTCAATCGCACAGGGAGTTCCTTTGTGGAGACAAACAGTTCTGTATGTGTGTGGTGGTGATTATAGGACTCTTTACACGTGAACATTTGCATAGGGCTAACACACACACACACACACACAGACACACACACACACACACTGGTGATGCCTGAATAATGTCTATAGATTGTACCAATGGTTTTGATATTGTACTAAAGTTTTGTAAAATGCTACCACTGGGGGACGCCTGGTAGAGGGTACACGGGACCTCTCTGTACTAATTTTGGAACTTCCTGTGAATCTATAATTATTTAAAATTAAAATAATTTTTAAAAATAAATTTATTTATTTATTTGTTTATGTTTTGGCTGTGTTGGGTCTTCGTTGCTGCGGACTTTCTCTGGTTGCGGTGAGCGGGGGCCACTGTTCGTTGTGGTGCGCAGGTTTTTCATTGTGGTGACTTCTCTTGTTGCAGAGCATGGGCTCTAGGCTCACGGGCTTTAGTAGTTGTGGCTCGTGGGCTCTAGTATGCAGGCTCAGTAGTTGTGGCGCACGGGTTTAGTTGCTCCATGGCACGTGGGATCTTCCGGGACCAGGGCTTGAAACCGTGTCCCCTGCATTGGCAGGCGGATTCTTAACCACTGCGTCATCAGGGAAGCCCCCAAATTAAAAGAATTTTTTTAAAAAATGGGTCAAATTCAAAATGGAGTTATTTCCCTACATGTTCCATTGTTGACGTTTAGGTAGTTGTTAGGAGAATTAACTTAGTTAATACATGTAAAAGCACCTAGAACAATGCCTGGGAGAATAAAAACAAGGCATGTTAATTACTTTTACTACCTACCAATTCACTTAACCTATTTTCTTAGATGTTTCTTTTTAACGACCACCATGGTTGTTCTTTTGAAGTCTTTGGAGGTAGGCCCTATCTCATAACGACTTATTCAGTCCTGCTCTGCCTAAGAGCAGTATTTCTCAGTCTTTAATCGTAAGAAAATCACCTAAGGATCTCATTTAAACATGTAAACATGTTCTATTGTGGTTGATCAGTTGGTCAATAGATAGAGTTTCTGACCCCAGGAGCTTTAGTTGACAAGAGGTGACATGAGTCTTCTCATGCAGGCCTCTCCACAAATGCTTACACAACCCAGGTAGAGAAGATGTATTTGGGTAGCCCTGTGGAAAGATGGTGGATCCCCAGGTGACTGGTGCAATCCCTGCCTTTCCAAGGGGAAGGAGTACCGGGAAGGTGGGCTCCATTGCTTCACACATGTTATCTCATTAATTCTCATTTACATACTCCATTACTGTGTACTTTCACCCCAATGCTGTGCTAGCCTCTGAGAAAACAAAGAGGAATAAGACATGCCCCCTGCCCTCAAGAAACTTCAGAGGAAGGCATATAGTTACAGGTATATAATTATAATAGAGTGTCCTGTGTCCTGGGAGAGAAATGCACAGTATGCCCTGGGAGCCCCAAAAGAGAGGATTTCAGCCAGGGAAGAGAAGACTTCCCAGAGAGGGTGACCCTCACACTGAACGTTACAGAAATGGTGGGAATTAGCAAGGCTGGTGAGAGGATGGAGGGGGAGGGGAGACTCCTACCAAGCGGGGAAGCACTATGAACAACAGCACAAAGTTCAAGAGATGAGAATTTCTTCATGGAATTATCCAGAGTTAAGTGAGGCCAGAACAGGCCGGCTTGTTGCAGAGTGGCAGGAAATGGTTAATAAGAGTTAGTGGCCAAATTTGTTTGGAAAATTCTGGGTTAAATAAAATTGGACCAACTTTTTTGCTGCAGGACATCTCAGAGCCTTTAGTATGTTTTTCCACATGGGAAGTCTCCCCAAAGGGTTATTATATACAGCATTTCTCATCCTCATGATACAGAAACCCTCTGTTTCAAGACATCTTGTGGGGCATGGATTCTCTTGAACACACTTGGGAAATATTGGGCTACTCGGACAGATTCTGACTAAGGTTGATGTTCACCAGACAATCTAAAGATATTTTTCAGGGAATGCAGAGTGATGGGTAGCCCTGACTTTGTCTAGAGTTTCATGGCTAACTGTTGAATCATGCCATGTTAAACTAAACCAGCTCGCCCGAGTCAGCGTCTGGAAGCACGACTCCAGGGCTTAGCAGTTTGGCATTAGCACAGGGGACTCTGCCTATCTACTGGGTGGGGTTAGTGCTCAGTCTCTTCTTTGTCCACCAACTCACCTTCCCATATTTTTGCAAAATTGTATCTTGCCCTGGGAAGGAAAATGTTGAAGTGGATAATTTTTGCGGTGATTACTCAAAGAGAATGATGAAAAGCCAAAAATTAATCAAACCTTGAAATATAACCAGGGCTGAGGAATTTGTGAAATTGTATTTTGTTTTCATAATAAGAGCAGGGCTGATGATTTTATTATATATATATTTCAAAATGCTGGAGTGGATAGAAAATAATCTGGAGTCAATTCAAGTCCTGAAAATAAGTATCAGAAAAAATCATGAGCTCAGTCCTTCCCTCCTCACCCCACTCTACTCCTATACTCCCCACCCCTACAGTACTCATAAATTCTTTCAACCAAGAAAAATATTTCTCCCATGCCTTAGAGTAGAATTTACTGCCTCTGTTCTCCACCAGTCCTTCCTCAGTTATCAGCTCACTGCATATTTACAGTGGCTTTTTCAAGGTACAACTGCTCTGGGTTCAGTCCTCAGGGCCACCGCACTGATGAAATGTGTGCCATTCAGGCTCACTCTTGCTTCACTGGGACCATATATGAACCATCTTTGCCCACATAGACTCCAGGCTTTACACTTTAGAGTTTTCATTCCTTCAAACAAATGATCGATACTGGTGGATTCTAACTAAAGAGAAGGCAGTACCTACCTAGAATACGAAAAAAGACAGGATATTCATCTGAAAACACAGAGCATGTTTTGAGGGATAATCTCAGGCGGCAGATATAAAGAATTGTTAGATGAGAATTAGAAAAGCATGTTTACCAACAAGATGAGTAAAGCAAGGAAGAGCCACCCCTAAAACTGATCTGGCTGAGAGTAGATTGTACCCTCAGATTTCCTTAGCCTGACAATTAAAATAATTTCTGCCCTCTACTCCCTCATAAATTGGGCATTCAGTTGATATGTTGAATACTGACCATCTTTGAAGAATTTGGGGTGTGGGAAAAATAATGGGACACCAGGATGTGATCCTAAAGTTCAGGTCTATAAACCTTTTCCATGGTCAGGAGAGCAGAAGTGTCCAGGGCCTCGACACCAAGCATCCTCTCTTGATGATCTGAGAGGAGTCCCTACGCTGTAGTCCCTACCCTTCATCTCCTTCAGTCAGTACAACTAAATAAGCACAATCTGAATTATCTTGAGGGCCACTAGACAGAACCAGACAAGGTTATCTTTCTGTGCTCTGAAAACCCTAGCCTTTCCTTTCACAATTTCAGAATAATTTTCATGGCAGTGGCAGGAGAAAAAGGACACATATATATACTGCTGCTAAGCCTGTTCTTTTCATAGGCTGTAGCACATCTGCTCATTGTAAATCTGCAGAAACCTAAAACCTGAAATGTTGATGGAAACAGATATGTTTTATTCCATGTACTAAAAGAAAAATTAATGAGGCAAATATTGTTTCTATAGCCAGCGCAGGATGGAGAATGTGACAAGATCCATCTATATCATTGCAATTGTGAGGCAAGAAATGAGACAGGAGAACAAAGACATCTAATTTTAAATTCCTTTGAGAGGAAAATGGCAGTTCTATTTAGGAAGCAGCTCTTCTGAGGGCTGTGGGAAAGGATTCCAGAAATAAATACGATTGCTCCATGGATGAATGTGAGTATAGGTGCTCACCTGAGGTCCAGCCCCTCCCCAGGGTCTGTCCCTCAGTCCTGGATCAGTCAGCAGTGGCACAAGGCACCAGGGAGAGGGTTGGGCCAGGAGACCTGCAGCAAAGTTGTCAGGTTTGTTAGTTTGGAGCCAGGGCAGGAAAAAGTTGGGCTGACGTCCAGATGGGAGCTTGGTAGGATTCAAGTTCCTCTCTTTGCCTGGGATGGCAGTGAACTACAGCCTGGGAATCAGAAGGCTACACAATAGTGTGAAGCTGTGGAGTTTCCTCACACCATGGAAACTTGGCCTTTGACCTCTGACATACAGACTAAGCCCAGAGATTTGTGATAGGAGAGAGGAAAAACTGAATGGCCTGCAAACCATGGGGTCACAGCAGAAAAGGTAAGACAGTGCAGGTCTTGGTGGACGAAGCACTCAGGGGCCTGACTCCAGGTCAGAGGAGCAAGATCAAAATGCAGCTGAGTAGGCAGGACAGGGCTTCCATTCCTGCCTACCTTAGCTCACTGCGGTGTTTGTGTGGCTCACAGAGAACACTGGAACTGGGAGGAAATGGCAGGGGCAACAGTGCTTGGCTGTGGATGTGAGCAGGGAGGGCTGGGCTTGGGTGACTGCACAGTGCCTGTTGGGCCACCAGGGGGATGCTGAGGGTGATGGTGTGGGCACTGGAGACAAATTTAACAGGCTTCAGTATTTTGCATGAGAACACCATGGGCAGGAAGGGGGTCATTTGGTGGAGTTTTTCCTTCATTTATTAACCACGCGCTGTGTCACGGGCGCTGCAAACCCAGACCATAGACTCTCTGGAGTGTGCTTCTCTGCCCTCCCCAGCAAGGACTGCCCCTGTCCCCAGAGACACCCTGGGGGTCGGAAACACTCCCCCAACACTTTCAAACAACAGAGGGGGCTATGGGGCTTTGTCTGAGGACTGGAATACTCCCACCAAGCAAGCCAGAGGCTCTTCCCCTGCAGCGAGGGAACATCTGTCCCCCTGCGACAAAGGCCAGAACTGAACCGATTAATTTACTAATCCTTTAAAATCAGCTCCAGCTGTCAGAGTGAGAAACCAAAAAATAACAAATTGTTTCTTTTTTTTTTTTATTTTTAATGGAAACATGAAGAGAAAAAATAAATGCCCTGAGCACACTACATTTGATCTTCATCTTACTGGGGGCCCTTCCCTTCTTGTATAAACTTTCTCAAATGCTTTGGTACACTTTTGAATTCCACCTGCTCTAAACCTGGGGATCACCTAACTGGCTCATCACTCCTCTGAACACCCACTGGGAGATGACCCAGCGGGTTTAAAAATCCTCCCTGTGCCCAAGTCAAAGCCTACATCTGGTTAGAGACTTGTCGATGACACCGTGAGCCCCTGTGATATCCACATGCCAATGGCTGCAATGCCAGACTCTGCAGGATGTGCTGGGTTATTACAGCGTTTTCCCCAAGAATAGCCTAATTAAGTAAGAAAGAACCAAATCTATAAAATGCAAAATAGTTCAATGCAAAATTGCTGCCACCACAGGGAGCTGGAGAGAGTACAGCTCCAGGGACAATTTTATAGGGTCTCCTGGCATTGCGGAGCTTATTAAAATCATAGATCATAGAGCTGGGGTCTGGAGGGAATTTCAGCCATCCTGCCATTATTCTCCCTACCCCCCTAAGTAAGAACGTCACATTAGTCTTTGTGTAAAAGACAAAATGGTAAGAGAAGAGGTTGCACGGTCCACATGACACAGCCATTCTGTGCTCTTCCATACCATTCCTATCCACAGACCCCCAGGCTTCCAAGTGAGTTTATTTGATGGTTTTTCTGTTCTCACTGAGAGTTCCTGTGCTTTATCAAAACCCTCCGCATATCAGAAAAGCTGCATTAAGTCTTATGCCTCATTCTTCCCTTTTCCACCACCTCTCTCCCCTTCTGGAGGAAAGACAATTCCATTCCCTACATGAATTTCCCAAGCCTCCCAGTCTGCTAATATTACATCACTCCCACCCTGAGCTCAGAATCAGACAGCAGAGGTTAAAACCTGCCTCCACCCTCTATTCGCTCTCTCACCTTGAAGAAATTCCCGCTGATCCCTCATCAGTGTGCTTTCAGGGTCTGGGAAGAGCAGTCTCACTCTCATAACAGAGGGAGAGCTGTCCTGAGAATCATGAAGTCTGTGTTCTAGATTAACAGGCTTTATAGGCTTGGGGAAATCTCTAAATTCTGCTAACATTCACCTTCCTCCCTTTTAAGTTGAAATAAATTATACCCATTTCACAGGGTGGTTCGGAGGGTTAAAAATGTTGATGGAAATGCTTCGCTTCTGTAAAGCACTAAAGTCATGCAAGGCATTAGCTTTGTTGTCATTCTACCCTATTGTTGAGGGTAGATTGTCCCTGTACTAGGTGATGCCCACACATAGCTTCCTTCTCTAAGGACTGCTCTCCTTCACAGAGTGGGCCTGTGGAATAATATTTCTCTTGCACAATCCTTCCCTTCTAGTCAAAAGTTATCGGAAAGGTGCAGCTACCTCATCTAAACAAGTGAATCGTGTTCACTCTCCAGAGAGTTTAGAGTTAGGATTCAGAGACCCTAGTTAATATCTGGCTCTCACTTGAATTGAAGATATATACATTTGAAAGATGAGGAGTAATTCTATTTGGTCTGTACACAAAGAAGCAGAAAGAGAGAAAAGTACGAAACAGCCACTGGCATTCACCTCTTTCCCCATCCAATGGGCTGTAGAACTAGGAATGCTGCAGCAGGTGATGGACAAGTGGGTCCTGCCTGTGCCACAATGGGTCAAATGCAAGCACAAAACCCCTTGCCTGACACTCACAGCTAGGCTTTGGTGTTCTCCTGACACAAAAATAATTTCAAAAATAATTTCACAGAATGTCAGCATCAGACACGGCCACTCTGTGACCAGGATGGATCAAGACAAAACAAGACTGCTCCCTAAACATGTCTGAACACAGTTAAAACATGAACATTGTCCAGCCAACAGAAATGACCAAATATCCCCCAATCCTGGCCAACGTGGGTGACTGCTGCTTCCTCACCAACCACAGTCTCAGCCAGGGTCTTTTCTTCCTCTCTTTTAAGATAAGATAATCCCATGTATTTCAAGCAGCCTTTAAAATTGTGACAACCTCTCCCCACAGATGTCTCTGGGCACTTTCTAGAATGCCACTGCAAAGGATTTGAATGGTTCAGAGGGAGCCACTTATATGCTCTGTACTCTCCTGTCTTTCTCTTCCTCCATAATAGTCTCATAGCTTAATTGTCTAAAGGAGTCCATTCACTTGTCTTGATGCTTCTAAGTGAACCAACAAGGGGAGCCCTGATGCCCTGTTTCTTATCACAAGAGAACAGGGTATCATTTCTCATATTTAAGGAGGCCCAAATACCAGGAAAGGAACAACATTCTTCTCACTGTTATAATATATTCCTTTTTGTATCTCCATAAAAAAAGGTTGTGTATAAAAATCAATATTGAACTCTTTTCTGCATGTCCAAACTTCCCTTGGCAAAAGAAAGAAAAATCAATATTAAAACAAAGGTAAAATTAAACAGTTGATGTCTCTGAATTTTTCAAATTTGGAAGAATTGTCTAGATTCAGAAACTTCTTAATTGAAATCTCTATTCTCTTCAAGTTTTCATTAATCAATTGTGATGATAATAAATGTTTTTTATTTCAGATGAAAGCAAAACTTCTCTGACCCCTTGAGCAAAATAGTGAAACACTCATTTTCAGATTATGGGACATTGATAATTTTACTGAAAAAGAAAAGGTTGCAATTTAAGAAGCAGAAGTTGTTCCTTGCAGGTTGCCTCTTCTCTGTTGGATTCCTAGGGATGGAGCTTCCAACTACAACCAAAAACCATATTTCTTTATGTTTTACTTTTTGGGCTTTTGAGTAAGATATCTTTGTTTAAAAGATCCTTTCTTGTCAGTAGCAATGAGCATACCCAGTCCTTGGATCTCAGATTTTAAATATCATTTTTCACTAACAGGAATCAGAGCTCATTAAAAAAAAAAAAAAAAAAAGACTGATTCAAGGGCTGGGGACGTGAAAGCACAAGTTGACCTGGGAGTGTGTGAAATCTACTTGTACCAGAGAGCAAAAAAGTGCTCACAGTGTAATGGGTTCATGCCAAAGAGATACAGAAACCAGCTTGAAGGGGCTCATATTGGCCAAATCAAAGTCTTTTAAAAAAATCCATGTGTCCGTAGTAATATTCAAAACAAAGGAAAAGAGAGAAAGAGGGTCATGGGATGGGGAAGAAAGCCCTCCTTTACAGAAGAATGCTAGTTAAGAAAGGTGGAATGAATGATAGTTAGAAAATTACTATTTTACAACACTCAATATGATTATTGTTTCAGGCAAAGAACATAGACATTAAAATCGTGGCATAGAAGATTGTTGGACAGCAGAATATTTGGCCATTAACAAAGTATCAACCCAATTTCAATTACTAATTACAAAAAGGAAAATAGGCCTTTACAATGGAATGATCTGGTAGCCACTACCTTAACCAAGGGAACAAGCATGGCATACTTTACAGTAGGCAGCCTGGCAGCATGTGCCCACTGATGGTACCCACTGATGGCATGCAATGAGGAATATAAAACAGCACCTATGAGGCATTCTTGTCAAAAATGGTTGTTCTGAATCTAATCAAGCCTCCAGAAAATGCTCTCATTATAGGAAACATAGGAGATACTCAGCTGAGCTGATCCTCTGGGGGTTTGGAGCTGTAATGGCCCTTGCCAGGGGTCCCTGTTAGAGTGAAGGGGCAGGGCAATATTCCCTTTGCTTCCAACCCTGGGTGTCAAACAGTCATTGGGTGTGGGCTGTCTTGGGAAGGGGGCCTGGCCTTGGCCAAGGTAGTGGTGACAACACCTGGCAGCTGGGAGAATAAACCTTTTAGTTCTGAATGGGGGATCTGGGTGATGCAGCACTACACTCATAAACCTGAGATTTTTGTATTAAAAACTTGGGGCTGGAAGATGTAAAAAAGAGGTTGCCTGGCCCTAAAAACATTTGATAACTACTAGCCTACACTCATTTCATCCTTATAAAACACTTTAAGTAAAACAGTTTATATCTTCATTTTAGAAATGAGGAGATTGGGGCAGAGTTAAGGCAAGTAACCCACCCAAGGTAAGTGGTAGGGCTGGAATTCAGAGCCAGGCTGTCTGACAACAGAAGTGTTGCTTTCAACCACTGAACTACACAGCCCTCTACACCGCTTTCTTCAGGGTCCCCCTATTCCTGCCTGATCTACCTGTCTAATTGCTCCAGGCACATGAGAAGGAGTGGTTCTCATCCAGTGCTCCATTTACAGTGATTTCACATCTTCCCCCACAGAAATAATTTTCTTTCCCATTCCAAGCCTGTTCCACCTCATTTAATGAGGAAGGAACCAAATTGGGCTATTTTAGCCACCATGTGTCCTTCATTTCAGAAAGGCCCTTTGCTTAGACCAAGGAGGGAAGGAGTGAGTGGCCAACAGATGTGTTTTTAAACACTGAGTGTCTCTGACACATAACAGGACTTGAGACATATTTATCAGACAACTGAATACATGAAGCTTTACTTGGATGCAGTTGAGACTCTTGTATTGTAAAGGAGCCCTACAGTGAAAGGTTTTGCTGGTCTCTGCTGGACATCAATGCTCTCACCTTATGGTTCTATGACAGCTCAGTCTTGTGTGTGTGTGCGTTTGTGTGTGTGTGCTCTATGTGAAGTGAGAAGTAGAAAGCTCTCTCCCTCTGTTACAAAAAATTAAGTGGGCTCCAAAGCATGGTCACTTGAGCCTTGATGTGTTATGAATTTAGTAGGGCAGCTTGTTCTGTCCACACACATCTTTTTCTCTCCGTGTGCCCACGTCTCCAAAATAACCAGACTGGGACACATTCCCAGGCAGCCGCCTGGAACAACCATTCAGTCCCCTCTGACCTTTAGGGTTATCACAGAGTCTGGTTGGTCATGCCCGGCTCTTTTCCTTCTGGTGACCCCTCTCTCCAGGATCCTATTATTGCTCTGAAATTTAACTTCACAGAAAATCCACCATGTGTGTGGTTTTCCAGACAATCTGTGTCTGAACCCCAGTTGTAGATATACTTGTGGTTTTTATTTTTATTTCTCCCCCAAAGGACTCTATTTCTCATAAGTATTAGTATATGCAGCAGGGGTGAGGAAAAGGGCATCATCCTCACATACGTTGTGTGTGTATGTATATGTGTATATGTATGCATATTTGTATACCTTTACACATACACACATATATGTCATTCCAGGCATGTGAAATGATATGGGTAGCTCTTATGCCACCTTTATGAAGTCTGCCAATTACCCAGGCAGACTGAACAGCTCTTCCTTATAGGTTCCCTCGGAGCATAGTTACATTTCTACCATAACTCAAAATTTTAGTGCAATTTATCTGTATTTAGTCTGAGAGCTTTTACAGGCAAGCAGCCTGATGGTATCTTACTCTTTGTATTTCCAGTGCCTGGTACATAGTAGGTATACAAAGCTGTTGTGTGCATTAATAAAGAAATCAATGTCAGTCAATCAACAGTATTATGAAGGATGGCTCAACCCAGCAGGACATATGAGTGTGGTAAAGATCTCTTATGTATTCCTACCTCCTACCTAGAAAAGCCTAGCCTGTATTTGTCCTTCCCGAAGTCTTTTTGTACTTTTTAAGATGGAAATTCTTAAAATTAAAAATAAAGTCTCTCATCTGTACTACACAGAGACCAGTGGTGCTAAGAACTTCCTAATTGTTTCATGTGAATCAGCAATTTTATTCATGGCCTAATTTTTTATTTTTATTCTTTTTTCATGGCCTAATTTTTAAAAATTGCTTTCTTTTATTATCCTTTAGATGTATCTGTGTGTATCTTTTTATACAATACTTCTAGTTTGTAAGCTCTTCAGAGAAAGAACTGGTCAATCTTTATAACACATTTCTATAATTCCACCATATGGCCATATTCAATCAACACTAAATTATAAGTGCCTGTAGCTGTCAGCTTAGAAAACTGCTTAGGGAACAGCCATCAGCTAATGATCAGCCACATGACATTATCTATGGCTGTGTCTCTGAACACCCTGCATTGAAATTATTTGGTGGTGTTGGTCTTTGTAGAAGTAAAAGAGCTCAGTGGTTGGTTCTAAAGTTGTTTCGTCTGATAGCTTTTAATTTCAGCAATATGCACAAGGACTTTTGTTACACATACAGCCCTTTCCCCCTCCCCCACTCCTCCAGGGCTTTGTCACCTTCCCCTAGTATCTTTCTCTCTGGCTGGGGTGCCGTGGTCTCTTGTGGGCTTCTCTCTGTACCTTGCTCCATCGTGGAGCAGGGAGGAGAAGGTGGGGCAGCTTCAACCTTAGAGAAGATGGGGATCAAAGGAAGCTTATTCCTAAATAGTGATGGGAGGAAGAGCTAGGGCCACAGGGAGGAGATCAACAAATGGCACTGATACTGTTGAGGGCTTATCATGTGCCAGGTATGATGTCAGGCATTACATACTTTGTTTCACTGAATCCCCTGAATAACCTTAATATTGCCTTCAGCTTCCAGAAGAGAAGATCATGTTTCAGTTTCCAGGGTCCCACAACTAGGTCATGGCAGAACCCAAGCCAGTCATCTCTGATGCTAAGTCCATACTTTTAACATGATACCAGGCTGGGAGCCCTGATTCTTCTGATGGCCTAGTTCCCACTAGAGGTGCTTCCTCAAATAGGTTCACTAAATGGAACATTGTGAGATTTTTACTTTTTCAACTTCATTTATTGCAAACAGATAATCACTAATCTTCACCTAACATTCTGTATTAATAAATAACACAATCTATATCTCTTTCTACACTGGAAGGAAGCAGGTTATCACATCTTCCAGTAAGATAGCTTTGACAGCATTCTTTTAGCTTCAATTTGGTGGGGAGGAATATTTACCCTTAATACCATTCCTGGCCCAAGTCTCAGTTAGGCATCACTTGTTTGCAAGTTAAAAAAAAATCACTATCACTCAAACTTGCTCAGACAGAAGGAACTTATTAGAAGAAAGCAGAGGTGTCTTATGGAACCCAAGGGCAGAAAGTGCAATCAGTCCTCATAAGGGATGGGAGCCAGGAACTGAAGAGTCAGTGGGAAGTAAAGAAGGACTCTGTTCTCTCTCTCTCTCTTCCCCTCACTCTATTGACACATCTGCTTCATCTTTGCCCCCTCCGTGCATTTGACCTTCTCTGTTTTGGCAAGTACTTGGCTCATATATGACCCCCTATCTCAGCTGTACATCACTTCTCAGTTTAAGCATCTCACCATGTCTCTAGGTCCCAGTTCTAAATTCTCAGAGAACAGACTCTGACTGGCCCAGCTTGAATCACATGTTCACTACAATTAAATCAGTGGTGACCATTGAGACAAGTGACTTGCCTCATTGATCTCTGCTTTCTGAGAAAGAGGTATGGGCAGAGGCTGAACAGGGTGTGGGAACTAGGAAGGCATCGCTGAAAGAGGAAAGGATTGAATCTCTGGTGTAGCATGAAATACAGCAAGTGAGTACCATCGTCAGTGATAACTGAAGAACCCAGAAACCAGAGGGGAACAAGAAGAGAATTAGCTGTGCTAAAAACAAAGCTGCTAACAGTGGAAGGACTACGGACAGAAATGATTGGGCCCAAAGTTATGTTTCTCGTGTCTTTGACTCTTTGATGCCATCTCTTCCTGTCAAAATTCAACATTGTATAAATAACAAAATCCTGGAAACAACCTGAATGTCTATCACTTTGGCAATGGTAGGTGAAATTCTGGAACAGTGATTCTACAGAACACTGTGCATCTATTAAAAAGGAATGAATTGGATCACTATGCATTAGCTGAGAAGATATTCAGGATTTTATTAAATTAAAAATGTTACAAATAATATATCTATGTATTATTCTGTTTTGTAAAAAAAATAATAAATAAAAAGCAAGGTTTTAGACAGCTGTCTATCTACGCTTAGATATGTGTAGGTAAGTAAGGATATACCCAACTGTTAACATTGATTACACTGATTACTTCGGGGGCAGAGGAAGTGGGATTCAGGAGGGGAAAGTGTAGACAGTATTTTCTTTACATACCTCTGAATGACTTAACTTCTTAGAAAACCCACACATTTTTGTAATTTTTTAGGTTTGCAAATAAAATAGAAAGATTGAAAAAATTCTACATTTTAAAGGCCATCTCAAATACTACCATTTCTTGCCTTTCCTGATCTCCACATACAGAAAGGCTCCCTCTGCAAACTCCCATAGTACATCTACCTCTCTTATGATTCTGACGTTCTCCCTAGGATGACAGATGTTGACCATTTTTCCCATCCTTACCTTTACAACTCCATAAAGGAGTCAATCTGGGACTCTCTCTTCAACCCCTACAGCATCTAAAATGGTGTCATATGCAGAAGAGACATCTGTTAAATCTTTATTGAATGGGACTAACTCAGTACTCAGCAATTCTTCCAATATGTCCTGTATGTTGTCAAGAAGGTTGATCCTCTCTAGGAATTTGCCTTGGCTTGTACATGCAGCAATCTTTAATGATTTTATTCTTCTAATACAATGGCGTATTATTTTCTAGCTATTTCAAGGTAATTTATATTTTGGTTCATAATTTGAGGGGAAATAAAATAAATAACTCTTTAAATATTATGAGCTGATAACTTAGTGAACTCCAAGCAGCCGTATGTCTTTAAAATTAATTTGGGGCCCCCAGCTGACCTTGGCAGGCACAGTCCAGCAAGCCCAGAGCTTGAAAAACCAGAGTAGTGATTAACCCTGTCAGAGATGAAATGGCTGATGTCAAACTCTTCCAAATTACACCCATGCTTGACCTGCTATTCTCCTTCTGAATGCACCTCTATTACTGGGAAACCATCATTCAAGGGACATAAACTTAAACATTTAATAAATCTGTGATCAGAATCCAGGAGCATAATTAAACCTTTGATGAAAGTAAAAGAGAATGGGAGCAGAACCAAGGTAGGACACAGAGAACAAAGGGAAGGGCAGGGTGGGGAAGATGTTTGTGTCTTAAGTCTGTGGTCAGAAATTCTGAGCCTCTCAGTTGTCCTTTAGAATGTGATTTCACTTGGATCTGGTGACAGCAAATTTACAAGGAACTAAAGACCAATCTCCATAGACATTTAAGAAGGTTCCAATGAGTTAAACACTTTCAATATGCTGGCAATTGAAGCTGACCTTGAACTCACCCACTGCCATAGAGAAAGAATAATTTGTCTCAGTGCAATATAGACCTAATAAATAAAACACCATACCTCTAAAATTTACTAGAATAGAAAAGACTTGGGAGAATGGGAATTGGATAATGTATACAAATCAGGATGAATAGCTGGTTAATACAGTGAGGGGCAGCAATATATGAGAAAATGATGGAACAGGAGTCAAGAGACCTGTTTCTGGTTCTGTCTCTGCCACTAAAATCCCCATGTAACCTTGAACATATCGTTTCACCTCTTGAAAATCTCAGGTTCCTCATTTTAAAAATCATGGGAATGTCATTTTTTTCTCAAGCTACAGTGTGCAAAAGAATCACCTGGGGATCTTGTTAAAATGCAGATTCTGATTTAGTAGATCTGGAATAAAGCTGGAGATTTTGCATCTCACAAGTGCCTGAGCGATCCACATACGACACTTTGAAAAACAAGGAATTAGATGATCTCCAAAATTCCCTTCCAGCTCTAAACTTCCAATTCCTAAATCAGAATCTCTACTTTCTCATATAAAATCCTCTGAGTCCCCCATAACCCCTACCTCTCTGGCCTAGGCTGGCTTCTGATTTACGAGAGTCAGTAGGTCTTCCTTCCCAGTTTAACAATGGAGTAATCCCTGTGATCACTTGGGATTCTCATCCTATATCAAGTGAAGGAGAATGGAAATTGAACCTGTCCTTCCCAATCTTCTAAGCTTAGAGGTGAACATGTAAGCCCTTTTCCCTTTAAGAGATTTCACTGCTCATCACTTGGAAAACAGATAAGGGGAAGTTACAAAAGCTTCAGCAAACTTGTTAATATTCTAGACATTTTCTTCCAGTACTTTTATATATATATATATATATATATACACACACACACACACACACACACACACACACACACACAGATACATATTTTATCAAAATGAGCATTGCAGTGAATATATAGCTTTGTACTCAATACAAAATTATATTTGTTCATTTCATACAAATTCTTTGAAATTGTGATTTTAATGACTTCATAATACTCCATCATAGAATGTCCATTATCTATATAGCTATTGTTGGACATTTAAAATGTTGCAACTGTAAACAATACTAGGATAAACATCCTTATTGTTTTCATAGCTACTATTTGTTAAGCATTTACTATATGCTAGATGCTAGGCTAAATGCTTTATACACATCAACTCATTTAATCCTCACACTCACATTTCAAGCTGAGTGTTATTATGATTTCCATTCTATTGAGAGGGAAACTGAGAAAGAAAAGTCGAATGACTTATTTAGGATCACACACCTGGTCAACAATAAAGGTGGAGCCACACTTGGGTCTGTCTGACTCCAAAACCAAGCTCATCATCACCGTGTGACAACATCTCCTTGTACATAAATCCCCAGGTGTCCTTCTAATTATTTCATTAGGATAACTTTTTTGTTTGTGTGTTCATGTAAAAATTTTTATTTAGTTATAAAAGTAATGCAGGTTATTGAAACGATTCAAATAATACATGAAAGTAAAACAAAATCTTTATTCTTTTCCCTCCCTTCTATGATTTTTTGAGGTATATTTCCTTTCCATGTGTTTTCTATGCTAAAATAGCATACAGAAAAGCAGGAGGAATCATGTGTTTTTCACCATTATATATCTCCAGTGCCTAGTACAAAGCCAGCTAGGCCTTAAAAATCAGTTGTTGAAAAATAAATAAATAGGTGAATATGGTTTTATTTTAATAAAATGGAGTCTTAACCATACATGCTTCTCTGAACTTGTTATTTATTTTCCCTTAATAAATCTCAAGTAACTTTCCAGATGAAAACATACAGATCTAATTATTTTTTAAATAACTGTATAGATGTCCATTCTAGGTGCAATTGGCAATAAGTGTCTTCTTATATACTTTATCTATTAAAATTCTGTCATTCAGTTGAAGTATAAATATACAATTATTGTTGCAATAATAAACTACTGCAAAATATTTTAAAAATATAAAATAACTGTGTAAATTCCATAATATTTATATACCATAATTTATTAAGCCATTTCCCACAAACAAATGTGTATGTTTATAGATTTGGGGAGTTGTTATTGATACTGGGCCAATTCGCAAACAAGCAGTAAGTAAATGGCCACTTTTACTTACTACTTGTTTGTAAATTGGAGTGGCCATATCCCCACAAGTTCACCACCTGATCAAACTTTTACACTTTTACCAATGTGGTGGGTAAAAATACCTTGGTATTTTGATTTACGTTTTCTTTATTCCTCATGAAGTTGAATGCCTTTTTAAATTTCTTCTTTTCTTTTTTTTTTTTTTTTTCTATGAATTGCAGGAAACTTGCTCTAAGCAAATTTTCTGGGTTAAAGGATGTGAACATCTTACAGGTGCTGGACACTTAGCCAAATCATCTTCCAGAAGTGATGGAACAACTTACGCTCCTTCGAGCAGCACATAAAACCTCCTGTCTCACCAACCTAGGTATTGTAATTCTGAAAGGAAAGGAAGGGAATTTGCCAACCTAAGAGCCTCTGTTGATTTCCTTGGCATTTCTCACCTTTCCTTCAGAAAGCCAGGTGGCTTTTCTTCCCCTTCAGAAGCTCTTGGTGAGGAGCTCCATCCCTTCAGGGAAAGCCAAGTTGGAGGGAAGGGCCTCCAGCACACAGAATTTGAAAGGGTAGCCAGGAGCTACAGTGGGAGGTTAAAGGTATTTCTAAGAACACAGTGGAACAGGAGAATGAGCTCTAGTCTGTGTCCAGGAGAACTTCAAGAGCTAGTTCAAAGGGTGAGGGCAAGTTTACACTGGTGTTTGCTGCAGGCCATGCCAGGGTGCTGCGGAGGTGCAGGGCAGGAGGGATGGATGCTGCTTTATGGAATGACCTTGATTTCCCCTGCTACGTTCTAGGAGGAGTTGGTCACAAAGGGGCATAATCCAATTGAATAGAATTTAATTCAAATGAACAAATATTGCTGAACATTTGCTGTAAGCAAAGCCCTGGCCTAGGGAAGATTCCTGCTCTGTGAACTGTGCCATTCAATGGAGTCCATATAGGTGCTATTCCTAAAAATCCTAAAGCACAGTAAGGTGTGAACTGTTTGAGAGGCAGTTCAAGCTCTGGTGAGTTGAAACAGAGAGAGTTTACATCCAGGTAATAGGGTCAAGGAAGGCTTTCTGGACAGAGGTCAGGAGTTCAGAGAGGGGCCTCAGTCCTAAAGAAGACATTGTGTTCTCCCACACACGTCCCCATGCAAAGCTACAGGCAGCAATCTGGAAGCCCTCACCAATCTACATGAGGCCCTCAGAGATCTCACGGGTGAGTGCTCTTTTATGGTGCTCATGAGAAGCTGACCACCATGGCCGGAAGCTTCTTACATAAATAACGATGGTAAAATATTTTTTAAAATTCTTTTGCTGGAAAACAATTAACTAGCATCTTGATTCTAAACTGATGCTGGTAATAATAATTGGGAAATATATTCATTAAAAAGAGCTTATACTTCCTTCCTCTTAAAAGGTCCCACCCCACTTGGCTACATAAAGTCACACCTTTATCAAAATGTCCTGCCCACCTTTTTGGGTGGCCTGAATCAGGCAAACATGGCTTTTACAACCTTCTTGCTTGTCCTTTGCAGCTCTGGCTCTGGAATGCTACCCCTCCCCTCCTATGCATCTATCTGCTATCCTCCTGCACCTGGAGACAAGCTTCTCTCTGGTCTCTGTTACTCTCCCTTCTACCCCTTCATCCTTCATTAGGCTCTCTCAGAGCTGCTAGGCCTAGGAGGTCCTGAGGAGGCTCTTCCTGACTTGTTCTGGATGACCACCATCTGGACGGGATCTTTTTCTTATCTCTAGGGAGAATGCCCTACCAGCATGTCTCCTGAAGAAAAGTCCAAGCCCAACCATCATAGGCCTCCCCACCTCCATAGAGGAAGTGCTCCCTTGTTATCCCTGCCTACCTCCACCATCTTGGCTTCCTGTCCCAAGACTGACCTTGACCTCATCCAAGAAAAGATGTCAGCTGTGATGCTCCTTCCCCTCAGGGAAAACTCTACCCCCAATCACAGGGGTGTGGTCTTATTTCCTGGTGTCCATCAAGACAAATTAAATAAGAACACAGCAGTTCAGCCTCAGTACATCCAGGTTAATCAGTCTAAAGAAAGAGCAAGGGTTTGTCTTCAAACAGGACACCATACTACAGGAGCTAAAATGTGCAATAATGTGATTTTTTATAAACATTATTTTGAATCCTACTAACAGGACTGCAAGGTAGGTAGCATTAACCTCATTTTACATATAAGGAAAATGAGGTCCAAAAAGGTGAAGTAACAAGCCCTAGTTTCCTCAGCTGCAAAGTGGAGTCAGAATTTGAACTCAACTCTTTCTACTTCTAAAGCCTCTGTTCTTTTCACATGGCTAAGGGCAATGCCAGATGTGATTCAAAATAGTCATTGTCTCTCTCTACTAGTTATCTGCCAGATGCTCTGCTGTGTGAGTCCTTTTGCTGTGGATTCTACATTAACACCTCTCTCTTAGCAATATCTATCTTCCCTCCCTAACATGAATTCTCAGAGTCAGAATTCTCCTTCTCTTCTCTCCACCCCCACCTTTGCTCCCTCTTAATCCTCCTTCTCTCTCCTCTTCCTTGTGCTCCTTCATCTCCTAAATTTAGAACAATGGTTGTGTTTTCCTCACCAATTGCAAACCCTACTTATGAGAAGTGACTGGCAGTATGATTAAGGAGTGAGTCCCTTGTCTTTTCCTAAAGGCACTTTTGCTTTCCAAGGAGACCAATGTGGCTGTCACTGATCCCAGATTTCTGGCACAGCTTAATTTCTTTCAAAAATGTCAGAGTTCAAGGGCTGTGTCCATATAAATCCTGAAACTGTGAGCACAAGTTACAGGTCCTTGGGGAAGAAAAGTTGCCTAATTGGGTGGCCAGCTTCCAAAATTCCTCCTGGTAATCCTTCCTCATGACTGTTTCTCTTTTACAAAATAGTTTCCAGAAGAGTTTGGAAATGGCCTTCTGAGGTGTCAGAGAACACCTATCATGAAACACACTCCACTAGCAAAATTATCTGAAACAAATTATTTCTGGAAGCATTGAGTGTAGGGCTTGTATCCAAATGTTGAGAATGTGCTTACTAATGGTGGCCCTGTATAGCAGTGCAGGAGAATAATAGATTTATGCATCTATTAGAGGTGTTTTGGGGTTTTTTTGTTTTTGTTTTTTTTTTAAATCAACTAAAGGACTACTTGTACAAGCAAAGAACTGAGATAAATAGTCTGAATAATGCAGGCAAAAAACCTACTATGGAAATAGAAAAGGAACACCACAGCCTCCACTAGACCAACTCTCAGTATAGATCAAATTCCAATATGATAGTTCAGATCTCCCCTATCCTGTTAAATTGAGCAAATCACTTAACACTTCTGTGTCCTCCATAACTCTTCCCTTTACTCCTCCTATATAGACACCATTTATAACTCAGTGGTTCAAAGAGTGCTTGATAAATTTCCTGAATAAAAAGCCCCCATTTCCTCCTAGGGTTTGCAAGTCCCAGTGCTTCTTTCTTTGACATCCTGGGAAGAGATGGAAGAGAGAGGGTTTCCATCTTGGTTTCAAGTGTATTCACACTGATTTTGGCCCATTGTTGACTTGGCTTCTTTTACTTCAAGTGTGGCCTTGAAAGTTGTAGAAATGAGGAAGCAAGGAAGGTCATACTCAGATAAAGTAAGGGAGTTCAGTGGTTTGTAGAAATTATTACCATTGTTCTCTGAGTATTAGCTCTGGATCAGTGTGTGACTTTGGGTTTTACACAGAAGAATTTCTATATTCCTTGGCCATAAAGAAACTGTAATCCATTTGCCCAGATACCCTCCAGTCTTCCTTCTGGATTTTTATATCTGCAGAGAGCAGTGTTAGTTGCAACAATGTATGCCTTAGGAGAGAAAAAAAAAAGCCTGGATTATAAAACATTCCCACCATAAACACAAGTAGAACTAAACCTAATTGAAGTTGGTAGAAATGAAAATCTACCTCTAAAAACTGACCCCTAATTAATTAGAGAGATCAACAAGGTTGCCAGATATAAGGTCAACACACAAAAAATCAATAGCATTTCTCTATAGCAGCAAACTGACTCAAAATACAATCAGAAATCAGATAAGAGTTATAAAATATATAGTACTTAGCAAAGAATGTCTAAAACTATATTTGTTAAAGGATTGAAAAAATTCTGATTAAATGGAGAGATATTTCATTCTCTTGGACAGGATAACTTAGTTTTGTAAAAAGTGGTCAATTCTTGCCAAAATTAATCTATAAATTTGATATAAATTTAATGCAATACCTATTAAAATTCCAGCTAGATTTTTTTTGATGAATGTAATAAAGTTATTTTCCAATGCATGTGGAGTGATGTTAGAGATGACAGATTAGGAGGTCCCAACCTTTGTCCTCCCTACAAAAACAATGTAACAACTATCCACCAATGAAAATTGCTCTGGGAGGGCTCCAGATTACAATTAAGAAGCTGCAGCAACACAATGGAGTTCAAAAATTGAGGATGACCACATAGAAAAGTGTTGAAAGCATTTTACCTGTTTCATTTCATCCCCCAACCTGGCACAGCTCTGCAAAAGAGGAATCCCCTCAAGAATCCCCTACCACTTTGAGGGAAAAGGAGAGAAGGAGGACATCAGCAGCCCTTGGCATCACCAGGCACACCTCTGATGAGGTGTCTGATACTGAGTCCAGGTAACAGAGCTGCTCCGAGCTCATGCCTCTGCACCCCCTGGAGTAGGAGCCCCACCACCACTCACACACATGCAGCAAGGATGCCCACTCTCATCCCTTCAATTCAACATAGTACTGCAAGTCCTAGCCAGAGCAATTAGACAAGAAAAATAGATAAAAGACATCCAGGTTGGAAAGGAAGAGGTAAAATTATCTCTATTTGAAGATGGTATGCTATTATATATAAAGTCCCCTAAAGACTCCACCAAAGAAACTATTAGAACTAGTAAATAAATTTAGTAAAATTTCAGGATATAAAATCAACATACAGAAGTTAGTTGCATATCTATATATGAATGATGAACTGTTTGAAAAGGAAATTAAGAGAATTCCATTCACAACAGCACTAAAAAGAATAAAATAAGTAGGAATAAATTTAATCAAAGAGGTGAAAGACTTTTACAATGAAAATTATAAAACATTGGTGAAGGAAATTAAAGAAGACAAAGATAAATGGAAAAACATTTTGTGTCCATGGACTGGAAGAATTAATATTGTGAAAATGTCCATACTACCCAAAGTGATCTACAGATACAATGCAATCCTTATCAAATTTCCAATGATATTTTTTTTTTCAGAAATAGGGGAAAATATCCTAAAATTTATATGGAACCACAAAATACCCCAAATAGTCAAAGTAATCTTGATCGAGAAGAGCAAAGCTGGAGGCATCACAGTTCCTGATTTCAAATTTTCAAAGCTACAGTAATCAAAACAATATGGTACTGACATAAAAACAGACATATAGACCAACAGAGAACCCAGAAATAAATCCACAAATCTACAGTTAACTGATCTTTGACAAGGGTGCCAAAAACACACAATGGGGAAAATATAGTCTCTTCAGTATATTGTGCTGGGGAAAATGGCAGTCCACATGCAGAAGAATGAAATTGGACCCTTATCTCAACTGTACACAAAAAACAACACAAAATTAATTAAAGATTTAAATGTAAGACCTGAAATTATAAAACTACCAAAAGAAAATATAGGGAAACAGCTTCTTGACATTGGTCTGGCCAATAAATTTTAAAGTTTAAATTTTAAATATAACACTAAAAGAAGAGGCAGCAGAAGTAAAAATAAACAAGGGGGACTGCCTCAAATTAAAAGGTTTCTGCATAGCAAAAGGAACAGCAAAAAGAAAAGACAACCTATGAAATAAGAGAAAATATTTTCAAACCATATATCTAATTACAGGTTAATATCCAAAATATATAAGGGACTCCTACAACTCAATAGCAAGAAAACAAACAACCCAATTCAAAAATGGGGAAAAGACTTGAATACATATTTCTTAAAGCAAGACATACAGACGGCCAACAGGTATATGAAAAAGTGCTCAATATCACTAACCATCAGGGAAAAGTAAATCAAAACCTCAATTAGCTATCACCTCACTCCTGTTAGAATGGCTGTTATCAAATAAACCAAAGATAAGTGCTGTCAAGGATGTGGAGAAAAGGAAACCTTTGTACACTGTTAGAAGGGATGTAAACTGATGCTGTCACTATGGAAGAGAGTATGAAGTTTCCTCCAAAAATTAAAAACAGAACCACCTTTATGATCCAGCAATCCCACTTCTGGGTATATATTTAAAGGAAATGAAATCAGTATCTCAAAGAGATAGCTATACTTCCATGTTCACTGCACCATTATTCATAATAGCAGAGATGGGAACTACCTTAACATCTATATGTCTATAGATGGGTGAATGGGTAAAGAAAATGTGATATATATATATATCCATCTCTTATTCAGCCATTGAAAAGAAGGAAATTCTGCCATTTTCAACACCGTGGATGAACCCGGAGAACATTATGCTAAGTGAAATAAGCCACAGAAAGACAAACACAGCCTCATCTCATTTACATGTGAAATCTAAAATAGTCAAACTCAAATAGCAGAGAGTGGAATGGTGGTTACCAGGGTCTGGGGGAAGGGGGAATAGGAAGATGTTGGCCAAGAGGTATAAAGTTTCAATTACACAAGATGAATAAATTCTGGAGATCTAATGTACAGCAGTATGAATATAGTTAACAATATTGTATACTTGAAATTCTAAGAGGGTACATCTTATGTGTTTTCACCACACACAGAAAAATGAAAATGGTAAATATGCGAGGTAATGGGTATGTTAATTAGCTTGATTGTGGCAATTATTACACAATTTATATGTATATCAAAACATCAAGTTGTGGGGCTTCCCTGGTGGCGCAGTGATTGAGAGTTCGCCTGCCGATGCAGTGGACGCAGGTTCGTGCCCCGGTCCGGGAAGATCCCACGTGCCACAGAGTGGCTGGGCCCGTGAGCCATGGCCACTGAGCCTGCACATCCAGAGCCTGTGCTCCACAACGCGAGAGGCCACAACGGTGAGAGGCCCACAAAAAAAAAAAAAAAAACATCAAGTTGTATAACATAAATATATATAATTTTTATTTGTCAGTAATACCTCAGTAAAGATGGGGGGGGAATGCATGTGGAAGAATATATTCTTCCATAAATAGCAAAGTCAACTTGGATAAGAAAGAGGATCAAAGAGAAGAAAAAGAGCTTGTCCTGTTAGCTGTGATCATACTACAAGCCCCAGTAACAAAAATAGTATGGTACTGGTGCAAAAACAAACAAATAAAATAAAGTGCTGAGTGGACTCATGAATTTGTGGGAACCTAATGAAATGATAAAGATGGTACACAAAAAAACAGAGCTAACAGAAACCAATTAGGACATGGTGATGGGAATTAGGAGGTGGTCAGTAGATAAAAACCAATTAGGAGGTGGTCAGTGGATAAAGACCAAAGGGAAAAGGAAAAACTGAATATTATCACATTTGTGCATTTGGCCCCATATCAAATGAGGCGATTATTATTTTTAGAAAGAATGTGACAATTCTTTGAAGAGGAGAAAATGTTGAGCTGTCCTTGATGTGTTTGTAATGGGGGAAGCACTGTGTGGTACCACTGGCTGCTTAAGAGTGTGGATAGAGAAGAAAACACAGGTATGACCACCACATACTGCCATCCCAGTCATCTGGCTTGGATACAAGTTAACAGAGTCTGTGTGGATCACCCCTCCAAGATGGGGACTTCCCAGAACAGAAAGAGTGAATTCCAAGGACAGGAGGAGGGCTGAAAGTTGCAAAGAAAGCTGGACCCTGGCTTTATAGGCATATGCTAGGTGAGTGGGTGGAGCTGGCCTAAAGGCACTGAGTGCCGTGGATCCTCCCAGTTCCAACTCGGTGTTAGGCATTGCTTTTGAGATGAGGCATTTTAGCTGAATTGATTAATCAGTGTGTTTCAAATAAATGAGTGTGGGCCATCTTTGTCCTTGAGTTGACCAAACTCCCAGATGTTTTGGCCCGACCTCTGACGCCATGAATCACATTGCATAGACCCAGTCCATTCTGGCACGAAGAAAGAGGCCTTGAGCCCACCTGCCAGCAGAAGGTGTTCTCCCCAGAAGACTACTGAAACTCTGTCCCCAGTCAGGTAAAGGGCTCAGACTCCCTACTGATGCAGACACAGCACCACTGCTTCCAACTCTTAAGACTGCCAACTTCTGTGGCACTGAAGTGTTGTTAGATTAAACATTCCTTGCAATAAGTGTGTCATCAGTTGTGAGTATTCTGGGGATAAGATATTTATTTTTGTTGGTTGCTTTTTTTTTTTTTTTTTGGAAAGGAATGTTTGCTTTATTTTGGATGCTGGCAACCGGGGTGCGGGTGGGGGCAGCGGACACCTGTCCAAAGGTCAACTCCTCCCCCGTCCCCCTGCTGTGACAGTCAAGGGATAAGAGCTTTTATAGGTGAAGGGAGGGAGCTACATGCAGAAACAGCACAGTCAGCTCTGACAGTCATCTTGAAATTGGTCATCGGTGGTCTGACCAGCGTCATCTTGGTTGTTATAAGTACGGTTAATCTTCAGTTCCAGGGTTGGTTTGTTTCCATTTTTTTTTCTTTTCTTTTTTGAATTTTATTTTATTTATTTTTTTAAGGAATGTATTTTTGGAACAAAATTTTCACTCATCAGGAAGGTAGTTTTTTCCTTTTCTTTTTTTGAGCTTAAATGGACTAATTTTCTTTACTTTATCAGTTTGCCAACAGAGGCCAAGGATAAGTCTTCCCAAAGTGACTGCTCTTAAAGTATTATGTTTCACATGACCCCCAAATCTCTTGGCCCCTCTGGAGGCAGTGTGATGTAATAAAAAACACATGGGCTTTGGAATCAGACAGGCTTTGGGTCCTGCCTACCTCTGACTCTCTCCAGCTGTGATCTAGAGGGAATCATTTGACTTCTCTGTTCCTCAGTTTCCTCTTTTAAAAACTGTAGGAATAATATCTACCCCATGGTATTGTTATGAGGATTAAATGACATGAGGAAGATAAAAGTGCTTAGAGCCTGGTGTATATTAAGTGCTCAAAGATAGTTCTTGGGGTTTGTTTGTTTGTTTATTCTGTGTTATGTGGCACTGAGTAAGAGGTCAAAGTTAAATCCACTTCCATTAAGAGCCAGTCAGGAGAAATTGGGCCAAATGGCCAAATCTGGAAAATTCCCCTTTATATAAAAAGCAAATATTTGCAATACAAGAATTTTTTGTTTGTGTTATAGGCTTGTCTGGCTTGATTTATGTTTCTAAGTGGGACATGAAACTTCAGTGGGCACATTGAGTCTTGCTACCCAAACGAGATGGCCAGGTCACTCCTTGTCCCTTGTACACGTGCTGGCAGGTGTATGGTGCTGGGGCTCTACTTCCGCAAGCCCTCCCATCAGAGACTGGCAGGAGAATGTATGGGCTTCCCCCAGCTGGAAGTTCCCCTACAGCAGCAATGGAAGCACTTAGCACCTTACTCCACTGCCCACATTTAGCAAGGAGTGACTTCACTGCCCAAAAAGGCCTGGAAAACATGTTTCCTCCCCTGACCCCCAGATACATTCTTTCCAGAAAATCAAGAGAGCTAAACTGTTCCTCTTTTACTTTTTTGGATATATGAGGTTCAGACTATCTCTACTGGTTCTAAAAATATACTTTCAGTTCATTTTGACCATCTAAAAGTACTTTCAAGTGCATCTCTCCGCTGTGGGCTAGTAAATTGGTTCAAGCCAATTAGCAAGCCTCAGAACAAGCCTTAAATAGTTGTAGCAGATACTGGTCAGGGTTACCATGGCTTGGTTGGGCTGCAGAGATCTGACACATGCAGAGAGAGCCTTTGTGCCATAGTCACTTTTGACTGATTCTGCCAGGCCCCTCGAAGGGGTTTTGGCCAGCCAGACGTAGCTCGTGGTGGATAATTTTGTAAGTTGAGATCTTTCTTGATTCCATGCCCTAGATGGTGGGCCTTGCCCTCTATGTTAAAAGTCCTTGCCTTGTTTCCAGAACTCATTTTGCTCTCTCTCATCTCTGAGTCTTTACACATGTTTTCCCTTCTTCCTGAAACACTTTCCCCAAAGTCTTTCCTCCACATCCCTTCTCTTTGTCACCTAGTAAAATCCCATTTGTCCCTGAATGCTTAGCTTGGATGTCACATCATCTAGGAAGCCTTCCTTCTACCCTCCACCAGCAGGTCCTCTGGTTCTAGCACACCCTGACCTTCCTCTGGGTGCTCACCATGGTATGCAGTAACCACATGCTCCCGTTTCTCCTTAGGGCTAAGGAGAAACTAGCCTTGAAGTCTGGGCAGTCAGACATATCTCTTCATGGTTCCCTGAATGCTCAGCACTTTCTCAGAGCCCAACTGATACAAGTGCATTGACATGGGCCAAGTTTTGTTCACTCTGAGTACAGGTGTTCCCAGCTAATTTTCCATCTCTTCCAACCCAAAAGTTGGGCCCTTGAAAATGGATTAAAATCTTAAAATAGGGGAAGGACCAAAGGAAAAATAAAACAAAGGATGCTATAGAAAGAGTTTCAGTCTACTCCACTTCTTAGTAGCTTTAGATATACAATTTATTATCCCCGGGCTACAGGAGCCTTGTTTGTTAAATGGGAATAATAATGCCTTAAAATTTCAAAGGTATGAAACTCTTTTGAGCTCCCTTAAGATAGGGGTTTGATTCCATGAAGACGTATTATGATCAGTAGGAAGGAGGAGGAATAGTTGGGAACCACCCCAACCTGGCTCTTTTGTGTCCTAGTATTTCTGATGCCTTGTAAGCATGTGAAGGATAGCAAGCAGGTAACAGTTTTAAATCAGTTCACATCTTTTTGGACTTGGACATCTCTCCTTATTGACAAGTATTTGGGGACTAGGGGAAAACTTTGGCCTGGGATTAAAAAGGCAAAAGGCATCTCAGACCCCAAGTAGTTTCTGGCATGTGATACTTTGATGATTTTAAGGTAAACAGATTAGAGAGGGTTGCAATCCTCATGAATTATGCAAATTTTGAAATTAAAGGGAAAGTTCTCTAAGCAAAATGTATTTTACATTTGGTTTAATTAAAATTGTGCAAAGAGGCCTACCAAATGGTGATTCTGAAAGCACAGTCATTTCCCTTTGTCCCTATTTAAACTTCTCTGTCTTTTAAAAATTTCTTGGAAAGAGCATAAAGTTTGGAATGACAAAATCCTAGATATAAATGATCTAGCAAAAAATAAGCTATTGATCAAGTTACTTAACTATTGTAAACCTGGGTGTGGTCATTTTCAAAGAAACAATGATAGGCCAAAGACTTTGACAACTCACCAAAGAAGATATAGCGATGGCAAATAAGCATATGAAAAGATGCTCAATATCACATGTCATTGGGGAAATGCAAATTAAAACAACAATGAGACACCACTACACACCTATTAGAATTGCCAAAATCCAAAACACTTGACAACACCAAATGCTGACAAGGATGTGGAGCAACAGGAACTCTCAATTGCTAGTAGGAATGCAAAATGTTATAGCCACTTTGAAAGGCAGTTTGGCAATTTCTTGCAAAATTGAAGATATTCTTATCATATGATCCAGCAATCACACTCTTTGGTATTTACCCAAAGGAGTTAAAAACTTATGTTCACACAAAAACCTGCACACAAACGTTTATAGATTTATTTATAATTGTCAAAACTTGGTCCTTCAGTAGGTGAATAGTTAAACTGTGGTACATCCACACAATGGAATATTACTCAGAGCTAAAAAGAAATGACCTATCAAGTCATGAAAAGACATGAGGGAACCTTAAGGGCACATGAAAGAGGCCAATCTGAAAAGGCTAAATACTGTATGATTCCAACTATATAGCATTCTGGAAAAGGCATAACTATGGAGACAGTAAAATGCATAGTGGTTACCAGACATTGTGGGATGATGGAAGAAGGGATGAATAAGCAGAGCACAGAGGATTTTAGGGCAGTGAAGATACTCTGTATAATACCATAACTATAGATATATGTCATTATACCTTTGCCAAAACCCATAGAATGTGCAACATTGAGAGTGAACTGTAATGTAAACTATGGACTTTGGGTGAACATGATGTGTAACGAGATTGTAACAAACGTACCACTCTAACGGAAGATATTGATAATGAGGGAAGCTATGTATGGATGGGGGCAGGGAGTATATGGGGAAGCTTTGTACCTTCCCATCAATTTGCTGTGAACTTCAAATTGCTCTAAAAGAATTAAGTCTTCTAAAAAAAGACAACAACAAAGTTTACCTGCTAAGGTTATTGTGAAAATTAAATCAGTTAATATTAACACGGTACCTTAGCACAGCACCTGGAGTATATAGTAGCAGATTGGTATTATAGCATTTCTGCTAAGAAGCATTTCTTTTGTAACACAAAAAACAAACAAACAAAATGAAAGAATTGATTTTTTCAAACACATGCTAAATTTCAAATCAGACCATGTTCTAGGAGCACAGGCTTCTCCGTAAACTTCTTATCCCTGCTTAACTTCTTAATATTTTTATTGGAGTTTGCTTTAGGAAATATCAGTGACCAATAAACATGGACCAATTTGTTCATAAGAAAGCAAATAATAGCAACCAAATAGCTAAATGTAAAACGTCTTGGAAAAACCTGTTGTTGGTGGTGTGGTGGTAACAGTGGTGGTGAGGACAACTCACAAAATCAAAGGAAAGCAAGAGAACCAAATCTTAACAAGGACAAAGAGCAAATCAGCTCTAGCACTGTGGGCAGCAGGAACTACATGTCCTTGGGAAGAAGCTTGTAGCTGATCATCCGAAAAGCTTAAAAACAAACGCTGTAGCTGAGTGTTTGCACTGTTTAGTATCACATATAGTATTCTGATTGAATTACTTCGAGGAAGTAATTATCCTCCTACTGGATGGGAACAGCTTTGAGTAATGATTTTCACATTTTATTTCAAAAACATGATAGTCCAAAAATTGGGGGATGAAAACTGTTAGAGGAAATGCCTATTCATAAAAGTTTAATAATCTGCACTTGGGGCTCACTTGGCTACTTTTGAGTGATTAAGAATAATGAAGTCTAAATGTTATTTGAAAATGATCACTTTTCCTAGTTACTGGCTTGGAAGATGGATTTGTTTTACTTTAAATATTATTGATTATAAACTTGTCATGGAATTTCCTAGAGGCAAAAATACTAGATGGTATTTTTAAAATGGATTCTGAATAGATGAAGGATATAATCAAATCAGCAATTTAGGGGAAATAATCAATAAATACCAAAAATGTAGAGAGCCAATTATGTATAGCATCACTTGGACAGCAGCCTTTGATTTCCATCCTGTGTTATCCTTGTTAGCACCTGTCTCTGAGATATGCCGGGTGCCTGGGTGTTCTGACACTCAGACACTGTAATGGTTTCCAAGGAGATGTGATAACAAGTTCTGTCAAAGTCACATGGGAGTCAGGCTTCTTAGTAAGCAATGCTGAATCACCTCCTCTATAAGCTGTGCTGTTGCCTTAGTTTTGGGGGGAAAGGCTTGCTATAACAAACTGAATTCATTAAAAAATCGAAAAGGCTTGGTGTCTGGGCTATATTTGATTGAAGGCCTTTCATAAGATGAGGGCAGTCAGCATGTCAGAAGCCAGGCCCCTCTGTACCATCAGTGCCTTCCCACCCATTGGGAGTGTTAGTGCCAAAGGCAATGTTCCCTAAGTAGAGTTGTCTTTGCCACAGCTTCAGATCTTCTGAGCCCCTCTTCTTCTTCCAGTCCTGTTGTGGCAACCACTTTGTGCAGGCTTCAACCAGCTTTGTGTAGGCTCCAGCTGACAGCACCCTTTGGCCCTCCCAACCTTGCTACCTTCCCCAGAGCTTCTCTGGAAGTATAGAGAGACAGGGGATAGAAGCTCATGGACATTTGCTACCCCCTTCCATTTCTTGGGTGATTGTAGTTTCCTCAGAATGTCCCATGGCATGGAGCATAATGGTGACTGACTCAATGTCTATCTTTCTATTGACTTTTCTCCTTCCCTGTTTTGCTCCCTTGTCTCTCCTCCTGCTCCCTGGGGTCCCTTTCTAAGTCAACTACCTGCACATATGTATCTGTCAGGCTTTGTTTTGGAGAGAACCCAGGCTAAGACAACCCCCAGAATTGTCATCTAAAATAAGTCTACCCATCTTTCTCAGGTCCCTAAACATGGTCAGATTTTTTCCTCATTAGGGCTTTAAAGTTCAGGGAAAAGTTAGAATTATTTTGTTTTCTCACAGGTATTCAAACGTTTACATTTACACACAAAATAATACCACTTTCCTATAAATGGCACTTTTTGCTTTCAGAGCTTATCTTATTAAGTATTTAAAGTTGAGTTCTTATTGTTCTGTAATTTTAATACAACCTTCCACTACAATCTTTGGCCCATCTGGCAGATGTCTTGGACAGTTAAGTTGGCTCATGAACCTGATGAATAAGATGGTAAAGCTAAAGTAAGTCAACAGTAACTAGCTTCTCATTACTAGGACATTGGGATCTCATGATTTAGAAGACCAAGCAGGGAGGAAGCCGTGGTTTGTGGGCCAGGATGAGGAAGAGGATCTTGTTAAAGAGATCAGGGACCCATTTATTAGCAGATTTCACTGTTGGTACATTTTGTCTAAGACTTGTTGTCATTTACATTGCAAGGTACTAGCATTGCAAGGTACTAACTGATATACCTACTAAGTGAGTGGCACTGTGCTAGGTCCTACAGGGCAGGGGTCCCCAACCCCCAGTCCCCAACCAGGCTGCACAGCAGGAGGTGAGCAGTGGGCAAGCAAACGAAGCTTCATCTGTGTTTACAGCCGCTCCCCATCACTCGCATAACTGCCTGAGCTCTGCCTCCTACCAGATCAGCGGCAGCATTAGATTCTCACAGGAGCATGAACCCTACTGTGAACTGCACCTGCAAAGGATCTAGGTTGCATGCTTCTTATGAGAATCTAATGCCTGATGATCTGAGATGGAGCTGAGGTGGTGATGTTAGCACTGGGGAGCAGCTGCAAATACAGATTATCATTAGCAGAGAGATTTGACTGCACAGAGATCATAATAAATCAATTGCTTGCAAACTCATATCAAAACCCTATCAGTGAATGGCAAGTGAAAACAAGCTTAGGGCTCCCACTGATTCTGAATTATGGTGAGTTGTATAATTATTTCATTATATTTTACAATGTAATCATAGTAGAAATAAAGTGCACAATAAATGTAAGGCACTTGAATCATCCTGAAACCATCCCCCACACCCCACCCCTGGTCCGTGGAAAATTTGTCTTCCATGAAACCGGTGCCTGGTGCCAAAAAGGTTGGGGACCTCTGCTATAGGGGTAGAAACATAATGAAGGTTCTCAGAGAACTTGTGATTGAGTTGAGAAAAAGTAATTAGGAAACAAGTTTTGATAATAAACAGAATCAAATCCTACACTACTTGGTAGAGAGAATGAATTCTCCATGAATTAATAATAAGGATACAATGAGTGAGGGTAGAATTTTGCCCAGGAAAAATTTGCAGAAGACATATGCATTGTCAGGAAATGGTTAAGTTTTCCTGGCAGAAGGGTAAAGGAGGTTATTCTAGGCAGTGAGAAAAGCATGAACAATGATACGAAAAATCATCCATTTGGCCATTTACACTCACTTTGTGCTAAGCGCCCTACCCAGTTCTGGGAATATAATGATAAATGAGACACACTCAGTCCCCACACCCTGGAGCTTGAAGCCTTATGGGGTTCATGAATAAGCTTGATCTTCAAAATGAGTGAAAGTATCATGTGGCTCTGAGGAGTCCCTTGAAAGATAGAATAAAAGGGATGTTGATAATTTTATGAGAAAAAAATTTTTATAAATTTTTATTTCTTAGATATAAAATGTGTCAAAAGAGGATAAAAGTCACCTTTTATCACTAGCTTATATTTCAAACTCTGTAGTATATATTTCTTTCTCTGAAGAACTAAGAAGTTTAATTAGCAGACAGCTGTCTCTTTGATCAATATTCTTAATTTTTTTCTTTCCAGAAAAATAAATGAGGACAACATTATATTTTGATATTCAAGGTTTCTCATTTATTGTTTTCCTCATCAGGGCTTCAACAGATGCATATTTCTAGCTATTAATAAAAGCCCTTTTCAGTAAAAACCTGGCTTTAGGTTTTAGATAAGTAGCAGTTTAGGAGATTCTCAAGTAAATTTATGCTCAAATTCTCTCAGATTACTATAATTTTTCAACATGTCCTTTCAAATTGGAGATAAAATAAAGCAATCAGATATAAAGTGATGAAGATTACTTATAGATATCATAGATTTTTAATTTTTTTCTTTTTATGTATTGAACCAGACTTTGAACAAATACTGGAGACCTAATGGGGTATCATTGGAAATAGCATCCAAAAGCAACCTCTTCTCAGTGGAAGACTTAGTGGGAAATCCATCCTGCCTCTTAAAATGCCTGCATTGTTATTGCTCCATATTATATATTTTATATATTTCAAAGATAGGAGAGAAGCACAGAACTGACCTGGTAGTTGTTTTGTTGTGATGAATACTGTTTCTTTTTGAAGAACAGAGAGAAGTAATTCGTGTGGCTTGTGGCTTCCTGACTCCTGATTACAAAATGGAGAGTGCCATCTGTGTGGGAAAGGAAATTGATTTAAAAGCAGTCAGTTGTCATATCTAACATAAGTTGGATGAATAAAATGAAAAGAGGCTCTGACAAGGTCAAAGTACATTTTTAAAAAATTGACGGGATGAAGGTCTTGGAGAAACTTCACTTTGATCTGCTCAGTACAGGAACTGTCACCTCAGTCTTTGTCCTTTCATCAATTAGCCTCATTCTCTGGTTCACAAACTGGTCATAAAAAGGAGTTAGAATTGTCTCCGAGTTCAGTTTAACCTTTACCAAGGGTCTGCTATATTCTAGGCACTCTGCAATTAAAAAAGACATAAATGCATTGATTTATTCATTTGAAAGTGTTTGTTGAGCATAGCTAAGTGGCTGGTCCCTGGAGATGCAGTCATGAAAAAGACAAAGTCCCTTTGGAGCTGAGATTAGTCAGGGGACCCAACTACAAAAGTTTACAGACATGTACATGATAGAGTTTCAGGCATGGTCCTGATTCTTGAGAATCTGATTAGCTAATGGGGGAAGTCAATACATATAGGAAGAGGGAAAACCAGCCTGAGCTGGTTTAGCGTGAGCCAGAAGGCCAAGAGTCTGTGGTCAGGTGCTATTTCAAATTCACCTTAGCTTACAATTTTATCTCTTTTGGTTTTTGGACTATCTACAGTGACATCCTGTATATCCTTTCATTGTACAGGCATTTTACAAGAGGTCTCCTTTTGTGATTTGATTATTATTATATAGCCCAAGTCAAGATTCTTACAATTTCTATACTTTGGTGCTGAGCATTGGTTAGAAATATAGTGAACCAAACAAAGTCTTGGTATGAAGATGTCAAAAGAGCCTCAATTCCTCTAGAGATTTTTCCAGTACTAATAGGTTGATGGCATCTATTCCAAGATGCTAGAAACTCACAAACGCAAAGATAAGATCACCTGATAAGACCTCTGAGTCCCCGCACATCAGAATGAGGGCCACACTTGCAAACTTGCTCTTTCCATCTCCCCAAATAAAGCTATCCTTACCCCTAGCCAACCAACTCTGACTATACTCCCTCCTCTTCTTTTCTGGCAGGGAGCGGGGAAAGAGGTACGGTGAAACAGGCAAGAGAGTCCACTTTGTTATACCTATATCAAAGCTGACTCCTTTGATCTGAGCCAGAGACCTCCCATTGACTCCTTCCACACGTCCATGTGCACCCTGAATTCTGTAAAGCTTCCTCCTAGTCTGCAGGTCAGCTGGGCTCCATCCTACTTCACAAAAAAAAAAAAAAAAAAAAAAAAAAAAAAAAAACCTAAAAGGAAAGAAAAAAACAGAAAATTGGGGGAGAGGAGAAGCTACGTTTGAAAGAAAATCTGCAAAATATCTACTAATACAATCCTAAAAGCATGTCTTCTCTAATAAGTCAGTATATAAAAGAGATGATTTGGTTTACTCTGTCTCTTTTTCTTTCTCTTGTACTCTCTCCCCATGATTTTCTGAATGAATGCTCAATTACTTAATTGTGGCACCAGCATGTTTTTTTTATCATTTTAAAATCAACTCTCCTGAGAGAATTGCACACTCAACTCAACTGAGAGAGCTAACATGCTGTGTGTCACCAGATAGAGGGAAGACTTTACACACACTAATAAGCTTAACCTCGGTGAGCAGAAGCCTGGTCCGGGCTGGTGGTCCAGCACTAACTTACTCTCACAGCCCATCCCTCGTCCAGTGAAGTGGCCACATGGAGTGTGGTAGCATGTAAAAGAGATATTTGGCTTCTTTTGTTAATGTGAAAATTGTTTATTTTTAGGAAAATAGTAAAATATTTTGCAAGATGCTATTTTGAAAAAGAAAACAGATCCTTTTTAAAGTGAGCAATTATGGACTGGTAACAAAATCAAACATAGAGTTTCCATCTAGATCACAAGGTGCTTTGACAGAGATGCAGCTGGAGCAGGTCTTTTCTCTTCTGAGGGTTACTGGACAAATCCAAAGTCTGTGTTTGGGTTACTGAGGATAAGTACACAAGAAGGAAGAAGTAGCCTATTTAAGAAAGAAAGTACAAAGCTGGTCTCGTGTACTGATTAATGGCAATTTGAAACACTGCAAACTTTTTAATTTATTCATTTGGCATTTATTTTTGATATCTATTCTGTGCTAGGGAGTATGCTGGCAAATACAGTGATGGAAAAAAAACATGCTCTGTCCCCCCTTATCTTTCAATACAGAAACTAAGCTTAATTAAGACATCTTCTGCCTAGTTACAGCATTAGAAAATATGTCACCAGGCCATCTGCAAAGAGCTGTGCTGAGGATGGCAGGCAGTATACAGCCCTCTCTCCCTCCAAAGCTACAACCCCTCTGCTTGCACTTGTCTTAAAGTAGGGAGGCACAGGCAGGTGTAGTGGTGGATAAGTAAGGTTGATCCTCACCCTAATAATTATGTCTGAACTTTAAATGGTGGATAAGCTGCTGGGATATATGAACTCACCGAGAAATTCATTATAGATACTAACTGGCAATAGCGTTGAGGGATTGAGCACTGCTGATGCTATGTTGATACCATCTCCATGGCCCATGTCATAAAAGTTAACAAAACTTTACAATGTATAATTTCCTTTCTTAAATGTTATCTATGATACTGAAAAATCACAAATGCCTGAGAAGTTGGTATCACAATCCATTTCCTAAATGAGGAGAATGGACCTTGTTCCAATAAGGCCACTTGTTAATAGAAGAGCTAGACCAAGACTTCGGTGATACCCTTGGGTTCTGTCCACTATAGCATGTGACCCTTTGAGTATTAGTATATTACTTGCAAATGCAACTGTTTACCTACCTAGGTATCTCCATGGTGCCTGAGCAGTAAGAACATTTTACTGGTAGCCTGAGAATCTCTTGAGAAAGTTTGTAATGAAGATGTGAGAACAATTCTGCTAAGGTGGAAATTAGATTTCAACAGTGATATTCAAGATTACCATATCATTCACTACTGCAAAGCGATAAAGCATAAAATGAAGTGGCAGGGAAATTATTTTCAAACCTTGCCATTTGCTTAGGCTACAGGAATATTTGCTGATAGTAAATTTAACGTATTAAACATAGGATTCATTTTTCCCTTTGAAATGAATGCTTCTTTTTGAGGACAAAAGGCTGAGATTTGTGGCTGAAAATAAATGGATTTTCTCATAGTTGTAACTCTTTGGTTACGTCAGCTAGGAGCTGGGGAGGTCCCAAGGTGAATGAAATGTAATTTGCAGAAGCATCAACCATGACATTTCCCATAATTCCCAATGTGATGCTGCCATTCCCCCCTTATTTATGCAGCACCCCTGTGTGTGCAGCCCTCTACTTGTGCTTTAAATACATTCATTCTCTCATATAAGCCATACAATAATCCTGCCAGAGGGGTTAGGTCACATGCCTGTGGCCACAGAGCTAGTAAGTGGGAGAGTGAGGATTGACACCAGGCACCATGTGTCAACAAATCCTTTAATACCAGCATTTTTAAGACTTTATCCTTTAGAGGTGTCCTGGGGCATTGGAGGGTCTAGTAGGGACAGGGTCAAAGATTTTCATCTCTGTTTCTTACAGATCATTCCCTGTCTTTATTTCTTTTATATAGGATGGGTTTCCTCAGGTTTAGAGCTCACAAAATTTACAGCACAACTCAGATACACCAAGAAAATGCAGTTTCTTTGTTTGGTCTATAGCTAATCATGTCACCGTTAACAGGCCTCATCTGATGGCAAAGAAAAGAAAGTTAACTAAGTGTCAAGAGGGTTTTAAGCTTAGTTCAATCTAAACAGTTGAGTGCTTTTTCAAAAGGTGCAGTGTTTCAGAGAGCCACCTTGCCCCCCAACCCCTTTCCATCCTCAGGAGGCTTCTGGGTTCCAGGCAGGGGTGTGACTTTCCTGTCCACGTCCAGTACCATGCTCCTTGCTGCCTGGGTACAAAGCGCCCAGATGCTCTCCAATACTGAAGCAGCTTGGGGTCTATTCTTTTAGTTACAGCACGTTCCTGGCAAAGCTCCCTAGCTGAAATGGCCTCCTTCTCATGTTACAGCTCTTCTGAGATCTGGCTGTAATTCTCATTTGTTACTAGGCCAAGCAGCAAGGTCTGCAGTCTTTATTAACTAGGAGGCACCTCATGCCCAGGAAGTGGACCCCCTCTGGCTAAACAGGCTGCTTCTACCAAGTTAGGAAATAAGAATTTCCCTGCTGGTCTTAACAAATCTATTCTCAGAAAAGTTGTGAACTGAAGATCTAATTATGCATAAAATAGGAATGACTGCTTATTCTCACTCAACGGACAAGTGTTTTAACTGTATTCATAGTTGATATGAATAAAAAATTGCAGCATGTTAGTATTGGAAAGTGTCTTAAAGGCCATCCACACTCTTCCTTCCCTTCTCACAGGGTAAAGAACATGAGGCCCAGAGGTGAAATGGTTGGCTAAGCCCCCCACTCCACCTGCCCATTGATTATAAACCCACATCAGTCAGAATGGCTGCATCCTGTCCCCCATACCTGGGCATGAACATTATATGCACATCACACTTTGACAAATTTAACCTGTCAGAGAAAACAGCTGCAATTGTTTTGGCATATACCATTTTTCTGTGAAATCCTTTGAGCCCAAGATCAACTACATTTCTCTTTAAATAATGTGTTCTTAAGTTTCTTAAATATTTGGAGGGAGTCTGAGAGACCAAGGTTAGGAAGGAAGCAGATGTACACAAAGCAATTCAGAGATTTTTTTCAGTTCTTTATCTCTATTCACTGTAGCTTCAAAATAATGCCACCTTTGGGGAGCACAATGAAAGATTTTCAGCAGAAAATGTATTCAGTAATGAGAAACATAAAAAAAAAGCACTCCATGAATACTAATGTGTTGCCTAAATATTGTATCTTTGATTTTCCACTCAGTGAATTATCCAAAATAGAATGTAAAAGTAATTATTTTGGGAATGAGATGCCATGCCTAAGGGTTGGGAGGATAGAGGGGCTTTAAAAATGACATGAAATGGCTATAAAAAATAGGGAAATGTTCTAGAAAAAGTGCTTTTTCCCCTGCAGTGCAGACGATTGCTCCTGGGTTCCTATGGAACAGAGCCTGAGGCAAATTTGATGAGCTGCCACTTTGTGCAGAAGAGTAACCCACCTGTGGGCGAACAGGAGAGGGAGATGGATCCCAGTGGGGCGAGTGAGGGCACTTTGGGAAGCTTGTGTGTTGTTCTTTTATTCTCCAGATGCGCATACTTGCCTGGCTCTCACAACCATATGATTCTTCAATGACTTATGTTGGTTCCAAGGCCACAAAGTCAGAGGTCTCTAATTCCATGCTGTCACTCACCAGAAACCACCCCTCCAGGCATCAACAACCCCTCCTTTTCCTGGGTTGGGTCACCTGCCTTTCCAGGCAGCCCAGGGAAAGCTCTAGCAGCAGCGACCTATTCCAGTGATATTCAGATGGTTCCTGACTTATGATGATTTAACCTATGACTTTTCATCTTGATGATGGTGGGAAAGCAAGACGCACTCAATAGAAACCATACTTTGCATTTTCTTCTTTTCCCGGGGCTAGCAATATGCAGTAGGATCCTTTCTCATGATGCTGGGCAGCGGCCTTGAGCCACAGATCCTAGTCAGCCACACAATCAGGAGGCGAAACAACTGATACACTTACAACTATCCTGTTTTTCACTTTCAGTACAATATTCAACAAATTGCATGAGATATTTAATGCTTTATTATAAAATAGGCTTTATGTTAGATGATTTTGGCCAACCATAAGTTGATGTAAGTGTTCTCAGCATGTTTGAGGTAGGCAAGCCTAAGCTATGGTGTTTGGTAGCTTAAGTGTATTAAATGCAGTTCTGACTTATGATATTTTCAGCAATGGGTTTAGCAGGAAATAACACATTGAGGAAGATCTGTAGAGGTGTGAGGGTCCCTCACTTGAGACTAATATGGGGTGAATTATGTTGCTCTCAAATGTTGAAGTCCTACCCCCAGTACCTCAGAACCTGACTTTATTTGTAAAGAAGGTTGTGTGGATGTGACTAGTTAAGATGAGGTCATACTAGAGCAGGGTGGGTCCCTAATCCAATATGACTGGTGCCCTTATAAAAAGGGGAAATTTGGACACAGACATGCAAAGGTGGAAGACTATATGAAGAGACACAATGAGAACACCACCTACAAGCCAAGGAACAAACGTCCAAGGCTCATGGAAACTAGGGAAGAGGCATGGAACAGATTTTTTCCTCACAGCCCTCAGGAGGAACCAACCTTGCTGGCATTTCGATCTCAGACTTCCAGCCCCCAGAATTGTGAGACAATATACTTCTGCTATGTAAGCCACCCAGTCTGTGGTACTTTGTTACTTTGATAGGAAATTGATACAGGGAACTTCTTTCCGCCTCCTACCACTCATCATTCCTCCCCTAGCTTTCCTCCAATCTTCCCTTTAAAAATTGGACTGTCCTCCATCGAGCTTCATTTGTGCTGTACCAAGGCCTTGCCCCTCTCCCGGGGTATCTGCTTTGAAATCTACGTGATTGTGGAACATAACGTTTTGTTCCTGTTTGGGGAAGCAGTAAATCACAGAAGTCAAAAGCATAGGTTTGGCAGTCAGAAAGAATAGTGTTTAACCTCTCACTCACTGTACAACTTTGAGAAAGTTAAAGAACCAAGAACTTCTGGTCTGTTAAATGGGGGGCTAATGTTCCTCACTTTGTAGGATTAAGTGAGATTGTAAAAGCAAAGCACTTAGGACAATTCCTTACATCTAAGCACCTCAATTCATTAAAGCTATTAATAATAGTAGCTGTTAGGGGAGCTTCAGGCATCAAGGAGCAGGGGTAGGGGAGTGTTCATGGAGCCTTGTCAGTTTTCTGAAATTAGACTAGACAGTTGCCTACTCAGTTATGTAATACTGGAATCACATGCATAGTCCCCATTAAGCCAAATAGCCACATGACCGCTATGTGTCTCAGAGAGTCTAAGAAAATTTAAGATTTTAACTTTGAAATGAAAGGGTTTGATAAACCACAAGATATAAGTGATACTCAAGAACCAGGTAATGTCCCCTGCATCTTCCAGAAGGAAGGAGAAGTCAACAAATATAGGTCAAGTACTTAGAGTCCCTGATACCCAACACTGAGATCAGAAGACACCACCTCCCTTCTAGTTACCTAGGCAACTAAACCAGTGTCTTAGTCTCTCTGAGCTTCAGATTCCTTACCTGTAAGTTGTCATGAAGTATGACATGGTTTTTCACATATATTTTCCTGACCCTCTCTGGGGATGTTTATAACTCCCCACCCCAACAAATTCAAACTTATTCCCATGACTTGCTTTGACCAACAAAGGGGAGTGGTCATGACAGCTATGCTCTCAGACCTTTCCTCACCTTTATTATCAGGAAAACAGGTGTTGTGATGGAGTCTCTGTTGGACTAGTCCTGAGTGTCTATGATAACCCATTTGTATTTGTGGTCTGGGATGTGTATAGACCATAAGCAATAAACTAACATAGCTGCATCAAGACATTGAGGATTGGGCTTGTTGGCTTCCACAGCATAACCTAGCTCCCAGGACTGATGCAGGTGGGAAGTCAGACATCTGCAGCAAGGGCTTTGATGAGGAGCTTTGCAAGTACTAAGTGCCCTGCAGTTCCAGGACAATACTTGAGGAAAAAGGCACTTTAATTTCTATGACTTACTCCCTACTCCCACCAAAAAATTAAGTGTGATTAATAACTGAATACTAGTGGAGGGGAAAAAAACCCACTGATCAACCAAACTTCTTTCTCTCAGAGCAGATAGAGGAAAGAAGTAGAGATAAAGCAGAATTATTCACAACTGATTTAAAATGAAGCACCTCGGAAGCTTGCTTAAATTGCTGTCCTCCCACCTTCTGTCTTAAGCCTATACTTTTTGATTTTGCTTTTTCTGCATGTTTGAAATATCTAAAATGGCTCTTGAAAATCATACTTCTCTTTATATTTGAAAGGAAACCCACCAAATATGCACATGAAGTCATAATGTTCTAGGCCAAAAAGGAAAAAAGAGAAGGAAGGATGGAAGGAAGGAAGGAAGGAAGGAAGGAAGGAAGGAAAGGAGAGAGGGAAGGAAGGAGGGAGGGGGGAGGGAGAAAAATTTTAAAACAGAGGAATCAGTTACAGATCTTCTTAACTTACAATGGGGTTACTTCCTGATAAACCCATCATAAATTGAAAATATCGTAAGTCAAAAATGCATTTACTACGTCTAATCCACTGAGTACCATAGCTTGGCCTAGCCTACCTTAAACGTGCTGAGAGCACTTACATTAGCCTACAGTTAAATATCTCGTGTAATTTATTGAGTATTGTACTGAAAGTGAAAAAAACAGCATGGTTGTAGGGATCCAGAATGACTGTAGGTGTATTGGTTGCTTCCCATGGTGATCACATGGCTGACTGGGAGCTGTGGCTCGCTGCTGCTGCTCCCAGCATAAGAGAGGATCACACCACATACCACTAGTCCAGGAAAATTACAAAATTCAAAATTCGAAGCATGGTTTCTACTGAATGTTTATCACTTTCACACCATCATAAAGTGGAAAAATCATGAGTTGAACCATGGTAAGTCAGAGACCACCATCTGTATTTAGAAGGTACTCATTTTTTCACCTCAAAGCTCATTATATGTACCATTTATTGTATAAAAAGAGTAACATGGGCTTTTTTAATCCATGTGGTCAATTCACCAATGATCCTAGAGGAAACTTTCGTTTTGTTGTCCTCTACGTATAAAGGGTCAGCATGGGCCATTAAAGGAAAAAACATATATAAGTCCAAAACACAGCTGACCTAGTACTTCACTTTTATTTTTATATTTTAATAGGTGAATGCACAATATTCTGGTAATTCACTTCAACTAGACTAATGAAATAACACAGAAGAGTTCACCCAGAAGTATCTCACTTCCTCATCCTACACACTACTTAGTTCTTCCCTGATCCTCTCTAGAGGAACAATATTAACTCACAGACCTTTTTTTTCTCAAAGTCTCTGAAAGGACAGAATTTCCTTTTATCTTTTGAAAAATGCCTTCTATTTGACTTGTACCTTGCTAAGAACAAGGTACCATTTGTTCTAAAATAGAGGTGACCTCAAGTCTCCTTTCCTTCCAATTTCTGCTAAGTTATAGTTTGAAAGTAAAAGGAAATAAATGGTAATAACGTTAACCAAGAAGGCTGCTATTACAGGGAAACTGAGCAGGAGAGGCCTGGGGTGAAAATGTTGAAGGAATTGTAGCTCAGAGGTGGTCTGTTTTAGGACATCAGTCAGTCCTGGCCAGAGCATTTGGAAAAGTGCTGTTTCCTGAGAGAATATGCAAGGACTTTTGGGGAAATGTGGGGCATTATTTTGATTTGAGTTCCTGGGCCACTGTCATTTGTATCAAATTACTTCTTTTGAGGGGTTACCCTTCCTGACCCAGACATGAAAGGTGTCTCTTCCTTACTTAAATCTGAATGCAAAATTGAGAATTGAAAGAAAAAAAAAATTGAGAATTGGCCTACATCTTACAAGTGGGAAAAGAACACTTGGACACAAGTAAACAACTAACAGGGAGTTTCTCCTCTTGGAAATCCTGAATAAAAAGCAAGGATAACACTTCTCTCAAGCAGCCTCCAGAAAGTACACCTGAAGAATTTGAATAAGGAGGCAAAAAAAAAAAAAAATGTGCCATCTCAAGAGAATAAGACAAGCCACGGACTGGGAGAAAATATTTGCAAAAGACAAATCTGACAAAAGACTGTTACCCAAAATATACAAAGAACACAAAAAATGCAATAAAAACATGAACAAACCAATTAAAAAATAGGCAAAAGATCTAAACACACACCTTACCAAAGAAGATATAAACATGGCAAACAAGCATATGAAAATATGCTCAATAACATGTGTCACCAGAGAAATGCAAATTAAAACAACAATGAGATACCCCTACACAGCGGTTAGAATAACCAAATTCAAAACACTGACAGCATCAAATGCTGATGAGGATGCGAAGCAACAGGAACTCATTAATTGCTATAGGAATGCAAAATGGTACACCCACTTTGAAAGTTTGGTAGTGGCTTACAAAACTAAATATACTCTTACCATATGATCCAGCAATCATGCTCCTTGGTATTTACCCAAAGGAGTTAAAAACTTATGTCCACACAAAAACTTGCACACCAAAGTTTATAGCAGTTTTATTCATAATTGCCAAAAGTTGGAAGCACCCAAAATGACCATCAGCAGATGAATGGACAAACTGTGGTGCATCCACACAATGGAATATTTCTCAGAGCTAAAAAGAGATGAGCTATCAAGCCATGAAAAGACTTGCAGGAAACTTAAGTGCATATGACTAAGTCAAAGAGGCCAATCCGAAAAGACTACATACCGTATGATTCCAACTATACATCATTCTGCAAAAGGCAAAATTATGGAGACAGTAAATAGCTTAGTGGTTACCAGAGATTAGGGAGGAGGGAGAAATAAATAGGCAAAACACAGAGAATTTTTAGGGCAGGAAAATTCTTCTGTATGATACTACAAAGGAAGATACATGTTAATATACATTTGTCAAGACCTATAGAATATACAACACCAAGAGTGCACCATAATGTAGGACTTTGGGTGATGATGATGTGTCAATGCAGGTCCATCAATCATAACAAATGCATCACTCTAGTGGAAGGTGTTATATGCATGTGTGGGAGCAGGGGGTATTTGGAAACTTTCTCTTCTTTCTGCTCAATTGTGTTATGAATATAGAATTGCTCTCAAAAATAAAGTCTATTTTATTTCTTTCTTTATTTAATTTTTTTATCTTTTTGGCTGCGTTGGGTTTTCATTGCTGCGTGTGGGCTTTTCTCTCATTGCGGCGAGTGGGGGGCTACTCTCCGTTGCACTGTACGGGCTTCTTATTGTGGTGGCTTCTCTTGTTGCGGAGCACAGGCTCTATGGTGCGGGCTTCAGTAGTTGTGGCGCACGGGCTTAGTTGCTCCATGGCATGTGGGATCTTCCCGGACTAGTGCTCAAACCCGTGTCCCCTGCATTGGCAGGTGGATTCTTAACCACTGTGCCACCAGGGAAGCCCAATAAAGTCTATTTTAAAAATGCAGTCTTGGATTATGTGTTGCCTCTGAGCAATCACTGCATCCAAGAACTAGATTCCCCAAATTTCAAATATTCTTTCCTATTATCTCCATAAACCTTTGAAACATACTAGAAGCTCCACTCCCACGAATTCTTCTTTACTTTTTAAAGAAATATTTAAGTGTCTATTGTGGACTAATCATGGTGTGATGCTCCAATAATATGGTGTTTCATTGACACATTATATTTTTTTACTTTGTAAGATCTAAAATCCGTATTTTACTTAAAATACATGGCCATTTTACATATCAGTGATTTTTCTTTTTTAATAATACATAAAATAATAATGCATCTTATAGCAAGCATCTTAGATTTTACAAAATATGGTAAAAATGACAAACAAAAAAATATATGAAGTTTCAGCTCGGTAAGGGACATAAATTTAAATGAATAACCATGCAAATAAAGTTAAAATTATAATTGTGATTAGTGCTTTGAAAGGGTGGTACATGGTCTCGTGAGAGATATCTGGGGAGAGAGAAAAGGCTTCCTGGAGGAAGAGGCAATGGCCTGAGAACGAAGAACTGCAGGAATAGTAAGAGTTAGCTAGATAAAGAAGAGTATGAATAGTGCAGGCAGAGGGTACTAAATATACAAAGGCCCTAGAGCAGGAGAAAGTTTGGGGCATGGAAAGATCAGTGTGAATGCAAGGGACAGTGTGATGTGAGGTGAACCTGGGAAGGTGGGCAGGTTCCTTTGAGGCACCCAAATGAAAATATCAAACAGTAGATTCTATGGGCCAGGGACCCAAAGAAGGTTTCTGGGACGGAAATAAATATTGTTGAGTCATCTGAATCAAAGTCATTATTAAAGCCATGGCGGGTGGGGATGAAATAAACCAAGAGATGTGATTCTCAACTCAGGCTTCACTTTAGAATCCTCTGGGAGGCTTTAAAAATTCCCAATAGCCAGGCTGTCCCCAAACTTAATTAAATAAAAATATTAGGGGGTGGACCCTGCAATCAATATTTTAAGGCTCGCCATGTGTTTCCCCAGAGGCAGCCACATTTAAGAGCCACTGGCCTAGACAGAAAACACAGAGCAGAAAATGAGGAAGTGCTAGAATGAAGAGTTGAGAATTTTGATACTTAATGGCCTGGTGGAGGAGGAGGAAGCTGCAAAGGAGACAAAGAAGGAGTGACCAGGAGATCCGTGGAAAATCAGGAAAATGTTGAGTTGCAAAAGTGAAGAGGAAAGGGAAGGGGTTGTCAGCAGTGCTGAATGATGCTGAAAGGTAATAGGTAAGGACTGAAAACATCCATTGGGGATAATCACAGAGAGGTCAATAGTGACCTTTATGGGAGCTGTTTGTTGATGTGATGGAGTCAGAAGCCAGATTATGCTGAGGACAGAGGTGGAGTGAGAACACCAAGTATTGAAGATTCTTTTCAGAAATTTGGCTGCAAAATTAAAGTACATTAGGAAGATCATAGGGTAGAGAAAGTTTTATTTTGTTTTTGTAAATGGGAACTATCTGAGCATGTTTAAAAGTTAAAAGAGAATAACAATTTAATATACGTTATAATAATATGCATTTCTTGAGAAGCTGGGGGAAATGAAAACCATAGGTGAAGGAACTGGATTTTGATAGGAAGAGGGGATGACTCCTCTATTGTAACGGGTGGGAATGCAGGTGATATAGGTAGACACACAGGTACATTTTCCTGTACAATGGTAGGAAGAGAAAGTTCTTGTGCAAGTTTCATGTGCATATGAAAGCAGCTCAAAAATTCCTGATTAACCCATGTCCCTAGTTTGGCCTCAGAAGTAACATTTCTCTTAAGGATAATCTTATTCATAGGCTATTGTCCATGTGTGCTGAACATGTTATTGGCTGGTATTTCCTTCCAAAGTCCCTGCTCTTATAACTGCCATTAATTCATTAATTCAAGTTAGCAAGAGGTGGTATTCCCTAGCTGACTAATTAGGGATCATACCCCTGATGTCAAAACTCATATACCTATCAACAAAGGTTTGCCTTGTGCCTGCACTGTGCTAAGCATGGCACTGAGAATAGAAAACAGAAAAGTGAACAAGATAGAGAATTTGAAATTCCTTTTCATCCTGCCCTTGTTCCAAGAGACTCATCACCTAGATAGAAGACTAATGACTAGTAAATAACTTATAATGATTAAAAAGTCAAATCATCATTTATACTCTAAACCCTTTACTTCGTTTTTTTTCCCCCCAAGGATACCATTGCAATACAAGTTGGCTTTGTAATTGTATCTTTAAGATACAGCAGTTTTGAGGACAAAATACTACTAAGGAAAGTGTTACTCAAGTGCCAAAACCTTTATTATCAATGACTGCTGTAAAGGAGGACAGTAGTTTTAAGCTCCTCTGAAAAATTAAGTAAAAATTACTTATTCATGGAATTAGAAAAATCTCCTGGTTGGGAGGACCCTTAAAGGTCATACTTTCCAGTATCCTATCTAAAGATTGAGTCTCCTTTGGCTTGAACAGAAGATGGTTGGAGGTAGATGGTAGAGGGCTGGGGGTTAGGGACCAGGGCAGGGGGCTGGGGCCAGGGAAGGGACCTCAGGGAGGAAGGTTAGATAGAGCATACTCTTAGTGCACAGACCACGTGTGCGCACACACACACACAAAGAGGGTTTTATTCTATTTTTTTTTTCTTCTTCAGCCCAATTGAGACTGGAGTCAATAGAAAATGAGTAAAAGGCAGAAAAATAAATGCATTTCCTGTATTGTACTAAGAGCTCTGTATACAATAATCACTTAATATTAATAAGTAAGTGAAATGTCAACCTGAATGGCCTTCCCTGCCAACTGATGAGCTAAGTGAACAAATAGCGTGTAAAGATGATATAAATGAACTTCTTCATACCTTCTTCCCTTAGTGACCAGGACTGTTTACAAAATTGTACTTGATCCTCTGCATCATGGATTGTGCTAGAAGAATCAAAGATGAATATGGAAGCTCATGGTCTACTAAAAGTGCAGAGAGCAAATATTTACATCACTGTGATAAGTGCTATCCTAGATATGTATGATTATGCTCCCCTGATGGGGTAGGATGGGAGTCGCCTGCCTGGTGTGGGTAACCACAGGGCCCAGGCTAGCTTTGGGAGCATAGCTGAAGTGTTAGGACAAGGAAGAAGAGCAAATATTAGTTGAGGTGGAGGCCCCAGTTTAGGAAGGCAGAAAAGTGAGTCTGTACTCATGATGACAAGAAGGAGGGTATGAAATAGATGCCAGTAACTGGAGTATAGGCCAAAGACCCAAACACTCAGGGAAATGAGACCTGGGAACTACAGTTAAATAGAGAAGCACTGGAACCAGGGGCTTTTGACCAGTCTTGGCTTCCTGGCCCTTCCTTTATACTCTTGAATAGACAGAGGAGAAAAGAGTATTCAGAAGTTGAAGCAAATAAGGGATTCAGATAAAACTTCCTGGTGGACTTAGATGAAGAAGTTTTTAAATTATAGAAGGACCATGGCTGTGCTCTTCAGGAAGATGGACTTAGTCATGGCTACCACTGCAGAAGCCTGAGATACTTTGTAGTTTACTCTGTGTGGAGAGACGTTTTAATGACCTTTGGCTGTGTATCTAGGACTCAGTTATGCACGAAGTTGCATGTATTCACCACACACTATTGGCTATTAATACTCCTGGTGATGATATGCATAATGAAGTTATGCCAATCTACAACCTTGAGACTGATAGATGGAAGGAAAATTCATTTGACAGATCAGATAATTTTTTAGCAGGATAAAAGAAAGATATGCTCTGGTTCCACCTTCTTTCTAACTTATCCATTAAAATTTGATTTTTTGGGGGGAGAGAGCTGGATGCACATACACCTTTAACAAGAAACAGAAAGTTATCAGTTCTCGCAGATGCTGACGAAATGGGTTTGTCATCATGAACTACCAGTTGTGTTCATAGACATCTGAACTAATCTTTGATTGTCACCATTAAGAGAGGCTTTAGATCAAACCAAAGTTATCATTTTAGGAAGATGGCTACAGAACACATAACTTGTATTTAGATGGACATTTCATTTACTTTGTCTTGAAGAGTATTCCAGGAAGCTAAATTTATCAAATCTACTCTTTTTACGGGTGTTTTTCTCTAGGCTCCAATAACCATAGGCTTGCTTTATGGTAAAGAATTGAGGAGTCTTATCTTTCAATTTTTCTATGAATTGCAGCAGAACAAAATGGCTTTCTGAATGAAATCTTGACCCTGGTTTCATGTACTTTCTCAACTCTCTTCAATCATAACTGGAAATGGCCTTCCATTCTGCCAGATGTTTTATTAGGATGCCTCCATTTTCACAAGAGGAGGCTGATCCTCTTTCATGCCTACCACCTGAGAACAGGTCCATCCCAGAAACTTATCAAGAGAGCTCATTCTGAAATTGCTGTAAGGAAACATTTCAAAAGCTCATGTAAGAAAGATAATTCTTCTGAAGAATTAATCTAGCAACCCCCTCTCTCTAGGTTCTGTGAAATTTTATCTTAACTTAAACCAAACAAACCACTAGCGTATACTTTGGTGTGGAGCCAGCAGAACTGGTATAAGAAGTAGCCTCAAGAAAGAACATGCTGTGTTTAATATGAAGGTGATATTGATGAGTATTTGATATTCATTACACAGTATCTTCTGCAGGAAAATCCACCAAAGATTTCTCTCCCTCAGAACAGGGGTGTATGTGTGTGTGTGTGCCTCCCCAAAATTTTTAATTGGGGAGTATAATATACTGAAAAGTGCATAAAATAGTACAGTTTTACAAATACATAGCCTTGTGAAGCTCCATCCAGGTCAAGTACCCTCCAACTCCTTCCTCCCTTCTTGGTCCTCTCCCTGCCCCCTGGATAGTAACTGTTATCTTTACTCTCATCGTAATTGCTTCCTTGTTTTCCTTTATAGTTTTAAACATGCCTATGCATTTCTCAGGAATATAGTTCTTAATCTCTCTCTATCTGTGTGTGTGTGTGTGTGTGTGTGTGTATACGTAGAATCACAATATATGTTCTTTTGTGTCTGTACATTTTGTTCATTATGTAAGGTTCATTCATGTTCCTGAATATAGCTGTAGTTTGTTCATTTTCATTGCTGTATATTATATTCATGTGTCAAAGTAGCACAATTTATTTATCCTTTCTACGAGTCGTAGATATGTAATTTCCTTTTAGGAGTTACTGAGAACAACAATGTTTTTGACATTCTAATAATGCATATAAAATACTTTCTCTAGAATATACACTTTAGAATATAAGTTCTGGGTTAAAAATAAACAAATATTTACCTATACAAATTATATATGTATATTTACATGCATTTTTCTGTGTATATGTTTGTGTATGTGTGTGTGTATATATATATGTATATTTCTAAAGGACTAGTATTCAGAATATTCAGAATAGCCTTCTACTGTGCTTCTCTTGATCAAAGGATTGGTTTTACTCCATTGGTGCTGCTACTGTTGCAAAAAAGTCATGTTTCTCTCTTTGCATTGGTCACTCGAAAATATAAAACCACATTTATTGCCAACTGTGCTCTGCAGAACTCTGGGGGATTTGGGGGATGGGGGTTCTCTAGAGCTGATATAGGAAGAAGGTAGGAGTAAGTGTGCATCCCTTTCACCTTGCTCATCTACGCTTTTACTATTATGAAATATTATGGGCATATAAACAAGTGTAGAGGATAATATCAAAATTGTTTTTATCCATTGCACATATTGGTTTTCTGAATACCTTTTTATTTTAAGAAAAAAATTCATAGATTATTTAAAAAAATGGAAACCTTGGATGTATCTCACAGAGAGAAAAAGTACAGAGCTGGAATCGGAGACCTGACTTTTTTGATTGGGGCTTGGTGTGAGTTACTTCATCTCTCTGACCCTGCTCACTCCTTAGTGTAGTGAGGGTCAGATGACTAGATGATGTGATTATTCAAAGATATCCAATGAAGAGGCTTTAGTAAAATACTGAAGAGACTTCACAAAACCACAGAGACAACTATCAGAGAGTCCTATGTCCTAGACTCTGGGGTCTGCACCAATGTAGATATTAATGTATAGAAATTAATCTATTCACATTGTTTAGGATTCTTGACATCAATATTTGACCCAGAGATTTTTGTTCTAATGTTTTGAAACCTCTTGGTCTATGACATAGATGCATTTTTTTCTGCTTAAATCCATGTTGTTCAAGTAAACTTTAATGTAGTACTTAAGAGTATGGACTTTGAAATCAAATAGACAGAGTTCAAGTTCAATCTGGGAAACCTTGTGCAAGTTACTTAACCCCTCTAAGGCTCAAGTTCCCTGTTAATGAAAGAGGTTAATAGTAACACCTACCACATTCAATGGTTATAAGGACTAAAGGAGATAATGAAGGCAAAATGTTCAGCACCCAATATACGTTGGCTTCTGTCAGATTATTCTGATTCACAGTCTATGCTTCTCCATTGATCCTATCATCACTTTGTATGACATTAATATCTATGTTGCCATCCAACACCCTGACTTCCTAGGTTTTCAATCTCTTCCTTCCAGCGATATTCGTCTCCTCTCCACTTCAGCTAAATGGCTACTCTCTGGACCTTGTTATCAACAGGAACTGTATCACCTCTGAAATATCCTAATTGAGAATCACAATTTTCCCACCATTAAAAAAGCCAGCTATATTAGTTAGGAAACACTAGCTGCTGTAACAGATAAAACACAAATTGTCAGTGTTTTACCACAATGTAAATTTATTTCTTACTCTCTTAGAGTCCAAGGTGGGTGCTCCTGATTAATGGGCAGATGTCATTCAAGCAGCAATTTAAAGATGCAGGTTCCTCCCATCCTGTGCCTTCACCATCTTCAACAGGTGATGTACAGGCTGACAAAAGGGAAAGGGCATAGCAGATGGCATGTGGAAATTTTTGTGGATCCGGTCTAGAATTAGAGTACAACATTTCCATCCATAGTCCACTGACTAGAACTCAGACACACGCTCGCAAGAAAGACAGGAAAAAATAATGTACCTTTGGTCTAGAAGGAAAAAGTAATGTGTTTGGTAAAAAGCTAGCCAGTCTCTGCCATTCTATTATCTCATCTAATCTTCAATTTTCAGCCTCATCGAGATATATGTTTTCATTCTTCTACTTCCTCCTGACAGTCCTCTCCCAGTTCCTCTCCTCCTAGTCTAGCCTATTCCCCATAAACAAAGACTTGAACTCTTTTAATGCCATTAACTGCCTTATCCCCTTGTCACTTTCTTATACATAGATTTATCTCAACCACAGATAAATCTAACTACTCTCCTTCTCACCTCCTATAACTAGGTTGCTGGCTACTACTAGGAAAGCACACACACACAGAACATTCCAACATCAACCAGGCTCCCAGTGTTGGTACATTACTTCTAACAATTCTAATATTCTGCATATTTCTAATCAGCTCTCTTCCTCTTTTCCCACAGTGTCTACATCAGTCTCTAGTCTCTCTACTGCTTGCTATATTTCTTCCTACTTAAATGTCAGTATAAAGTTCACTTCAAACATCACAGGGAAAATAGAAGCCAGCATCCTTGGCCTACAGAAAACAGTCTGTCGGTCGCTGCTTTTAAAAGATGCAAGTGCCCCCCTAATCAATGTAGAATGCCTTGGTGAAGGGAGTGTTTTCTGGTCATCTCAGGGGACATGTAGTTAGGGTGTGGGTTTGTAAGCCTTTTTGGATAAATCCATTCTAACCTTGCTGTGTCCTCAGTCTTTGAATTCCTTCTTCCCCATATAACAAGGAACTTCTGGCAACTTATTTTCATGTAGCATGGCCCATTGTTGTGTCTAGGTTTTATGCCACTATGCAAATAGGTAGAATACATTGAGCCAACATATTGAATTCAGACTCTCTTGTTGGCTCATGCATATTAACAAATTCAGTCTCATTTAGAATTATGTTCCTCTTTCCTTGATCTTGTTCAGAATTCCTTCCCATTGATCTTTACTAGACTTTGCTGAGATAATTAGAAAGTTCTTCCAATTCCATTTGGTGTGGAAATAATCTCCCCCTGGGTTTAACTTTGTAATTGGCTGATTGATACACTCTGGGATATGTCCCTAGATATAGAACCTCGCAGCGGGTGGAGACATTGGTATGATTGGGAAAGAGGAGAGTTGGCTCCTTGCTAGGTCATTGCAAAGCCTGTTGTAGGGAAAAAAACAGCTTCATCAGAGACAGAGAAAGGGCTGCTTTGCAGAACAAGGAAGGGTCAGAGGAAATTGAGGGCTTAGAGGACTCTACATCATCTATGATAGTTAACTTTATGTGTCAACTTGACTGGGCCACAGGGTGCCGAGTTATTTGGTCAGACATTATTCTGTAGTGTGTCTGTGAGTGTTTCTGGATGACATTAACATTTTAATTGGGAGACTGAGTAAAGCAGATTGCCCTCCCTAATGTGGGTGGGCCTCACCAATCTGTTGAAGACCTGAATAGAATAAAAAGGCTCAGTATGGGAGAATTCATTCTCTCTGCCTGTCTTTGAGCTGGGACATTTGTCTTCTCCTGCCTTAGACTAGAACTTAGCCTGGAACCATTGGCTCTCCTGGACCTCCAGCTTGTTGATTGCAGATCTTAGGACTTCTCAGCCTCCATAATCATGTAAGCCGATTCCTTATAATAAATCAATCTTTTGCTCTCTTTCTCTGTCTCTGTTTCTTTCTGTCTATATATCTATACTTCTATGGAGAACCCAGACTAATGCATCATCCAACTCTTCCCATAGGTCTCACCTCTTGCTGATGCATGCCCTCACTTTCACATGAGACCCAGTGTAACAGTGATATCAGTGACCTTGTAATTCAGCAATCTGCAGGATCAAACTTCGTGTTTGGTTTTAGTCTTTCAACCATAAATAATTAGACTTAGATAATTCATGATTTTTGGCCAGCACCTGAATTAGAAATTTGAACTTGACATTCTCCCTCTTAAAGTTGTCCAGCTCAAACAGAAACAATAATCCTGGCCTATAGAACATGATTTCTTTTCAGCTTTCTATAGAGTTGTATGCTAGCTGTCACTTGGTTGTCCTAAACCTTGTCTTCAATGACAGTCCCTTTCACGTGACCACAGCTGATAATTTAATTAACTCTTTTGCCACTCTGTGTCATGATCCACTCAAGTCCCACCATCTAACACACCTAGTACACTGCCTTTGGCCCTAGTAACATATCCCACATCCCCCTTTTCTCTGTTGTTATGTACAACCTGTCTTGGTGCCAATTTCTGTATAAATCCAGCTCCTTTGGCTGCAAATGAAAGAAAACTCTCACTTTCTTAGCTTTAAAAATCAAGAAATCCAAGGTAGTATGGCTTCAGGGTTGGATATTTCAGGGGCTTGATTACAACCTTACAGATCCAAGTTTGTTTCATCTTTCCATTCTGCTATTCTCAGCATATCAGCTCTGTCCTTGGGCCAGTTCCCTTGGTGGTCACAAGATGGCTGCTGCAGTTCCAGAGAGCATGTGTAGACATTACAAAGTCTAACAGAAGAACAAGGAAAACCTTTCCCAGGAGTACCCCCACCCCTTATCTTATTAGCTAGGACTGGGTTATATATCATACATAAATCAATCACTGACAGGAAGAATGGAACACCAAAATCAGCTTTCCCAACTCAGGAGTTATCCTTGAGCTGGATAAAGGACACCCTTCCCTGGGCACATGGCTGCCCTGAGGAAGGTGGATATCAAGACAAAATCAGGGCCCTGCCTGCAAAGAAGAAACAGGGACCACAGCCTGAATAGGTAATCAATAGTGTCTGCCCCGATAATAATGATTAAAGATGACACCTGCTTCTTTATTCTTGCCACCCAGTCTCCACCCTGATGGGAGATGAGGTTTTGATTCAGGAAAGTGCTCAATAATGGGGTAGAGAGTTGGATCAGAGAGCACAAAGCATTCATCACCTCCCACAACAAATAACAACCCAGTCTCCAGAGTAAACAGAGAAGGAGAATTTCCCTGTGAGGAAGGACAGTTAGGTCCCAGTGCTGCTCTGGGGAATGCTCTCAAGCTAGCCTAGAGTTCCAGTGGTCCAGACCCAAGAGAATAAGGAGTAGAGGAGACCCCTACTCTAGCTTACAAGAGTATGCCATGTTTCCAAAGGAAACACAGTATACCTTCATATTAAACCACAAAAGACTGACATACATAGCAGAGAACTCCTCTTAACTAGAAGAGATGGGGAAGGGCTGGAAGGAATGAGAACCTATTTCTCTTTGCAAACATCCTTCACATTTCTTCTTGATCTGGTGAGATTTTCACCCACAGGGTGCCTTTGATGTTTGTTAACCTGATCTTACCAGGATATACCTGGAAGTAAAGGAGAAGATTATCAAGTGGAGGTAGAAGTCTAACAAATAATATAACTGGCCCTGAAGGCAGAATGTAAGGGTCCTAGATGTTTGTAGACCATACGGACAACTCACATCCTCATGAAGGAGCTACTGTGAGTCTTCTGTTCTGTGTGGCTGTCAGGGCACAGGGATGGTTTGGCCATGCGCCTCCCCTGGGCCCACATGTCTGCCACCTTCCCTGTGCACAGCGATGCAGGGCTGAGCCTGCTCGCTCTGGACCACGCAGGTACTCATGCTGGACAATGCTGGGAACAGTGGGTCAGTCCCTGGAGGCCTCGGCAGGGAGGGCAGCATTTGCTACTTTGCCTCACATCCTCGTGAACTCACCTCCACCCCAGCCCTAACTTCACACTCATCTGGACACTCAACATCCCTCTCTCTCTGGAGTGTTCTTAGCTGAGCTGTTTTGCATTCATTACTTCTTTTGATTTCCGATCCTCACAGCAGTTCTGAGAGGCGGCCAGGGCAGTGGACAATGATTCATTTTGTTCAGGTGGGAAGGCGCAGCTCAGGGAGGTTCATTCTGTTCGCCAAGGTCACAGTCAATACGTAGAGAACACACCAAATCACCTCTCCTTCTAGCATTCCAGAACTCTGCCAGACTTTGGATTCTGGGTGAGTGACAACCTCTGAATAAGGTTGCCACAATTGTATAACATAACTATTTAGTGCTAGAACGTGTTTTAAAGATTATCTGTCCTATTTTTAATAGTAAAGAGATGAAGGCGTTGAGGAAGAATTTAGCAGATTGGCAGTCACTGGACCAGGCCTATAAGCCAGGGCCCTGGATGCCCCTTCTGCTCTTCACTCGCTCCCCTCATGTTGCCTCCACCTGAGAGCCCTTCATTTCTGAATGCGTCCTCGTTTACCAGGGGGAAGTAATTACATTTATGAGAGCAACTCCTGATTTTGAAGCCCTTCAATTTAAAGCCATGGGGAGAAAATAATTAAATTGAATCACAGTCACAGCATTTAAAATGCTGATATACACCAGGACCTTTTCTCCTTTTTTCCAGTGTGTTTATGAACAGAATTAATCATGAACACTTCCACCTCAGCGACCCACTGAGCTGGAGTTGGAATGAAACATTTTGTGCAGCGAGAAATCCACTCAAATATACAAATTGAGATTAACAGACTAAAAATATTTCATCTAAAGTCATAGGATATTTGCTTCACGAAGATCACAGATTCTATCATTCTGTAGGTTCTTGGGGGTACTCGGCCTGGTTACCCAGACAGGAGAAACAGCATCTGAAGCAGAGTTTATGAAAATGAGCCAGTTCTACACTTGGGGGTTTTAGAAATGTTTGTGAGACATCACTGTTCACTAGCCAAATGGAGCTTTTTTACCTTGTTTTCTATTTTCAAATGTCTGACCCTCTCCCTTCTGTGGGAGAGGGACCATACATAAGGACCTATAAGCATCTGTGGTTGCCTTGGAGAATAAGCATGTTGTTTTTGGATATCTGACCTACAGGAAAGATATTGGACTGAGGAACTTATTTTGCTGGCCAGGTTTAATCCAATGGCAACTTACTCCTCAGATACCTTCTCTGGTGATGCCTCTCTGACTGACAATCACAGGATATCCGAAAGCTTTCAGAATCTACTTATAGACTGTAAAAAGCCACAGAAGGGTGGAAGCAGACAGAATAGAAATACAGCTTTATACATCATGTCATTGAATTCTTCCAACAGTCCTGGGGAGTAGGTAATGTCATCTCCATTTTACAAATGAGGAAACTGTGACTTAGAGACATTAAGTGGTTTGCAAAAGTTCAAAAAGCTAAATAAAGGGGGGCAGAAGCAGGTTCAAATTCTAAGCTCTTTCCACAATGTGAGACCATTTAATATCCTCATTCACTGTTTGAAAGTATGATGATCTACCCTTTTCTGGATGGTGACTGTTGCATTCTGAGCATCAACTGAGGGTGCAAGAGAACTCAAGACCCAGTGGGCTTAAAAGACACAGCTGGACTCTGTCCCAGAATCTAAGATCTCAGCCAAACCTGGGGGCAACTACACCATGGGCACATGCATTTGAAGACTGGGCGAGGGCCCAGCTCTCAGACTTAGTCCTGCAGTTCTGCTCCTTGGATCTAAGAAGCACTTCCAAGCACCTACCCTTAATGCTAATGACCAGATAATTTCTGTTCTGCCAAAATTTTCTATGTATCCCCTCCTCTGTGTCCAAGTTCTCCTCACCTCCTGCTGAGAACGCCCCGCCTCCAGCTTTCTCCATGTGTCGTCTGCTCCTTTTCAAGTCTCAGCTCCAGTGGCCCCTTCTTGGGAAGCATTTCCCTTATTGCCTCAGGCCTCAGGATGACTCTCTTCTCAGTACATTGCTAGATGCCTTCCTGTACAACCTTAATCCTCATACTCACCTTGACAGCATCTAAACAAGATTAAGGAACAGATTTGGATCCTGACATGGCTTTACTTACCACCCTACAATTGCAACCCCTGCCCACCTCTCCAGCCTCATCCCTTACCAGGCTCCAAACATTCTGGCCTTCTCCCAGTCCTTTGAATACACCAAGCTCACTTCTGTGTTAGAGACTGGGAACTTCTGTTCCCTCAGCCTAGATCCTTCCACTACATTCCCCCCATCTTCCCATGCTAGAACCTTTCTTGTCATTAACATCTCTGCTCAAATTCCCCCTCCAGGAAGACCTCTCTGACCACACTAAGTAGTTCCCTTACCCAAACGTCCACTATCACTCTCTAACCAAGATGCCTGTTCTATTTGCTTCAGGGTACCTGTCACCACTTGACATTACCTTGCTCGTGGATTTGGTTGTTTGCTTATCATCTGAAAGCCCCCATTGGATGTGAGTTCCAGGGTCACAAGGGCCTTATGTACTTGTTCCTCACTGGCACCTTAGTGCCGAGGACAGTGGCTGACTCCATCATCATTTTCTTAATGGACATGAAAGAAGGAAACATATGTTCCATATGTTTTATCTTGTTTAATTCTCATAACAGCACTAAGAAATAGGTATGATAAGCCCCAGAAAGAAATTGCAGAAAGAAATTGCTAACACTTATTGAGTACTCTTCAAGCACTTTGTTCTTAAATGGAAATGAACAATAAATGAAGGGGGGGAAAAAAGTGGCACAGGATCACATAATAAGTTGCAGAGGCAAGATTTCAACTCAAATAAGTCTGACTCCAGAGCCTGTGCTCTTTACTAACACACAAAGATCACAGATTCAGAGAGATTCAGTCCCTTACATCATAAAGCATTCAGAAACTTGATCTTTGAGTATTGGACTCCAGCCTTTTGCTGCCCTTGCTTTTCTTTCTACCCCACTCCAAGTCCTAGTGGTAGGAACTGGTAGGAACTGGGTTCCAGAGGAGGGAGGGGAGTTTGTTAAGAAAGGAGGGTCCAGGATGAAACTTCCCCTACTTCCTCACGCACTGGATGGCTTCCCATTGCCCCTCCAAATCCACTCTCCACCCTTCTCTGTGCCCCGGAAGAACACCGGCAAGGATCACACCAAAGAGCACCCTTGCACTCTGGCTTCCCGCTAAATTCAGCCATCAGAGAACATTGGTCAGAGAGTGGACGCTGTCAGGGAAGTTATTTAATCCCTCATCTCCTCCTCGCTGGGAGGGCCCAAGTCATGTCTGCTGCAGGGCAGCCCTCTCCGCCTCTCCTTGAGGCTCCTGGCCCTTCAGTGTGGGGTTCATGACAGCACCTCTTTGTGACTAGCCTTAGGCCACTGCACAGTCCACTCTCTCTAGTGGTTTCCCCACACCCTGAATAGCCTCTAAATATGTGTCCCTCAAGAGATAGGTGTATTCTGGGCACAGACAGGCCCAGTCATATTTATTTGTTTGCAAAGCGGAATATAGCTCTCTAGAGTTTCCTTTGTGACAAGTAATTTCTCCATTAGGAGGCTGGCCTTTCATAAACTCTAGTGTTTGAGGATAGGCCCTTTGCCTGCTATGAACTTCATTTTCAACAGGTGTTTTTGTTACTCCTGCAAATTTTATGGTGAATATATATATGAATATATATACAATCTTTATGGGAACTACTATTTACTAGTATGTGCTACAGTTGAATTGTCAAAATAATTTTAATTCAGTGTCAACTTTATTTTGGGTACAAATTCATTTTAATTAAAATTTAGGAAACCAGGATAAGAAACACTCCTAATACAAATCTGTGCTCATTTTTGTATGTCACTTTCCAGTCTTTGTAAACACAGTCATTCTTATTTTTACATGGAATACATGTAATTCTGTATTTTGCACTTTCCTTAATGTTACATCATAATCATGTCTCCATAATTATCATTTATGATGATGACATGATATTTCATGGGAGAGACACACCATACTTTGCACAACCATTTCCATTTCCTGAATGGCATGGTAGAAAACATGCTAGTTTGGAGTCAGACAACCAGACCTGAATCACTAGCTATAAGACTTTCCTGGAGTCACTCAGCTGCACCTCAGCTTCTCATCTCTTAAATGGGGATTATAACACATGTTGTTTCCATGTCATAGAGGGGCTGTGAAGACTGACTGGGATGAGGGCTATGGAAATGTTGCTGATTGCTGTAATCTCATGCCCCTCAGTCACTAGATTACATTACCCCATTTAACTTCCTTCACAGTGCTTATCTCTACCTGAAATTATGTAATATTAATCATGTCTTCCTGCTTCTCTCCTCCAATTAGACTGTAAGGGCTACAGCAGCTGTACTTTGCCTGTCTTATTCACCCCCGAATCTCTAGAACCTTCAGTCTCCAGAACCTGGCACATACTAGCTTTGAGAAATACTTGTTCATGAATTAAGGGACTTAATTGTGTTTTGATTAAAGAATGCGGGAAAGTACCTGTGGTACAAAGACTCCATTTCTTTAGTCTACTGCAACAGTCATGTAATTTCTACCACTCTGGGAAAATATAGTGAATAAGCATGTAGTGGACCATGAAAATGGTCTATGGGCATTTCCAAAAGCTTTCATTCCTACTAAGCCAGTTGGTGCTGTTCTAAGAACCAACTATGCTTCTTTTTTTTTTTTTTAATTGAAGTACAATTGACATAAAATATCATATTTGTTTCAGGGGCACTTCATAGTGATTCAGTATTTATATTATATATTTTGAAATGGTCACAATAGGTCTGGTTACCATCTGTCACCATCAGAGTTATTAAAATATTATTAACTATTTCCATATGCTGTAACTTACACCCCATGACCTATTTATTTTATTACTCTCTGTGTGTGTATAAATCTTCATTATCCATTCATCTATTGATGGACATGTAGACTACTTCCATATCTTAGCTATTGTAAATAATGTTGCCATGAACATAGGCATGCATATTCCTTTCAAATTAGTGTTTTCATTCTCTTTGGATAGTCAGAAGTTGAATTGCTGGACTGTATGGTAGTCCTGTTTTTAATTTTTTAAGGAAACCCCATACTGTTTTCCATAGTGGCTGCACCAATTTATATTCCCACCAACAGTGTCCTAGGGTTCCCTTTACTCCACATCCTCACCAACACTTATCTGTTGTCTTTTTGATAACTGCCATTCTGACAGTTGTGAGATGATATCTCATTTTGGTTGTGGTTTGCATTTTCCTGATTATTAGTGATGTTGAGCAACTTTTCATGTGCCTGTTGGCCAAATGTACATCTTGTTTGGAAAAATGTCTATTCAGGTCCTCTGCTCATCTTTTAATCAATTGTCTGGTTGGTTTTATTTATATTAAGTAATCTAAGATCTTTATATATTTTAGATATTAATCCCTTATCAGATATATGATTTGCAAATATCTTTTCTCATTCAATAGGTTGCCTTTTTTTTTTTTGATTGTTTCCTTCACTGTGCAAAAGTTTTTTAGTTCAATGTAGTCCCACTTGTTTATTTTTGCTTTTGTTACCCTTGCCTGAGGAGACAGATCCAAAAAAGCAACACTTAGACTGATGTCAGAGAGTTTACTACTTATATTTTCTTCCAGGAGTTTTATGGTTTCATGTCTTACATTCAGTCTTTAATCCATTTTGAATTTATTTTTGTGTATGGTATAAGATAGTAGTACAGTTTCATTCTTTTGCATGCATCTGTTCAGTTTTCCAAACACCATTTATTAAAGAGACTACCTTTCTTTATTGTATAAACTTGCCTCTTTATTCATAATTTAATTGACCATATATCCATGGTTTATTTCTGGGCTGTCTATTTGTTCCATTTATCTATGTGTCTGCTTTTGTGCCAGTACTATACAGTTTTGATTTCTATAGCTTTGTAGTATAGTTTGAAATTAGGGCATGTGATACTTCCATCTTTGTTCTTTCTCAAGATTGTCTTAGCTACAAGTGTTTTGTAGGGTCTATTGTGGTTCCACACAAATTTTAGGATTATCTATTTTAGTTCTGTGAAAAATGCCATTGGTGTTTTGATAGGGATTACAATGAATCCTTAGATTGCTTTGGAAAATATGGATATTTTAACAATATTAATTCTCCTATTCTATAAGCACAGTATATCTTTCCAATTATTTGTGTCATCTTCAGTTTATTTCATCAATAGCTTATGGTTTTCAGAGTACAGGTCTTTCACCTTCTTGGTTAAAAATTTATGCCTAGGTATTTTATTCTTTTTGATGTGATTGTAAATAGAATTGTTTGCTCAATTTCTCTTTCTGATAGCTTGTTGTTAGTGTACAGAAATACAATTTCTGTATATTAATTTTGTATCCTGCAACTTTATTGAATTCACTTATTCTAATCATTTTTGGTGGTCCTTAGGGATGTTATATATATATATATATATATATATATATATATATATATATACACATATATATATATATACATATATATATATGTATATATATATATCATGTTATCTGAAAATAGTGATGATTTTACTTCTTCTTTTTCAACGTGAATGCCTTTTATTTCTTTTTCTTACCATTTTTCTATAGCTAGGACTTCCAACACTATGTTGAGTAAAAGTGGTGAGAGTGAGCATCCTTGTCTTGTTCCTGATGTTAGAAGAAAAGCTTTCAGCTTTTCACAATTGAGTATGATGTTAGCTGTGTGTTTGTCATATATGGTTTTTAATATATTTCTGCCAAAAACTACACTGATAGTCTTAAGGGGGTTTTGCTTACATGTAACTAGTTATTTCTCCCTTGCTTCTCCCAAACTTTGAGAGTTTTCATTATAAATGGATGTCAAATTGTGTCAAATGATTTTTCTGCATTTAGTGAGATGATCATATTATTATCCTTTTTTTGTTAATGTGGAGTGTCACATTGATTTTGCAGACGTTGAACTGTTCTTGCATCCCTGAATAAATCCACCTTATCATGGTGTGTGCCCTTTTTAATGTACTGTTGAATTAGGTTTGTTAATATTTTGTCAATGATATTTGCATCTATGTTTTTCAGAGATATTGGTCTGTTATTCCCTCTTTTCTTGTGGTATCTTTGTCTGGGTTTGGTATCAGGATAATGCTGGCCTGGTAAAATGAGTTTGGAAGAATTTCATTCTCCTCAATTTTTTTTGGAAGAGTTTCAGTAGGATAGGTATTAACTCTTCCTTAAGTGTTTGGTAGAATTCAACTGTGATGCCATTTAGTCCCTTTTTGCTGGGAGATTTTAAAATTATAATTGATTCAAACTCATTGCTAGTAATCAGTCTATTCAGATTTTCTATTTCTTTATGATTCAGTCTTGGAAGATTGTGTGTTTCTAGGAATTTATCCATTTCTGCTAGGTTGTCAAATTTGTTGCCATATAATTGTTTATAGTGATCTCTCGTGATTCTTTGTATTTCTTTGGTGTTGGTTGTAATTTCTGCTCTTTCATTTCTGTTTATTTATTTGGGCCCTCTCTTTTTTTTTTTTTTTTCTTCATGAGTCTGGCTAGAGGTTTATCAATTCTGTTAATCTTTTCAAAGAACTAGTTCTTAGTTTCATTGATTTTTTTCTTTCTTTTTTTAATCTCTATTTCATTTCTGATCTTCATTATTTCTAATTCTGATTTTATTATTTTCTTCTTTCTATGAGCTTTGGATTTTGTTTATTTAGTTCCTTTTGATGTAAAGTTAGATTGTTGAAATTTTTCTTGTTTCCTGAGGTAGGCCAGTATCACTATGAACTTTCCTCTCAGAACTGCTTTTGCTGGGTCCCATTCATTTTGAATTATTGTGTTTCCATTTTCATTTGTCTCAAGGTATTTTTAGATTTCCTCTTTGATTTCTTTGTTGACCTATTGATTGTTTAGTAGCATACAGTTTAGTCTCCACATGTTTGTGTTTTTTCCAGTTTTCTTCTTGTAATTAATTTCTAGTTTCATACCATTGTGATCAGAAGAGATGTTTGATATGATTTCAATATTATTAAATTTATTTAAATTATTGAGACTTGTTTTGTGGCCTAACAGGTGACCTATGCTGGAGAATTATCCATGTGCATTTGAAAAGAATTCTCTGCTGTTTGGGGATGGAATGTTCTATATATATCTATGAAGTCTCTCCAGTCTAATGTGTCATTTAAAACCAATGATTTCTTACTGATTTTCTCTTTTATTTTTAACATCTTTATAGGAATATAATTGCTTTAAAATGATGTATTAGTTCTGCTTTATAACAAAGTGAATCAGTTATACATATATATATGTTCCCATATCTCTCCCCTCTTGCATCTCTCACCCTCCCACCCTCCATATCCCACCCGTCTAGGTGGTCACAAACCACCTAGCTAATCTCGCTGTGCTATGTGGCTACTTCCCACTAACTATCTAGTTTACATTTCGTAGTGTATATATGTCCATGACACTTTCTCATGTTGTCACAGCTTACCCTTACCCCTCCCCATATCTTCAAGTCCATGCTCTAGTAGGTCTGTGTCTTTACTCCCATCTTACCCCTAGGTTCTTCATGACCTTTCTTTATTTTTCTTAGATTCCATATATATGTGTTAGCATACAGTATTTCTTTTTCTCTTTCTGACTTACTTCACTCTGTATGACAGACTCTAAGTCCATCAACTTCACTACAAATAACTCAATTTCTTTTCTTTTTATGGCTGAGTAATATTCCATTGTATATATGTGCTACATCCTCTTTATCCATTCATCTCTTGATGGACACTTAGGTTGCTTCCATGTCCTGGCTATTGTAAAAAGAGCTGCAATGAACATTTTGGTACATGACTCTTTTTGAATTATGGTTTTCTCAGGGTATATGCTCAGTAGAGGGATTGCTGGGTCATATGGTAGTTCTATGTTTATTTTTATAAGGAACCTCCATACTATTCTCCAGAGTGACTGTATCAATTTACATTCCCACTGACAGTGCAAGACGGTTCCCTTTTCTCCACACCCTCTCCAGCATTTATTTTTTCTAGACATTTTGATGATGGCCATTTTGACCAGTGCGAGATGATATCTCATTGCAGTTTTGATTTGCATTCCTCTAATGATTAATGGTGTTGAGCGTTCTTTCATGTATTTGTTGCCAATCTGTATATCTTCTTTGGAGAAATGTCTGTTTAGGTCTTCTGCCCATTTTTGGATTGGGTTGTTTGTTTTTCTGTTATTGAGCTGCATGACCTGCTTGTAAATTTTGGAGATAAATCCCTTGTCAGTTGCTTCATTTGCAAATATTTTCTCCCATTCTGAGGGTTGTCTTTTGGTCTTGTTTATGGTTTCCTTTGCTGTGCAAAAGCTTTTAAGATACACTAGGTCCTATTTGTTTATTTTTGTTTTTATTTCCATTTCTCTAGGAGGTGGGTCAAAAAGGATCTTGCTGTGATTTATGTCATAGAGTGTTCTTCCTATGTTTTCCTCTAAGAGTTTGACAGTATCTGGCCTTATTTTTAGGTCTTTAATGTATTTTGAGTTTATTTTTGTGTATGGTGTTAGGGAGTGTTCTACTTTCATACTTTTACATAAACCTGTCCAGTTTTCCCAGCACCACTTAATGAAGAGGCTGTCTTTTCTCCACTGTATATTCTTGCCTCCTGTATCAAAGATAAGGTGACCATATGTGCATAGGTTTATCTCTGGGCTTTCTATTCTGTTCCATTGATCTATATTTCTGTTTTTGTGTCAGTACCACACTGTCTTGATTACTGTAGCTTTGTAGTAGAGTCTGAAGTCAGGGAGCCAGATTCCTCCAGCTCCATTTTTCATTCTCAAGATTGCCTTGGCTATTCGGGGTCTTTTGTGTAACCATACAAATTGTGAAATTTTTCTTCTAGTTCTGTGAAAAATGCCAGTGGTAGTTTGATAGGGATTGCATTGAATCTATAGATTGCTTTGGGTAGTACAGTCATTTTCACAATGTTGATTCTTTCAATCCAAGAACATGGTATATCTCTCCTCTTTTTGTATCATCTTTAATTCCTTTCATCAGTGTCTTATAATTTTCTGCATACAGGTCTTTAGTCTCCTTAGGTAGGTTTATTCCTAGATATTTTATTCTTTTTGTTGCAATGGTAAATGGGAGTGTTTTCTTGATTTCACTTTCAGATTTTTCATCATTAGTGTATAAGAATGCCAGAGATGTCTGTGCATTAATTTTGTATCCTGCTACTTTACCAAATTCATTGATTAGCTCTAGTAGTTTTCTGGTAGCATTTTTAGGATTCTCTATGTATAGTATCATGTCATCTGCAAACAGTGACAGCTTTACTTCTTCTTTTCTGACTTGGATTCCTTTTATTTCTTTTTCTTCTCTGATTGCTGTGGCTGAAACTTCCAAAACTATGTTGAGTAAGAGTGGTGAGAGTGGGCAACCTTGTCTTGTTCCTGATCTGATTGGAAATGCTTTCAGTTTTTCACCATTGAAGACGATGTTGGCTGTGGGTTTGTCATATATGGCCTTTATTATGTTGAAGTAAGTTCCCTCTATGCCTACTTTCTACAGGGTTATTAATAAATGAGTGTTGAATTTTGTCCAAAGCTTTCTCTGCATCTATTGAGATGATCATATGGTTTTTCTCCTTCAGTTAGTTAATATGGTGTATCACGTTGATTGAGTTGTGTATATTGAAGAATCCTTGCATTCCTGGAATAAACCACACTTGATCATGGTGTGTGATCCTTTTAATGTGCTGTTGGATTCTGTTTGCTAGTATTTTGTTGAGGATTTTTGCATCTATGTTCATCAGTGATATTGGCCTGTAGTTTCCTTTCTTTGTGACATCCTTGTCTGGTTTTGGTATCAGGGTGATGGTGGCCTTGTAGAATGAGTTTGGGAGTATTCCTCCCTCTGCTATATTTTGGAAGAGTTTGAGAAGGCTAGGTGTTAGCTCTTCTCTAAATGTTTGATAGAATTCACCTGTGAAGCCATCTGGTCCTGGGCTTTTGTTTGTTGGAAGATTTTTAATCACAGTTTCAATTTCAGTGCTTGTGATTTGTCTGTTCATATTTTCTGTTTCTTCCTGGTTCAGTCTCAGTAGGTTGTGCATTTCTAGAAATTTGTCCATTTCTTCCAGGTTGTCCATTTTATTGGCCTAGAGTTGCTTGTAGTAATCTCTCAGGATCCTTTTTATTTCTGCAGTGTCAGTTGTTACTTCTTTTTCATTCCTAATTCTATTGATTTGAGTCTTCTCCCTTTTTTTCCTGAGGAGCCTTGCTAATGGTTTATCAATTTTGTTTGTCTTCTCAAAGAACCAGCTTTTTGTTTTAATGATCTTTGCTTTTGGTTCCTTCCTTTCTTTTTCATTTATTTCTGATCTGATTTTTATGATTTCTTTCCTTCTGCTAACTTTGAGGTTTTTTGTTCTTCTTTCTCTAATTGTTTTAGGAGCAAGTTTAGGTTGTTTATTTGAGATGTTTCCTGTTTCTTAAGGTAGGATTGTGTTGCTATAAACTTCCCCCTTAGAACTGCTTTTGCTGCATCCCATAGGTTTTGGGTCATCGTGTATCCATTGTCATTTGTTTCTAGGTTTTTTTTGATTTCCTCTTTGATTTCTTCAGTGATCACTTCGTTATTATGTAGTGTATTGTATAGCCTCCATGATTTTGTATTTTTTACAGATCTTTTCCTGTAATTGATATCTAGTCTCACAGCGTTGTGGTCAGAAAAGATACTTGATACAATTTCAACTTTCTTAAATTTAACAAGGCTTGATTTGTGACCTAAGATATGATCTATCCTGGAGAATGTTCCGTGAGCACTTGAGAAAAATGTGTATTCTGTTGTTTTTGGATGTAATATCCTATGAATATCAATTAAGCCCATCTTGTTTAATGTATATTTAAAGCTTGTGTTTCCTTATTTATTTTCATTTTGGATGATCTGTCCATTGGTGAAAGTGGGGTGTTAAAGTCCCCTACTATGACTTATGATTGTGTTACTGTTGATTTCCCCTTTTATGGCTGTTAGTATTTACCTTATGTATTGAGGTGCTCCTATCTTGGGTGCATAAATATTTACAATTGTGGTATCTTCTTCTTAGATTGATCCTTTGATCATTATGTAGTGTTCTCTTTGTCTCTTGTAATAGTCTTTGTTTTAAAGTCTACTTTTTCTGATATGAGAATTGCTACTCCAGCTTCCTTTTGATTTCCATTTGCATGGAATATCTTTTTCTATCCCCTCACTTTCAGTCTGGATGTGTCCCTAGGTCTGAAGTGGGTCTCTTGTAGACAGCATATATATGGGTCTTGTTTTTTATTCATTCAGCCAGTCTGTGCCTTTTGGTGGTAGCATTTAAACCATTTACATTTAAGGTAATTATCGATATGTATGTTCCTAATCCCATTTTCTTAATTGTTTTGGGTTTGTTATTGTAGGTCTTTTCCTTTTCTTGTGTTTCTTGCCTAGAGAAGTCCCTTTAGCATTTGTTGTCAAGCTGCTTTTGTGGTGCTGAACCCTCTCAGCTTTTGCTTGTCTGTAAAGGTTTTAATTTCTCCATCAAATCTGAATGAGATCCTTGCTGGATAGAGTAATCTTGGTTGCAGATTTTTCTCCTTTATCACTTTAAATATGTCCTGCCACTGCCTTCTGGCTTGCAGAGTTTCTGCTGAAAGATCAGCTGTTAACCTTATGAGGATTCCCTTGTGTGTTATTTGTTGTTTTTCCCTTGCTGCTTTTAATATGATTTCTTTGCATTTAATTTTTGATAGTTTGATTAATATGTGTTTTGGCGTGTTTCTCCTTGGATTTATCCTGTATGGGACTCTCTGTGCTTCCTGGACTTGATTAACTATTTCTTTTCCCATATTAGGGAAGTTTTCAACTATAATCTCTTCAAATATTTTCTCAGTCCCTTCCTTCTCTCTTCTTCTTCTGGGACCCCTATAATTCGAATGTTGGTGCATTTAATGTTGTCCCAGAGGTCTCTGAGACTGTCCTCAGTTCTTTTCTTTCTTTTTTCTTTATTCTGCTCTGTAGTAGTTATTTCCACTATTTTATCTTCCAGGTCACTTACCCTTTCTTCTACCTCAGTTATTCTGCTATTGATCCCTTCTAGAGTATTTTTAATTTCATTTATTGTGTTGTTCATCATTGCTTGTTTCCCCTTTACTTCTTCTAGGTCCTTGCTAAATATTTCTTGCATTTTCTCTATTCTATTTCCAGAACCCTAGGACAAATGGTGAAAGCAAAGCTACACAGACAAAATCTCACACAGAAGCATACACATACATACTCACAAAAAGAGGAAAAGGGGAAAAAATAGTGTGTCTTGCTCTCAAGGTCCACCTTCTCAATTTGGGATGATTCGATGTCTGTTCATGTATTGCACAGATGCAGGGTACATCAAGTTTTTTGTGGAGTTTCAATCCGCTACTCCTGAGGCTGCTGGGAGAGATTTCCTTTTCTCTTCTTTGTTCGCACTGCTCCCGGGGTTCTGCCTTTGATTTGGACCTGCCCCTGCGTGTAGGTCGCCAGTGGGCATCTGTTCTTTGCTCAGACAGGACGGGGTTAAAGGAGCAGTTGATTCAGGGGCTCTGGCTCAGTTAAGCCATGGGGAAGTAGGTGTACGGGGAACTGGGTGAACGTGTGATGGCAGAGGCTGGCATGATGTTGCACCAACCTGTGGCACACTGTATGTTCTCCTGGTGAAGTTGTCCCTGGATCTCGGGACACTGGCAGCAGCGGGCTGCACAGGCTCCTGGGAGTGGAGGTGTAGAGAGTGACCTGTGCTTGCACACAGGCTTCTTGGTGGTTGCAGCAGCAGCCTTATCGTCTCATGCCCGTCTCTGTGGTTCGCGCTGATAGCCGCGGCTCGTGCCTTTCTCTGGAGCTCCTTTAAGCAGTGCTCTTAATCTCCTCTCCTTGTGCATCAGGAAACAAAGAGGAAAGAAAAAGTCTCTTGCCTCTTTGGAAGCTCCAGAGTTTTTCCCAGACTCCCTCCCGGCTAGCCGTGGTGCACTAACCCCTGCAGGCTGTGTTCACGCTGCCAACTCCAGTCCTCTCCCTGCGATCCAACTGAAGCCGGGGCCTCAGCTCCCAGCCCCCTCCTGCCCCAGCGGGTGAGCAGACAAGCCTCTCAGGCTGGTGAGTGCTGGTCATCATCGATCCTTTGTGCGGGAATCTCCCCGCTTGCCCTCCGCACCCCTGTTGTTGTGCTCTCCTCTGGGGCTCTGAAGCTTCCCCCCTCCACCACCTGCAGTCTCCACCCACGAAGAAGCTTCCTAGTGTGTGGAAACCTTTCCTCCTTCACGGCTCCCTCCCACTGGTGCAGGTCCCATCCCTATTCTTTTCTCTCTGTTTTTTTCTTTTTTCTTTTGCCCTACCCAGGTATGTGGGGAGTTTCTTGCCTTTTGAGGGGTCTGTGATCTTCTGCCAGAGTTCAGTAGGTGTTCTGTAGGAGTTGTTCCACGTGTAGAAGTATTTCTGATGTATCTGTGAGGAGGAAGGTGATCTCCACGTCTTACTCTTCCTCCATCTTTTAAAATCTCTCCCTTACTGATTTTCTGTCTAGATGATCTATCCACTGATATAAGTGGAATATTAAAGTCCCCTCCTATTATTGTATTACTGTCAATCTCTCCCTTTATGTCTGTTAATATTTGCTTTATATTTAGGTGCTCCTATGTTGAGTGCATATTTACAAATGTTGTATTTTCTTTTGCATTGACCTCTTTATCATTATGTAATGTTCTTATTTTTTGTCATAGTCTTTTTCTTAAAGTCTGCTTTATTTGACATAAGTATTGCTAACCTAGCTTTCTTTTGGTTTCCATTTGCATGGAATATCTTTTTCCATCATTTGACTTTCAGTCTGTGTGTGTCTCTAGATCTAAAGTGAGTTTCCTGTAGACAGCATGTAGATGGATCTTGTTCTTTTCATTCAGCCACCCTGTGTATTTTGATTGGAGCATTTAGTGCAGTGACCTTTAAAGTAATTATTGATATGTATGTACTTATTGCATTTTTTTATTGTTTTTGTAATTCTTCTCTGTTCCTTTCTTCTTATCTTGTTCTTTTCCCTTGTGGTTTGATGATTTTCTTTATGGTTATGTTTGGATTTATTTATTGTGTATCTATTATAGGTTTTTGGTTTGTGGTTACCATGAGGTTCACATATAACTATATACAAATCAGTCTACTTTAAGTTGATAGTCACTTAAGCTTGAATGCATTCTAAAGTCACTACATTCCCCCACCCCCACTTTTAATGTTTTTGTTGTCATATTTTACATCTTTTTATTTTGTGTATCTCTCAACTACTTACTGTGGTTATAGCTGATTTTACTACTTTTGTCTTTTAATCTTAATACTAGCTTTATAAGTGGTTGATCCACTACCTTTACTATATATTTGGCTTTACCAGTGATATATTTTCTTTCATATATTATTTTATTTCTAGTTATGTTTTTTTCTTTTTTTGCTTAAAGAAGTCCCTTTAACATATATTTTAAGGTCAGTTGAGTAGTGATGAACTCCTTTAGGTTTTGTTTGTCTGGGAAACTCTTTACTCTCCTTCAGTTCTTAATGATAACCTCCAGATAGAGAATTCTTACTTGTAAGTTTTTTCCCTTTCAGCACTTTGAATATATCATGCCATCCCTTCTTGTCTACAAAGTTTCTGCTGAAAAATCTGGTGATAGTCTTATACATAACTAAGTTGTTTTTATCTTGCTGCTTTTAAAATTTTCTTTTTATCTTTAACTTTCAACATTTTAATTGTAATGTGTCTTGGTGTGGATCTCTTTGGATTTATCTTCCATGGGATTCTCTATGCTTTGGACCTGGGTGTATGTTGCCTTCTCCAGGTTAAGGAAGTTTTCAGTTATTATTTCTTCAAATAAGTTTTCTGCCCCTTTCTCTATGTTTTCTTCTTCTATAATGCAAATGTTAGTATGCTTAATGTTGTCCAAGAAGTCCCTTAAACTATTGTAACTTTTAAAAAATCTTTTTTCTTTTTGTAATTCTGACTGTGTGATTTCCACTATCTTGCCTTCCAGATCTCTGATCTGTTCTTCTGTATCTTCTAATCTGCTGTTGATTCCCTCTGGTATATTTTTCATTTCAGTTATTGTATTCTTCAGTCCTCATTGGTTCTTTCTTATATTTTCCAATTCTTTGTTGGAGTTCTCATTGTGTTCATCCATTCTTCTCTCTAGTTTAGTAAGCATCTTTATGACCATTACTTTTAATTCTTTATCAGGTAGATATCTTATCTCTGTATCATTAAGGTCTTTTTCTGAGATTTTGTCTTGTTCTTTAATTTGGAACATATTTCTCTTTCCTCACCTTGCTTGGCTATCTGTGTTTGTTTTTATTTATTAAGAAAAACTGCTTCCTCTTTCACTCTTCAAGGAGTGGCCTCATGCAGGTGATGATTTTTATTGTTCAACCCTACCATAGCTCTTGGTTGTCTCTAGTATCTAATTTATTCTTAATGTGTCCCTCTTGTTGAGGCTGTGTTGAGACCTGTCAGTGTTCCAGGGCAGGAATCTCATTTAGCACCTAGTTTCAGGATTATTGGAAGCCCGACACTCAGGCAGCAGCTTTTAAAGTATACAGATATATATTGTCCTCTGGATCTGCGATTGTAATCTCTGCTGGGCTCCTGACCAGATCTGGAGGTGTTTCCTGGGTGACAGTTGCATAAATTGGGGCCCCTGATGAGTAAATAAGCTCCTTTCTGGGGAGTATTATCAAGCTGTAGTGAGGCCAAGAGGGTGTGCTAGGGTGGTGTCTCCCTGCTTTCATTCCCTGGAAGCTCCTCGTTAGCTTCCAAGACATGTGGGAAACCTAAAGCCTGTCCCTCAGGATGAAGTTCCAGGTTAAGGAAATAGGTCTTTTTCACAGGATGACTGGGGTTATGTTTCAGTCTGATTTCTGTGCCATGCCCTGGGGGGTGGGGGGGGGGAAGGCCTGCCAAACACTGTCTTTCTGATTGTTACAGTTCTGTGAAGCTAAGGAAAACCAGTCCTTTGGCCACTAGGGCCAAGGGATCCAGGGGTGTCCCTGTGTGGATCACTTGCGTCTGCTGGACTTACCTAGACAGGTGGAGAGTTCAGGGGACAAAACCTGCTCTCTCACTTCAGAAAGGTAGCAAGAAAATGACTTCACTTCTTGCGCCTGCAGACTTCAGCCATACAGCAGGAGAGTACCTCATCTGTGTGTCCATTGGCTTTAGACCAGGAGCAGAAGAATGCTGTGACTGCTCATGCTTGCCAGCACCAGCCAGGTGACAGGGGAGTGTTGAGTTGCCTTTAGGCTGGGAGAAGGATAGCACCATGACTGCTTGTACTTGCCAGCCCCAGCCAGGGCATGGGTAGTGTCATAATCTCCTCCCCACACTCACAGACTTTAGCTATGAGAATGCTCTGAACATCCATGCATGCCCACCCCAGCTGGGAGTAGGGGAGTGCTGAAACTGCTAGAGCTCTCAGTCTTCAGCAAGACGGTAGGATAGTGCCATGGTTGCTCATCCCCACATCCAAGCTTGCACACTCATGCTGGCAGGTTAGATGGGGAGTACAATAGTGGCATCTGTCAGTCCCTCTGTATCTAGGGAGCACTTCCACCATCCCTCACCCCTCCAGATGATGCTTTTAGATTCTCAAATGGCTCTCCTTCACATATAGTCTTGGCACTTTTCAAACTGCTATTATTTCTCTGGGTCTTAGGGCAAGTGAGATCACAAATGAGACCTTCAAGAGATAAGTCTCAGTTTCCTATGTCACTTTGGGACACTTTGACATCAGCCTCACTGATTTTTCTAAGCCAGGCATCTTGGGGATTCCTCTCTTCAGTGTAGATCTCAGGAGCTGGTGTGCCTGATGTGGGGCAACAACCCCTCTTTCCTCTGGGAGAAGTGCCCATCTTATGAGATCCCTATCTATGTGTGTCACCAGGCTGGGGGTGGGGTTTTTGGTGACAGCATTTCTCTGTCTCTCCTACCCATCTTGATGTGGTTTTTTTATCCTTTGTTTTGGGGCAGGTGTTCAGCTAGTTCTCAGATTCTTTTCAGAGGGAATTTATCCATATGTAGCTATATATTTGTTGTGTTCATGGGAGGAAGTAAGCTCAGGCTCTTCCTAAGTCATCATCTTAAACCACCCCCAAGCTGTGCTTCTGAATAAGCTAACATGACCTAGGAATAGGAGAAACAATCAAAAGAAGGTTTTGAGCCCTGGATTTTAGTCTGTTACTCTAGCATGTGTAGATCCCTGAGTGAGCTTATGCTCAAGTCCATTTAAGAGGAAGGATTGAAAATGTCCTAAACTTAGATTGTGGTAATTGTTGTACAATTCTGTGAATATGCCAAAAAACATTGAATGGTACAATTTACATGGATGAATTTTATGTTCTGTGGATTACATTTCAAGAAAGATTTTTTTTTAAGGAAGAAAAAAAGGAACAAATCAACCTGGATACTGAACTACTATGTAGGGTGGCACATCTATTATTAACAAGAGGAAGCAATTCACTCTAAGACTTATACATGAAAATCAGAAGAATATAAGTAGTTTACTGTCAAAGGATAAACATATTAAAGAAACTAAACAAGAAGCACTCAGTGGTTATAGTTCAAACCCCTAATTTTTACAAATGAGTCAAGCAACCTGCTCAAAGTTACACAGCTAGCTAGGAGCAAAACTGATTAAGACTCTGGTTCCTTGGATGCCAGTGCATTGCCCTTCCTCCTACACCAGTGGTAATGGATAGTGTTGAAACTTGGAAAAAATTTATTTCTGAATTTAAAGAGGCAGTAAATAAATTCCAGAAACTATAGATCATTAAATATGACATCAGTTTGCATCAACTTCTAGACTTGATTTTAAAATATGTGATATGTGAACCTTTAGAAAAAAAGAAAAGCAAGGATTTTTACATGAAGTCAACATGGATTACCAAGAACGAGTCTCATAAAACTGTTCTATTTGCTTTATGAAAAATATTCTGATATACTAAGGGTGACATAACTGTACTGAAGCATTTGATAAATTCTTTTACATTCTTTGCAAACAAGATGCAAATGTGACCTAGATGACAGTGAGGTTTGGAATATGCATTGCTTATTGAACAACTACATTCAAAGAATGTTTGGATGTGTCTAGTAGTGGGTGAAAGGGTCTATTCATGGCTCTAACATTTCCATTGTTAATAGGATAGTAGAAACCAGGCATGGTAGTTGTCCATGTGAAAATTATATATTGATGTTAATTGAAACATCAGTATAATCTTGGACTGCATTAATATAGGATCACTGTATTTCGTGCTGTTAAACCACATCTGGGGATTTAAAACAGACTGTGACACAATGAAATAGCTTCGCAAAAAGGTAGCTAGTATGGTGGGGATGGGGGTGGTTCTAAAAAACCCACCATGGCTCATATGAAGAACAGTTTAAAGAACCAGTGTCATTTACACAGAAGAAGAGACTTGAGGGACTTCTGAGATCTATCTGCTATGTGAAGATGGATTATACTTAGTCCCTTGAGGCTCTGGAGAGAGAACTAGGTAAGGAGTTGTGTGATGGGGAGGAAATGGAAGCAGTATTAACTGGCATAACTGAAATTATTCTATACACCTGGGTCTAAAGCCTAAGTGCTCTAAAATTTATCCCTAGAACAAGAGAGGTAGTTGAAGGCTAATTAATGACACGGTTTTTGACTGCTGCAGAATTATTTTCACAGATATTCATTTTCTATTATATTTTCAAGTTACATGAAGGATAGTTCATTTAAAAAAACTATTTGATTGGAAAAATATGATTGAAGATATGTTCCACACATAACTATTTTTTCCTTACCCGAAGAACACATAGAGGAATTTTCTTTTGCTCTAACTTCCAGGATAAATTTTGCTTCCTCTAAAGAACTTAAGGCCTCATTATCTTACCCCTAGAACTTGATTGTCTCCTAACATCTGTCTCAGTGAATGGTGGCCACATCCATCACTCACCTGACATGCATTCTATTCAGACGGTCCCCATTTCTTCATTGCCAAGTCCTGCCAGCTCTCATGGTATGACACACTCACACGGATTCTCCTAGGTCTACCGTCTTGGTTCCAGCAGAGCAAATGATATCTTGGATAAGAAGACGGTCATCTCCTTTAAGTCTTCACTCAATTACCTCAAAAGTGCCTTCTCAATGGACACTACCAAGACCACCATACTTCAAACTCTCCCCACCCCCAACCCTCTTAACATACCTTACCTTGCCCTATTTTTTCTCTTGTTTTTTTCCATATAACTTCCATCTTCTAACACACTATATAATTCATTTTTTTAAAATAATTTTTATCAGAGTATAGTTGATTTACAATGTTGTGATAGTTTCAGGTGTATAGCAAAGTGAATCAGTTATACATATACATATATCCACTCTTTTTAAAGATTCTTTTCCATATAGGCAATTACAGACTATTGAGTAGAGTTCCCTGTGCTATACAGCAGGTCTTTATTAGTTATCTATTTTATATATAGTAGTGTGTATATGTCAATCCCAATCTCCCAATTTATCCCTCCATCTTCCCCCAGTAACCATAAGTTTGTTTTCTACATCTGTGACTCTATATCTGTTTTGTAAATAAGTTCATTTGTACCATATTTTTTTAGATTCCACATATAAGCGATATCATATGATATTTGTCTTTCTCTGTCTGACTTACTTCATTCAGTATGACAATCTCTAGGTCCATTATTACTATAATTTCTTAAGTCTCAGTTAAAAGCCACTTAGCATTTTCAATTTATTATGAATTATTTCAATCATACAGAAAATGCAGAGCATATTTTAATAACCATAGGTGTAACCACAACCAAATTTTATTAAATCTTAACATTTTGCCACTATTGCTTCACATATATAATTTTTTTTTTAGAAAAGACCCAAAGCATTAGGGAAGCAGGTAATGCTTCATGTGTTGTCCTTACTGGGCCCAACCTCCCTTCCTTCCAGAGGTAACCACTTTCTTAATAGAGTGGTTCTCCTTCCTCTGCATAATTTTAGTTTACTGGCTATGATGTATCCATAAATAATACTGGGTTACACGTATTTAACCTTATAAAATGGATATTGTACTGTACATATTATTTTGAAGCTTATTTTTTTATACATTTGTGTTTTTGAGATCCATTCATATTAACCTATGTAGTTCTAGTTCATCATATTTCTATTTCCTTCTCTCTGAAAGTAAGATTCATGAGCTCAGGAATTTTCTTCTGATGTTTTTCATTGCTGTATCCTAAGCACCTACAACAGTGCCTGGCACAAACTATACAAGGAAAAAATGTTTGTGGAATGAATGAATAGACAGTACAAATGATACATTAGGAAAACTGGTGAGCAATGTCACCTGCTAAAGATACAGAATGAGGTAGAAAGTGCTATATGAGAGAACGCTCCTCCAGCTACAAATAAATTAAAATATTAGTTAAATATACAAACTCCAGAAAAAAATTTCAAAGAAGCAGCCATGCTTAAAAGAAAAAGAAAGGGAATTCCATGAGCCATTAATAAAGGAGCTCAGATCTGGAGATTTAAGAAGCTCTGACATTGCTCTAGCCTGGGAGTATCAGATGAGTGCACTGGCTTGAGACCCTGAGGTTTAGGGCTTTAATGCCTGTGAAGAGACACAAAACATGATCTGGGCCACCCAAGGTGAGAGGACACTTGAGCAGAAACCCCTGTATAAAACCGGTGCCTCAGAGAGCTGCCCTGACTGTGAAAAGGAAACTGATAAAACTCCACCCACCAGCCTCTGGGAAGAAGAAAGGAAACTTTCTGCCCATCCAAGACAGTATATGGGCAGAAAAGAAGCACCCCTGAGATTAAGAACCCCAACTCTGGCTTCATAAATAGATGCTGCACAAACTTGCCCTTATCTCCACTGTGCAAGAACTCTAAGCAAAGAGGCTAAAATAAAGTCTGGTCCTAGGCTCATGGATCCAATAAAACACTGGAAGAAGCTAACATAAAACCATTTTGAAGAAGCCTCTACAACCTAGTATAGAGTATAGGACTTGCACAGAGAAACGCACTCCTACTGAAGTGTTATTTTGTGTTATTTTGCCCATAACACAAAATTACAAACTAGAGGCTAAAACAAGCTATTCAAGTGAAAGAACATAATAGCATGTTGAAACAGACGAGTTTGGAAAAGAATGAAATAGAACTTTTCAAAACGAAAGGGTACAGGGTCATTTAAATTAGAATTTAAAACAGGTGGAAGGAAGTGGCAAGAGGTGAATCATCTGAAACCAGATAATAACCGATTTTATATAACACCTAAGGAAGTCTGGACTTTATTCAGTAGTTACCAAAAAGCCTGAAGATGGGTTTAAGCAAGGCCATGATATTGTTACATTTATGGTTTAGAAAGAAAACACTGGCAACCTTGTAATAGAAGATGGGCCAGAATATTAAAATCAGGAAGACCATATTAGGTCTCATTCAGTTACAAATGACAAGAATGACATTCAAACTGACTTTGGCCGGGCCAGGGGTGGGGAGGTGGGGAGTGGGCTGTGGGGTGGATGGAGGGATATTATCAGCTCACTTAAATGAGCAATTGCAGGTACTTTATGGTACAGAAAGGTACTTATGATCAGAAAGGATCATAAATACTCCATTTTTGCACTCTTGGCTTGTGGATGACGTATATTCAATGCATGATCTGTGGAATTTTTGAGCAGACAGTGTGACCTGTAACAAGTAGCTGAGACAGAAGGCCAACTCTGAGTGGCTTGTGGGTTTCCAGGCAGAAGATAAATCTCAGGACCTCAGAAGGCATACCTCAGTGACAGACATGAGAGTAAAAGGGCTTTCCAGATCTGCCACCCCCTGATCTTGGCAATAAATCCTCAAAAAGCTGGGAAGTCATATGTAACAGCTGTCAGGTTACTGTTGTTGCTGTTTTGTGATTATCAAACTTATTGATACAACTCTGTGATAAAAATCCCCATCTTATTCCAGATCCTCCCTGAAGTGTTAGGAGACCAAATGGAGTAATATGCCCTTACTTTTTCCTCCATTATTCCCTCTTAGTATTCTTACATGACATGATATGTTCATGGCTTTCCTCCTCTGCAGGACTGTCAGTTCCACAACAGACCTGTTTCCTTATCTATGAGGCCTTGGCTCTCAGTAAATACAGATTCACAGAGTAGAAGCATCCTTACTTCCTTCATCTCATATGTTCTTGTTTTCACAATTCGCCCACCATGCTGGTTGAAAGACTCTCTCCATTTATTAGTCTACTTGAACATGGGAAATATGATAACAGCTAAAACACAGTTGACACTTAATTCCGGTGGCCAGGCACTCTGCTGCTCGGGGCTCACAGTGACAGAACCAGCTGAAGAAACATATGCTAACTCAGAAACTCCAGGCCCGGAATGCCAGGCCCTGCCCTCTAGCATAAAACCTCTCTGAGAATAGGAAAGAAAAGCAACCCAAGTTTTGCTGACTTGTGCACATTCTAAAGCATCCAAGAGATAGAAAAAGAAAGAGAGAAGTAACAATTGTCTATTTAAAAATAGCTGCTATTGGAGAAAACAGAATCATCTCTTCTGAATGTCCCAGAAAATGTTTCAAACTTACTGGATACATGTGGAACAAATCACTGAATAGTGGAAACCTTTTTATATTCTGCTTACTCAATGCTTGATAACTAAAATCAAAATATCTAAAGATATTTTTAATCTGCATTATGAATGTAGCACTTAGCACTGTCTAGGATAATTGGAAGGCATTCATTACATATTTGTTGGAAGGACACTAACCCCATTGTAGGGACTCCACCCTCATGACCTCATATAAACCTAATTAGCTTCCAAAGGCCACATCTCCAAATACCATCACATTTAGGGATAGGGATGAACATAGGAATTTGAGGGGAACACAAACATGCAGTCCATAACACTGTCATTTTCCTTTTCTACATCCTTGGCTGAAGTCATCTTATACCCCAAGAGTATTAGAGTATCAAACTCTTGGAATGGGAAGAAACTCAACTGTCAGGGTGTGCAGGATATGCTGAGCATTTTGGAATAAGATCAGGATGATTTAGGACTAGGGGCTCAGGAGTATCTGAATCCTGCTGTCGACCAGTTGTCCCTCCTGAAGATCCCTAAAGGAAATAGACAGCGCTGGCCCTTTCAGGCAGGACTGGTAGACACCAACCTAGGACATGTCTTGCAGGATTAGAGGAAGCCAAAGTGATAGAGAAATGATGGGAGCTTCTCTAACGAAGAGCTGTCCCAGAACTCTCTCCATTCGGCTTCATAGAAGAAACAGAAGGTCTCTTCCCACTACATCTAACTTTGAACACCCACCAACAATGGCCAGCAAATGTCCCTGGCTTTGAATACCATTTCTCCTCTGTGATGGAGTAGAATGAAATGCTGTGGTCTAACCCTGAAAAGGACTGAGAAAGAGGCCACATTTTAGCAATCTTCGGGGCGTGTCTGAGCCCAGTATGGTGAAGGACAAAGGCTTTGGAGTCAGAGAGACCTGGATCCATTCCTGACTCCATGTACTAATTGTATGCCCTTGTGAAAATCACTTCAATTCTCTAAGACTGAGGTTCTCCATTTAAACATAGATGATTCCTACCACATAGAGTTGTTATGAACATTAAATGGATAATGTTTATAAAGCCCTTGGTGGAGTGTCTGGCTCAGGGTAAGTGCTAAATCAATGGTAGCTGTTGTTATCTTTATATAAAATCCAGGAGTCACTTTTGCAGCATTACTGACAAATTATTATCTAATTTCTGTTGGAATATCTCTGGAGACCTGTGCTCATTATCTCACAAGGGAACCTATACTATTACTGGGTAGCTGGAGAATATTATTTTTCTTTGTTTGAGATGGACATTGCATGCTCTTGCCTCATTCCCTGGAGTGATATAAAAGAAGCACACTCCTCCTTACATGTGACAGTTCCTTACATATTTGAAGGCAGCTGTCATGTTCCCCTGAGTCTTTTCTTCTCTAACATCAACCCCCCTCATATTCTTAGTCATTTTATATGAATTCGTTTCTGGGCTTTTCACCACTCTGATCGCTGTCCATCATACCAAAGAGATGATACAAAACTCTCTAATCATTAGTCTTCATTTTGTTGTCTCACAAAGATGTCTCCCTAAGATATCTCACACTGGACTTTTCATCACAAACACTGACTAACCATGGGAAGAAAGTCATGCTATTTGAAGTAAGGTGATTTATTAACAAAACTACCTAGCCTTATTCATCCATCCATCCAACAATGTCAGGCACCTTATTAGATGAACAAGACAGACCCTAGGTTGGCCCCCAGGGATCTCACTGTTCCATGTGGGAGACCAATGGCAAGTGCACAGGCAACCAAACTTACACCATGAATGAACATGCTGAGAAGAGAAAGACTGTGACCTCCTGAGGGCAAGGTTACACCTCACTCATTCTCCATTCCCCACATTCCATAATCCTACTCCCATACTGCAGTGGACCAAGTGTTTGTGTCCCCCCAGAATTCACACACTGAAACCTAATTCTCCATGTGGTGGTATTTGGAGATGGGGCCTTTGGGGCATGCTTAGGTCATGAGGTGGGGTCCTCATGAAAGGAATTAATGCCCTTATAACAGAGACCCTAGAGAGCTCCCTCACCCCTCCCACATATGAGACCACAGTGAGCAGAAGGCCATCTATAAACCAGACACCATGTCTGCCAGCACCTTGCTCTTGAACTTTGCAGTCTCCAGAACTGTGAGAAATAAATATATGTTGCTTAAGCCACCCATCTATTGTATTTTGTTATAGCAGCATGAACAAAGTGGCACATACCATGCTGCCAGAGTCATATTTTTTAAACATAAATCATATTATGTCATTTCCATGCTTAAAAAGCCCCAGTGTGTTATATTTCCAAGGCATATAATTAAGTGAAACAAGCAAGGTGCAGAACGATATCTACAGTAACATATCATACGTGCAACAGAAAACAAAGCAGTTACATTTTCTAAGGAAATGATAGATAGATGAGAGAAAGGTATATAGAAAAGAAAGGGAAGATAGATAGATACTTTTGAAAAAAAATCACCAATGGTTTTCCAATGCACTTAGAAAACTCAAGCATCTTACCCTTGCCTATGAAGCCCAAACATCTCTCTCCACCTCTTCAACCATTCTTATACTGCGCTCCCCTTCATTGTGCTCCAGCTACGAGGACTTGCCTTTTCATGGAACACACCAAAATCATTTCTGATACAGAGCTTTCATACAAGCTGTCCCCCTGTTTGGAATTCTCCTCTCCCTGATCTTCATAGGACTTACTTTTCTTGCCATTCAAATCTCAGCACAAGTCCTCTCCTCCAGCAAGACTTAACTACCACCCAAACTAAAGTAGCCACCATGTTACTATTATATCACCCAATTTTAAATTCTCTGTTTAGCACTTTTCTAAATTACTCACAAATATTCATTGTGGGTGAGCTCATTTTCAGTCCTCCACATCAGCGTGTCAACTCCATGAATGCAGAATCCTTGTCTGTCTTGTTTACCAGTCACCAGGACATTACCTGGCACATAATTGCTATTCAGTAAATCATTGTCAAATGAGTTAATGAACTGTTATTGGTCCAATATCTAGCAGAGAGTTTAGCACCTAGTAGGAGGTCATAATATGCATTTTGAGAGAATGGTGACTTGGGACAGAAGAGAGAGCAGCAGGAGTTCACCCAATTCCTGGAAGGCAGAGACAGACCACAAAAGCAAACTTCCCAGGCAGCATGGTTTTGCTGTGTGTTGACCCTGCCTGCCACTCAACTGTCATTCATTCCATTCTTACCCATGTGGAAGTAAATTTATTATAGGCCTGAAAGTCTCCTAATCTGCTCTGGTGTCATGTGCATACTGTTAGGAGCCAGATAATCAAAGAAGTAATCTCAGGGTTTCATCATTTATGGACCAGGGCTCCCCCATGGCCACAGGCTTTGCACCTCCATGGCTGCCTGGCTGCTGCCTGGTGGGGCTGCCACCTGCCTGCTAGTCTCCCTTCAGCTGTTCCAGTGTCTACAATTGGGACAGCTTCTACCACATTACCAGTCACCAGCACCTTCATGTACAGCAGACTGAAAGCTGAGGCAGTAGTTTTCATAAGTTACAAGGTACTAGAAGATTCTTCCTACATTTGAGAAGTTTATGGGGGAGAAAAAAATGGGGTAGAACCAATAAATTATTAGTTGGCATAGTCAGGAAAGGATTTTTGTTGACGAGAAAGTCCTGGTCATGTTTATAAGGAGCCTTTCTCACACCTGTTTGACTGCAGTTCCCTTGTTAGGCAGGCAGAAGAATGAGGTGGTTGAGAACATGCGATGGATCTGGATTGAATCCTGGCTCTTCCAGTTCTTGTCGGATGAGTAGTTCTTCCAGTCAAAGTTCTGTTCCTTTTCCTCATCTGTGAATGGGACCCACAGCTTTCCTAGTGTGCCTGTCTGTATGACTGAAGCTGCAAAGCCAAACACTGCATTTCCCTGGCTCTCTTTTAGGAGAAGGCAAGGCGTATCTATGACATCTGCTTTGGAGGTGTGGATTTGGCAGCTGGCCTGGTCCCTGGCTCACAGTTAAGGCAGTGTATTCCTAGAGCAACAGCTTCCTGATCTCAGGATGACAGCCGATGAGAAGCATCCTGAAGACAGCAGTTCACAGAGCAGGTCCCTGACTGTGGCAGAGTCAGCAGTTCCTTGGTGGACAGTCAGTTGTGTGTGTTTTCTGGGAGTCATTTCTGAAGGACTAGCTTCGAGCCTGCTCCTCTATCACCCCCATGATTTTGTCATTGCCTAATTTCTCGTTTTAAATCCCTTTTACTTCAAACAATAAGGGTGGTTTATGTTACCCACAACTAAACCTTAACTGATACTCCCAGCCATACAACTTTTTGTGAAAATTAGATAACTTGAGTGAAGCTCATGCCTGGGTCTTAGCAAATTTATTATTTGCATTTAGTAAATGGTAGAGATTTTTGTTGTTTTTACATTGAACATCTCCTGGACATTTTTTCTCCAGGACACTTGAAGTTTATAGCCTTGGTGAGGAGACACTTTTTTTTCTCTGACCCAGCAGGGATGAAGATTATGCAGAGATGGAGCCCTTTTGAGGAAAGTGGAAGGTAGTTAAGAGTATTTGTTTTAAATGGTTTTCATCTGCCCTCAGATACCGAGCATGGGAATTTTGAAATCATAATAGTGCTATGTGTGAGATAATTATTATATTGCAATAAATATTATAATGAGAACAGCAGCTCCTTTGACAGGGACAAAACTTAAGATCAGTTTTTAAGGCTCCAGGTAGAGAGGTGATCCATTGTGTTTCCCAGTGTTGTCCAAGAATATAGCCCTGCTGAGCCCTGCAGCAGACCTAGCAGGCAAGCCCAAGACCAAACGGGAGCCTGAGTGGCCTCAGCCTGGACAGCTGCCTGTCAGGGGCCCTCCTGCTGCTCTGACCTTGGGCACCCGCTTCTTTAGCCCTTCAAAAGCCATTGCTGGCTCTGCCTGTGGCCTCCTTGGCCCAGACCTTGGCTCACACATGGTATCCCTCTGCGTTCCTCCAGCTCTACCTGTTCTCACTGAGCCTGACTTGACCTAACTGAGTACATGACCTGCAGCCCCTAGGGTCTGCCCCATAAAGCCCCGCATCAATGGGGCTCAGAAGACCCAGCCCCGGTTCCCACTGGCCCAGATGCAGAGGTGAGTGAGGTAGGAAGAAGGCAGCCAGAGCACACACTGGCCTCCTTGCTATTTTGCCTAAAGCACTGACGGCAGCTGTAGACAATCATTTCTGGTGTGGAAAGCGAATTCCTGATTCAGGCTGAATTTTTCCCCATGTGGCACAGGGTTGAATTCTTTGAGGTCCTGTCTTATTTTCTATGCTTCCAAACTTAACTATGTCAGGTCAGTTGTTTTAAGTGATCTCAAATTTCCAGTCAAAACAAAATCATTTTGGCAGCATACTATTTTAATATCCCTAGGGCTTCTCATGAAACAAAAGAAAATGGGTAGATAAACTGGACTAGCAAGTCAAAAATAAAAAGACAGCATCTTCAACAAAATGAGATGACAAGGAATTCCACTGGGCCCCAAAGTGTACGTGGTTAACGTCAAACCACCATCCACAGCAGAATCTGCTCAGGACACGTGTGGGGTTATGGCCTGTGGAGGTGGTGGAAGGGGAGAAAAGAGAGTTCCAATGGCCTTAAGAGACTTGAAGCGCAGAAACTGCATCAAATGCTCACCCCCAACAAGAGAGAACCACACCCTGAGGGAATCCTCAGCAAGAAAACGTGGAAAAAAGCAGTTGGTAAAACTGGAGGAAAGCTACCCAGACTCTAGGGAGCAGATGAGTCAAAAAAGACATGCTCAGCACCCACGAGAAAATCAGAAGGTCCAAGGCAGCCTACACCCTCAAGAGGCTCAAATATCCAACAAGATCTTTCCCTCTGGAATGAAAGACTTACTCTGAGGGAAAGAAAAAAATGTACTATGGCTATAGAGAAAAGAAATGAGCACTGTAGAAACAATGGTGAAAAATGGAGAGAAGACTCAACTTTGGAAAGAAGAGAGTCCAAAGGAAGCAGGACAGTTGAACTGTTGGGCTGTAATTTTCAATATATCCAGGTAACAGCAGAGGAGGGAGCCTTAGAACCATTCCTCTAGGAAAACTACCCCAACCTGACTCCACAGGAATCTCCTAAAAAAATAAAAGTGGCATCTCAAATTAACAAGAGAAAATGAAAAGGATTTCAATTAAACCCCATATTAGGACATTGTGTGAAGAAAAAAGAGAAAAATAATCATTATTGAAAGCATTCCCTGCCCCGCCCAAAATAAGACCACAAAGCTGATGAAAACTACAGCTTAACATTAAAAGAGAGCTAAGGTAAAAATAAGAAGTACAGGAGCTATGAAAAATTAGCATAACCTAGAAGTAAAATCTCAGAGATTAGATGAGTAAAAGCCGGAAGGATATGAAAAAGTTCTGTCAGGGTTCAGGAAAAAAATTGTTAAAATAAAGAAAAAGAAAACCACTTTAGAATGAAGACTAAACCAAAAGAAACATGAGAAACCAGACAACAGAGACAGCGGAAAATAAGAGAAATAGAGGACAGAAGGGAGAAAATAAAGAAATCAAAAAAGAAAGAAAAATAAGACTATAAAAAAGAAAACAATAGATATAGAATATGAACAAAGAAACTAATATGTGTGGTTAGAATCCCCAAAGGAAAATCCAAAGCAATGGCAGAGAACAATTCCTACAAATTATAAAACAAGATAGCTTTCCTGAAATAAAAGTAGCCTGTGTATTGAAAGAGGACACCACGTATTTGAGAAAATTGACCCAGACATCAACACCAAGGCATATTTTAGTGAAACTAAAGGACTTTTGGCAACATCCTTTAGGCACTAAAAATAGATTAAGCTACTTATAAGTAGGATGGTCATATAACTTATCCAAACAGGGATACTCTTAAGGGGCACCATTAATAATTGTGCTGAGTGAATAGACATAAACTCAGACTGTGCCTGGACAACTGAAATGTAAATTCACCCAGTATTATGGAAAACAAACAATGGACACCTTACTTTTAAGGGAAATAAAGCCTAGAAACAGTGACAACACGAGAGTGAGCATCCCTAACACCCATATCATAGTCTTTTTTTAAAAAAAAAAACATCTTTATTGGAGTATAATTGCTTCACAATGCTGTGTTTAGTTTCTGTTGTACAACAAAGTGAATCAGCCATATGCCTATATATATCCCCATATCCCCTCCCTCTAGAGCCTCCCTCCCACCCTCCCTATCCCACCCCCTAGGTCATCGCAAAGCACTGAGCTGAACTCCCTGTGCTATGCTGCTGCTTCCCACTAGCCATCCATTTTACATTTGGTAGTGTATATATGTCAGTGCTACTCTCACTTTGCCCCAGCTTCCCCTTCCCCACCATGTCCTCAAGTCCGTTCTCTATGTCTGCATCTTTATTCCTGCCCTGCCACTAGGTTCATCAGTACTGTTTTTTTAGATTCCATATATATGCGTTAGCGTATGGTATTTGTTTTTCTCTTTCTGACTTACTTAACTCTGTATGGCAGACTCTAGGTCCATCCACCTCACTACAAATAACTCAATTTCGTTTCTTTTTATGGCTGAGTAATATCCCATTGTATGTATGTGCTGCATCTTTTTTATCCATTCATGTGTCGTTGGACACCTAGGTTGCTTCCATGTCCTGGCTATTGTAAATACTGCTGCAATGAACATTGTGGTACATGTCTCTTTTTGAATTATGGTTTTCTCAGGGTATATGCCCAGTAGTGAGATTGCTAGATCATATGGTAGTTCTATTTTTAGTTATCATTTCCTCCTAACAGGAACAAGAGTTGCTGGGAGAAATTGTTGATTTCAGAGGTTGGGCAGGAAATGTATAAGATGAGCCTGAGATGTATTGCTCTGGCAGGAGGGAAGAAAGCCATCAAAAGGACACAGGAGCCCACAATGCAGTCACTATGATGATAGTGAGGGATGAAATGCAGCTTTTGGCAACATAAAGTGCCTCTTTGTCTGAATGCTTGTAATACAATCAAGAATTTTCTCTCTTGGAATTGGTGATTCTTTGAAACAGAAGCATAAGGATTTCAAACAAAAAATTTAACATTTTCTCTACTTTTTCTGTTCCAAAAGATATAGAGAAAATGCATCTAGTGCTTCTGTATCTTCCAACTCTTTTGTGCTGCTACAGAATGGATAAGCCATTCTATTATTATATAAAAGTGGTGGGACACCATTGGGATAGGAAATTTACAATAGACAGTAGAAGTGAATCCTTGAAGATGTGACAAGCCAATTCAAGTTCCTGTTATCAATTGGGAGTAAAACCCTTTGATTCATTATTTTATTTTATTTTATTTTATTTATTATTATACTTTTTGCAGTACACGGGCCTCTCACTGTTGTGGCCTCTCCCTTTGCGGAACACAGGCTCCGGATGCACAGGCTCAGCGGCCATGGCTCACGGGCCTAGCCGCTCTGTGGCATCTTCCCGGACCGGGGCGCGAACCCATGTCTCCTGCATCGGCAGGCGGACTCTCAACCACTGCTCCACCAGGGAAGCCCTATTATTTTATTTCTTAACTCTGATCCTACTTCCTTCTTCCGTCCCCCAACAAATACAAATATAGAACCAAAGAGTGGTAGGAAACAAAATAATTGCACTCGTAAACATTTTTTCTTAGGTTGTGGTTATTTATTACCATTGATTTGATATGTTTCTTAAGTCACTAGTAAACTCTTACTATGTTTGTTATTTATATAAAGGAAAATGTCCATCAGTGCTCCTCTATTTGCAACATTTTAGTTTGTAATACATTAAAAACAGTCCTCAAAAACACTGTTTTTTTCTATTAATCGAGCAATCATCACAAAATAAATCACAAAAAGACATTTGAAGTGGGTTGAATGGTAGCCCTCAGAAGTATATGTCCACATCCTAATCCCCAGAACCTGTGAATGTGATATTATTTGGAAAAAGGGTCTTTGCAGATGTAACTAAGTTAAAGATCACATGATGATCTGGGTGGACCCTAAATCCAAAGTCAAGTGTCCATATGACAAGAGACATACAGAGAAGAGACACATAGAGGAGAAGACCTTATAAAGGCAGGGATTAGGGTGACACATCCACCAACCCTAAGAATGCCAAAAGCCACCAGGAGCTGGAAAAGGCAAGGAACAGGATTTCCCTTAGAGTCTCTGGAGAGAGTGCAGCAGTGCCCACATGTTGACTTTTAGCCTTAGAAACTGTAAGAGAATAAATTTTCCATTTCTTTATGCCACACACAAAAAAAGACACAGAAGTTAACATTAAAAAGTGCCCATTTGCCTAAAATGGAGTAATGTAAGGAACACAACGAATGATGTTTGCAATGATTTTATATACTATATATGTGTGTTTTTATTTTAAATTTATGTATTTGTCTATATATTTTAAATACATATAAATATGTATTTTTTAATTTAAAAATAACGTTTTTTAAAAGCTACTGAGGATTGCTGGAACATTAAGTTAAAATTGATAAAGGAAAAGAATCAAGTGTTTATCCTGCATTTCCAATATGCTCTATATTTCAAGGTAACCAAATTGATAAGAGAATGAAAGTCTTTACAGGATAATTCCAACAAATAAATGCAGAAGGAATTATGGAATTAAAATACCACCATTTTATAAATAATGGATATAGAAAATAATCATTAATGGACACTATAAAACAGCAGGCATAAGTTTAATAGAAAATTTAATAATGGAGACATGGCTGATAGCACCTGAATCCACTGATAGTCTTAGCATTAATAGTAGTGGGATAGTCAGAAACATTATATTCCTCATGATGTGATATAATTGGAAGTATATAGTACCAGCTTTGAATTTTTATTTCCTAAAAGTTTGAATCTGAATCAAATTGAGTTTCAAGATTTGACAGTTTATAGGAAATATAGAGGATAAAGAAACACATTGAAAGATACCATAAGAAAACAATCAAATCTTTTGTCTGCAGGAAAAAATGTGTTGTTTAAGAAAAAATCAGTAGTATTTATCAAAAATAGAGGGGAGAGTTTATAAAATAAAGAGACATAGATACTAAATGCAATGTGTGGTTCTTATTAGGATTCTCACTTGAATAAGCCATCTTTGAATATGACTGTGTCTAGATATTTTTCATCTGCTTTTCTAGAACCACTCTATACCCTACTTGACTCTCTCTGTGCTCTAGGAAGCCGGTCTTTATGAACTAAAAGGGTCAGCAAACTATGGCCTGAGGGTCAAATCTAGCCAGAGGCCTGCGTACAGCCTATGAGCTAAAAATAATTGTTACAGTTTTAAAAGGTTATACATTTTATTTACTTTCTGATCCTTGTTACTTATTTCCTTCTACTAACTTCAAGTTTGTTATTCTTTTTCTATTTCATTGAGATGTAAAGTTAGGTTGTTTCCTTGCCATCTTTCTTTTTTCTCAATGTAGGCATTCATTGCTATAAACTTCCCTCTTAGAACTGCTTTTGCTGAATCCTGTAAGTTTAGTATGTTATGTTTCCATTTTTATTTTGCTCAAGATAGTTTTGATTTCTCTTTTGATTTCAAAAGATCAATGAAACTTAAGAGCATTTTTTAAAGAAAAAAAAGATAAACAAAATTGACAAACATTTAGTTAGATATACCAAGAAAAATGAGAGAGAACTCTAATAAAGACAAATTATAAATGAAAGAGGAGGCATTACAATTGATACCACACATATACAAATAATCAAAAGAGACTACTGTGGGCTCCCCTGGTGGCGCAGTGGTTGAGAGTCCGCCTGCCGATGCAGGGGACACGGGTTCATGCCCCGGTCCGGGAAGATCCTACATGCTGCGGAGCGTTTGGGCCCGTGAGCCATGACCGCTGAGCCTGCGCGTCCGCAGCCTGTGCTCCACAACGGGAGAGGCCACAACAGTGAGAGCCCTGCATACCAAAAAAAAAAAAAAAAAAAAAAAAGACTACTGTGAAAAATTTTAGAGTAACAAATTGGAAAACCTAGAAAAAAAATGGATAAATGCTTAGAAACATACAACCTACCAAGACTGACTCATAAAGAAACAGAAAATCTGAACAGACCAATTACTAGTAAGGAGATTGAATCAGCAATCAAAAACCTCCCAGCAAACAAAAGTCCAGCACCAGATGGCTTCACTGGTGAATACTATCAAACACTTAAATAATTAATACCGATCCTTCTCAAGCTCTTAAATTCTAAGTGAGACAGGAACACTTCCAAACTAATTTTACAAAGCTAACATTACCCTGATACCAAAACCAGAAGACAGACACTATAAGAAAGAAAATCACAGGCCAAGATCCTTGGTGAACATAAATGCAAAAATCCTCAGCAAAATATTAGCAAAATGAATTCAGTACTTTCAGTACATTATAAGGATCATACACCAGGATCAAGTGAGATTTATTCCAAGGATGCAAGTATACTTCAACCTCTGCAAATCAATACATGTAATACACCACACATCAACAAAATGAAGGATAAAAATCATATCATCTCAATGGATGCAGAAAAGGCATTTGGCAAAATACAACATCCTTTTGTAATAAAAATGTTCAACAATTGGGGTATAAAGGGAACATACCTCAACATAATAGCCATATATGACAAGCCCACAGCTCATACCGTACTCAATGGTGAAAAGCTGAGATCTTTTTCTCTAAGATCAGGAGCAAAACAAGGTAGCCACCCTCACTTTTATTCAACATAGTACTGGAAGGCCTAACCATAGTAATTAGGCAAGAAAAAGAAATAAAATATATCTAAACTGAAAAGAAGTAAAATTGTCTCTGTTTTCAAATGACATTATATATAGAAAACCCTAAAGACTCCACACACACAGAAAAAACTGTTAAATCTAAAAAATGAATTCAGTAAAGTTGCAGAATGCAAAATCAACATACAAAAGTCAGTTTCATTTCTATACACTAACAACAAATTATCAGAAAGAGAAATTAAGGAAATAATCCCCTTTACAATAGCATCAAAAATAATAAAAAGAAAAAAAAAACTTGGGAATAAATTTAACCAAGAAGGTGAAAGATCTACATAATGAAAACTGTAAGACATTGCTAAAAAAAAACTGAAGAAGAAACACATAATTGGAAATATATTCTGGGTTAATGGATTGGCAAAATGACTATTGTTAAGATGCACATACTACCCAAAACAATCTACAAATTCAATGCAATCCTTATCAAATATTCCATGGAGTTTTCACAGAAATAGAAGAGACAATCTTAAAATTTCTGTGGAACTGCAAAATACCTCGAATAGCCAAAACAATCTTGAGAAAGAATAAAATTGGAGGCACCACACTTCCTGGTTTCATACTATATTACAAAGCTATAAAAATCAAAACAGCGTGATATTGGCATAGAAACATAGATCAGTGAAAAAGAATAGAGAGCCCAGAAATAAACCCATGCATATATGTTCAATTAATTTATGACAAACAAACCAAGAATGTACAATGGGGCAAGGACAGTCTCTTTAATAAATAGTGTTGGGAAAAACTGGACAGTAACATGCAAAAAAAATGAAACTGGGCCCTGGCCTTACCCCTTACATGAAAATTAACTTAAAATGGATTAAAACGTAAATTTAAGACCTGAAATCATAAAATTTCTAGAAAAAAAACATAGGTGGTGAGCTCCTTGACATTGACCTTGGTGATAATTTTTGGATTTGACACCAAAAGCAAAAAAGAACAAGTGGGGCTACATCAAAGTAAAAAGCTTCTGCAAAGAAAAGAAAACCATTGAGAAAATGAAAAGGCAACCTATGAAATGGGTGAAAATATTTACAAACCACTTATCTGATAAGAGGTTAATGTCCAAAATATATAAGGAACTCATACAACTCAATAGCAATAGGTAAACCAATCAATCAATCAATAAAATAATCCAATTTAAAAGTGGGCAAAGGACTTGAGTAGACATTTCTCCAAAGAAGACATACAAATGGCCAGTAGGTATATGAAAACAGCACTAATCAACAGGAAAATGCAAATCAAAAGCACAATGAAATATTCCTTCACACCTGTTAGAATAGCTATTAAAGACAAGAGATAATGAATGTTGGTGAGCATGTGGAAAAAAGGGAACCCTTGTACATTGTCAAGAAAATAAAAGTATACAGTGTACAATACACAATATTGTTGAGAATGTAATTGGTACAGCCACCATGGAAATGAATATAAAGTTTTCTCAAAAAATTAAAAATAGAACTACCATGTGTTCTAGCAATCTTTCCAGTTATCTATTCAAAAGAAATGAAACCATTGTCTCAAAGAGATATCCGTAACTTCCACGTTTATTGCAGCATTATTCACAGTAGCCAAGGAATGGATCAACCTAGATGTCCATCAATGGATGAATGGATAAATAAAATGTGGTATATATACAGTGGAATACCATTCAGCTTTAAAAAAAAGAAGGAAATCCTGTCCTTTGTGACAACATGGATGAAGCAGGAAGGCATTAGGCTAAGTGAAATAAACCAAACAAATAAAAACAAATACTGTATGGTATCACTTATATGTTGAATCTTAAAAAAAAAAAAAGTTGAACTCGTAGAAACAGAGAGTAGAAAGGTGGTTGCCAGGAGCTGGGGATTGGAGGAAATAAGAAGGGGTTGGTAAAAGGGTATAAACTTTCAGTTATGAGATGACTAAGGTCTGAGGATCTAATGAATAACATGGTGACTATAGCTGATAACACTGTATTGTCTACTTGATATTTGCTAAAGAGAGTAGAACTTAAATGTTCTCACACACATGAAAAGAGAAAGATAAATACGTGGGGTGATGGTCACATTGTACACTTTAAATATCTTAAAATTTGACTTATTAACTGTATCTCAACAAACCTGGGGAATAAAGGGTTATATAGAGAAAACAACAATATGGGACAGAGACTGTATGTGGCCCACATACAGCCAAAAATATAAACTTTCTGGCCCTTTACAGAAAAAAAAATTGCCAACCCTGCATTAATTATTTGGGATCTCTTTTCCTCTGAATTCTGATTGGATCTGGCCAATGAGAGGCACCAAGAGGACCCCTGAGGGTGAAAAGATAGTGAGCAAAATGTTTATTCCTCATCTACCTCCCTTCCATCAGGCTTTCTCTCCAAGTTCCAGGATGCTTCTTCCCCTTGTTTCTTCAGCCCTAAAGGTGATAACAGCATTTCATTATTGCTGGCCTTCAGGGATGGCATCCCTTGCTGATTTTCTTTAATTCTGGCTGCAAATTTGTAAATAGTCTCTGTATTAAAACCTCTTCAATTACCTCTTTTGAATATGCCATCTGTTTCCTACCAGGACCCCGACTCATATAGACTCTGTGTTAGATAATAACATTTTTTGGTATGATAATGTCATGGTGACTATGTTAGAAAATGTCTCCAGATAGAGATACATACTGAAATATTCATGGATGACATGATATGACAGCTGGAATTTTCCCTTAATTACTCCTAAGAAATAAGTAGAGAGATAAATTAAATGAGCTATATATATACATGTATGTATATACATATATATGTGTATACACGTATATATGTGTATATATACATATATACACATATATATGTTTATATATACATGTATACATGTGTATATATACACATATATATGTATATAATACACATATATATGTGTATATGTACAGGTATATACGTGTATATATACACGTATATACACATATATATGGGATCATATGCTATTGGGTGTTTATGGGATCCATTATACTATTTCCTCTAGTTTTGTGTATATTTTTTAAAAAATCATAACATGCAAAGTAAGAAGAAAAGAACAATTATACTTTAACCCTACATTAGTTGTTTAATTAACTAAAGAAAAGGACAATCATATTAAATGAGTTTTGTTTAAAGGGCGAGCAAAGATTAGGATAAGCCTTGTGGTTAAGAACATGAACTTTAGTGATGAAGGCCTGGGTTTAAATCTAATTTCAGACACTGATTAAGTAAGTGAAAAAGCTTTCTAATTACTTCTCAGTCTCATTTTCTCATCTGTAAAATGTGGATAATATCTTTATCTATATCATTGGACTCATTAAAATAACTAAAAAATAATAGATGCTTAATAAAGTATTGTTGGCACTACTGTTAATCTTGATTATAATAGTTTATATCCAGAGAATAGATGGAATTGAGTTTGGGAGCATAAGGAGAAAAAAAGGGAAAGTGGGAGTTACCAAGAATATTTTAATAGGTATCTGTGTCCTCTGATATAGATTGGATTTATTGTGAGATTTGTCACTAGAGACCTAAAATTTTTTACAGGCTAATTGAACCATATCATTTGAGATAAGAAGTGAAGTCAAAGCTATTTAAATAGCATGTAGTAATTAGGAAACGAGTTTAATGGAGAAAATCTCAAAGGGGATCAATTTTTTTCCCTATTTGACAGAATGAATGCTTTAACACCCTAATAGGAGCATGATATTGGTTCAAACCTTTTAATTGGGATGATTTCCATTCTAATTGCATAGAAAGCTAAAATCACATTATAATAAGATGATGAAGAAGCACAGATGTTTTGTAATTTGACTTTATGCCTGTCCTTTTGAATGGTTCAAAAGAGAGACATAGTGATGTATTATGGGGCACATTTGTTTTCATATTTGGCTAGAGATACTTGATAAATTATTAACTGATCAAAATAATGTCGTGTGAAAGGGCTATAAAACAAAATTATGTCTCCACTGAGATAAGTGAGTGGCAAAGATGTACTCATTAGTGGTGTCTCCACATGAAAGGAGAATGACAAATTGAAACCATTCTGCTAGTAACCTCAGTCCAAAACCACTCTAACTTGATGTATTCACTTGATTGACGAAGAATTGCTTGAGGCTTTAAAATTTCTAAGTAATTGCTCCTGTTTTCTCCCTCACATTAGTTTAGCTGTGCCTGAAAGCACAGATGGCCTGTGCTTTGTTTTACCACAGAAATTTGGCTGTTTAGCTGGCCACTTAAGGGGCAAAACGAGCTTCCTCTAGGTCCTTTGAGCCTCTATCAAGAGATACCCTCTTAGGTGGCTCCAGTGGGCCTTTTCCCAGTATCCAAACACCTTCACCTTTCTACACACTCCTCCAACCTCATCAATCCTGTTTTCAGTGTCACACTAAGGTTGCTAAAGTATAATACATTTTTACCTTTTCCAGGAAGGTCAGAATTTCAACAGGAAATCAAATCTTAAGTGTAAAGAGTATTAAGCTCTAATAGGTACAATTTGGGGCTCAGCGTATTTCGGGGGGTGTTGAGAGAAGGTGGATAATCAGAGGTGAGTTCAGGCTTAGGGACATCAGAAGGCAAAAAGGGAAGTAGCAGAAGGCAGCCTCTAGCTAGCGTGCATCTACCATGATACACAGGCTATAATCGAGCAAGGCCTCTTCACTCTGTCACTGAAGTGGACCTTGAATGCCACACTAAAGAAACAAGTGAAACCTGTGTCCAGCCTAAAGACAGAAGCTCTGCATACAATATTTTTATATAACACCTAGAGAACATCTAGCCCTGTGTTACCAGAATGTTTCCATTCACTGTGCTACCTGATTTTCTGATGGACTCTGAGCCATTTGCTCTCTTAGTCTCTGAGGTTTTTATTATAAGAGAGGGAGAAATTTAATAAGAAAATAAGTATAGCCATAAGTGTCACCTGAGAAAAGAAGCTATGCTTTCACATGTCTCATGTTCCTTAGAGGCAAGATGTCCAGGAAGCTATTTCTTCAAGTCCTTCCCTCTGGCAACTCAACACTTTCTCTTAGGAGCCAATCTTGGTAATATCCTCCTGGAGGCAAAAGTCTTACTAGACTTCCTCTCACAGGTTATATGTTTATTTTCAACAGAGATCTTTTGGATATAGTATTTTAACACAAAGCAGTGTTCTTCAGAAAAATGTTCCCAACTGTGCCTACAAAAACATTCCATGGTTCATGAAGTTTAGTGAATTCTGGAATCTTAGTGATTCAAAAATGCATGTCAGGGCTTCCCTGGTGGCGCAGTGGTTGAGAGTCCGCCTGCCGATGCAGGGGACACGGGTTCATGTCCCGGTCTGGGAATATCCCACGTGCCGCGGAGTGGCTGGGCCCGTGAGCCATGGCCACTGAGCCTGCACATCCGGAGCCTGTGCTCCGCAATGGGAGAGGCCACAACAGTGAGAGGCCCACGTACCACAAAAAACAAACAAACAAACAACAAAAAAAAAATGCATGTCAGTGATTAAGGCTCTGAGAAGGCCTGAAGTGAAGAGAATTATTTGACTTTGTATAACCCAGGGTTTTTCTGAACCTTTTTTTTTCTTTGCACACTTATTTTGAACCATATGAAATAATGTCCAGAGATCACAAGCTTATAAAATGCTAGTAAACTCAGTGGCTCCCTTCAATGGGCCATAAATCTTGCTGATAAAGCATGGAGTACACGGAGTGGGGGAGTAGGGAGTAAGGATGGAGACCGAGAGGTCCATGAATCACATGATTACAAAGCATTATCTCTAAACTTAATAAATAATATAGCTCATTGAGATATGGGTGACTATTTTTCAACTAATTTAAGCTGTTACTGTAATTTATTAAATATGAAACCATGTAAAAGCATGGCTGAGATTTTAGTAGTTTTTATTTTGTGTCTTTTTTCAGTCACCAGAAACTAAAAATATAATGATTATGTGCAAAATCTGTAAAAGGTTTTGATGTTAAAAAGCGTTCTTTGGGAGGTGGAGTCAAGATGGCAGCAGGGGAGGATGCAGGGTTCATGTCTCCAAACAACTAGGGTGCCTGCCGGACGCTGGTGGGGGACCTCAATGCCCAAGGAGATGGGATGAAGCCCCAAGCTACCGGGTAGGAAGTGGGGGGAGTGAGGGGGGAAAAGAAGTGGACGTCAGACAGGACTGGCACCCCTGAGGGGTGGCTGGGAGGGAGGAAGGATTCCCACGCCTCGAGGGACCCTCAGGGGCTCAGAGGGTCAGGGGTGAGCATACCTAGGGGTGAGCCAATTGGGATGAGAAGGCCTGTGGGGCTCCCAGGACGGGTCCTCCACCCTGCCAGGCCTCTTCCAGGCCATGTTGGTCCTAGGGACATGGGAGGGAGGCAGTGGGGGAGAAAAGGAGAGGCAGATGGGGAGGGACCCTCTGGGATCAGAGGATCAGGGGGGAACACACCTAGTGTTTCCCCTGCTCACTCAGGCCCAATGAGCCTGCTGGGGTCCTGGACCTGGTCCTCTGCCCTCCAAGGCCAGAGGTCCTCCTGCTGAGATGAGCCTAACTTCCACCCTCACCTCCCCCAGGTCCTTTTCCAGCCTTGTGGGTCCTAAGCAAAGGCCCTGCCAACCCCCTAAAACCTGCCCCTGCCTGAGCTCCACACCCCACAGCCAAGGCCTTTTCCATTTTTTTTCTCCTCTTTTTTACTATTGTGGTTCTGTTTTACCTTCTAGTTGTTGTTTCATCTATATTTTAATTTTTTTCTTTCTAACATATCTGTTAGATTTCTAATCTTATTTTATTTTTTACTCTTTGTTATTCTTCTGCTCCTTTTCTCTTTCTTTCTCTTTTTTTTTTTTTTTTTGCTGCCCTGCAGAGCTTGCAGGATCTTGGTTCATGAGCTGGGGGTTGGGTCAGAGACCCTGTGATGGGAGCTCCAAATCTGAACCACTGGACTAACAGACAACCTCTGACCCTGGGAAATAGTCATTAGTGTGAGGTCCTGCAGAGGTCCTCATCTTGGCACCAAGACACAGCTCTAACCAATAGCCTACAAACTCCAGTGCTGGAAACCTCAGGCCAAACAACAAGAAAGACAGGAACACAATCCCACCTATCAGAAAAAAAAAAATGAGATGACAAAAATAAATATCACAGATGAAGGAGAAGAGTAAAAACATAAGAAACCAAATAAATGAAAAGGAAATGGGCAACCTACCTGAAAAAGAATTCAGAGTAATGATAGTAAAGATGATCCAGAATCTTGGAAATAGAATGGAGGCACAGATTGAGAAAATACAAGAAATGTTTAACAAAGATCTAGAAGAGCTAAAGAACAAACAAACAAAGATGAACAGCACAATAGAAGGATTCAATAACAGAATAACTGAGGCAGAAGAATGAATAAGTGAGCTGGAAGACAGAATGGTGGAAATAACTGCTGAGGAGCAGAATAAAGAAAAAAGAATGAAAAGAAATGAAGACAGCCTAAGACCTCTGGGACAACACTAAATGCACCAACATTCAAATTATAAGGGTCCCAAAAGAAGAGAAAAAGAAAGGGTCTGAGAAAATATTTGAGGAGATTATAGTGGAAAACTTCCCTAACATGGGAAAGGAAATAGTCACCCAAGTCCAGGAAGCACAGAGAGTCCCATACAGGATAAACCCTAACAGAAACACCAAGACATATATTAATCAAACTATCAAAAATTAACTACAAAGAAAAATATTAAAAGCAGCAAGGGAAAAGCAAAAACTAACACACAACAGAATCCCCATAAGGTTATCAGCTGATTTTTCAGCAGAAACTCTGCAGGTCAGAAGATAGTGGCAGGATATACTTAAAGTGATGAAAGAGAAAAACCTACAACCAAGATTACTCTACCTAGAAAGGATCTCATGCAGATTCAATGGAGAAATCAAAAGCTTTCCAGACAAGCAAAAGCTAACAGAGTTCAGCACCACCAAACCAGCTTTACAACAAATGCTAAAGGAACTTCTCTGGTGGGAAACACAGATAAGAAAAAGATCACAAAAACAAACCCAGGGCTTCCCTGGTGGCGCAGTGGTTGGGAGTCTGCCTGCCAATGCAGGGGACATGGGTTTGCACCCCGGTCCGGGAGGATCCCACATGCTGCAGAGCGGCTGGGCCCGTGAGCCATGGTTGCTGAGCCTGCGCGTCTGGAGCCTGTGCTCTGCAACGGGAGAGGCCACAACAGTGAGAGGCCCGCATACCACAAAAAAAAAAAAAAAAAAAAAAACCAAAAGAATTAAGAAAATGGTAATAGGAAGATACATATCAATAATGACCTTGAATGTAAATGGATTAAATGCCCCAACCAAAAGACACAGACTGACTGAATGGATGCACAAACAAAAGACCCATATATATATTTTCTACAAGAGACCCACTTCAGACCTGGGTACACATACAGACTAAAAGTGAAGGGATGGAAAAAGATATCATATGCAAATGGAAATCACAAGAAAGCTAGAGTAGCAATACTCATATCAGATAAAACAGACTTTAAAATAAAGACTGTTACAAGAGATAAGGAAGGACACTACATAATGATCAAGGGATCGATCCAAGAGGAAGATATAACAATTATATATATTTATGCACCCAAAATAGGAGCACCTTAATACATAAGGCAAATGCTAACAACCATAAAAGGGGAAATCAACAATAACACAATAATAGTAGGGGACTTTAACACCTCACTTACACCCATGGATAGATCATCCAGACAGAAAATAAATAAGGAAACAAAAGCTTTAAATGACACAGTAGATCAGATAGATTTAACTGATATTTATAGGACATTCCACCTGAAAGTGGCAGAGTACACTTTGTTCTCACAGAACATTCTCCAGGATAGATCACATCTTGGGTCATAAATCAAGCCTTGGTAAATTTAAGAAAATTGAAATCATATCAAGCATCTTTTCTGACCACAATGCTATGAGACTGGAAATCAATTACAGGAAAAAAACTGTAAAAAACACAAATATATGGAGGCTAAACAGTGTGCTACTAAATAATCAAGAGATCACTGAAGAAACCAAAGAAGAAATTAGAAGATACATAGAAACAAATGACAATGAAAACACGACCACCCAAAACCTATGGGATGCAGCAAAAGCAGATCTAAGCAGGAAGTTTATAGCAATACAATCTCACCTCAAGAAACAAGAAAACAATTTAACCTTACATCTAAAGGAACTAGAGAAAGAAGAACAAAAAAAAGCCCAAAATCAGTAGAAGGAAAGAAATCATAAAGATGACAGCAGAAATAAATGAAATAGAAACAAAGAAAACAATAGCAAAGATCAAAAAAGCTAAAAGTTGGTTCTTTGAGAAGATAAACACAACTGATAAGCCATTTGCCAGACTCATCAAAAAAAAAAAAAGGCAGAGGATGTGAATCAATAAAATTAGAAATAAAAAAGAAGAAATCACAACTAACACTGCAGAAATACAAAGGATTATAAGAGACTACTACAAACAACTATATGCCCATAAAATGAACAACCACAAAGAAATGCACAAATTCTTAGAAAGGTACAATTTTCCAAGACTGAACCAGGAAGAATTAGAAAATATAAACAGATCTATCACAAGTAATGAAATTGAAACTGTAATTAAAAATCTTCCAACAAACAAAAGTCCAGCACCAGATGGCTTCACAGGAGAATTCTATCAAACATTTAGAGAAGAGCTAACACGAATCCTTCTCAAATTCTTCCAAAAAATTGCAGAGGGAAGAACACTCCCAAATTTGTTCTATGAAGCCACCACCACACTGATACCAAAACCAGATAAAGATATTACACAAAAAAGAAAAGTACAGACCAATATCACTGATGAACATAGATGCAAAAATCTTCAACAAAATACTAGCAAACAGAATTCAACAGCACATTAAAAGGATTATACCCCATGATCAAATGGGCTTTATCCCAGGAATGCAAGGATTCTTCAATATACACAAATCAATCAATGTGATACACCATATTAGCAAACTGAAGAATAAAAACCATATGATCATCTCGATAGATACTAAAAAGCTTTTGACAAAATTCAACACTCATCTATGATAAAAACTCTCCAGAAAATGGGCATAGAGAGAACCTACCTCAACATAATACAGGCCATATATGACAAACCCACAGCAAACATCATACTCAATGGTGAAAAACTGAAAGCATTTCCACTGAGATCAGGAACAAGACAAGGATGTCCACTCTTGCCACTCTTATTCAACATAGTTTTGGAAGCCCGAGCCATGGCAATGAGAGAAGAAAAAGAAACAAAAGGAATACAAATTGGAAAAGCAGAAGTAAAACTGTCACTGTTTGCAGATGACACAATACTATACATAGAAAATCTTAAAGATGCCACCAGAAAACTACTAGAAGTAATCAATGAATTTCGTAGGGTTGCAGGATACAAAATGCCCAGCAACCTCTGGCATTCCTATATAATAACAACAAAAAGGCAGAAAGAGAAATTAAGGAAACAATCCCATTTACCATTGCAACAAAAATAATAAATAACTAGGAATAAACCTACTTAACAAGGGAAAATACCTGTACTCAGAAAACTATAAAGCACTGATGAAAGAAATCAAAGATGACATAAACAGATGGAGAGATATACCATGTTCTTGGATTGTAAGAATCAATATTGTGAAAATGACTATACTACCCAAAGCAGTCTACAGATTCAGTGCAATCCCTATCAAACTACCAATGGCATTCTTCACAGAATTAGGACAAAAAATTTTACAATTTGTATGGAAACACAAAAGACCCCAAGACTATACTACAAAGCTATAGTAATCAAAACAGTATGGTACTGGCACCAAAACAGAAATATAGATCAATGGAACAGGATAGAAAGTCCAGAGATAAACTCATGCACATATGGTCACCTAATCTATGGCAAGGAGGCAGGAATATAGAATGAAGAAAAGACAGTTTCTTCAATAAGTGGTGCTAGGTAAACTGGACAGCTATATGTAAAAAATGAAATTAGAACACTACCTAACACCATACACAAAAATAAACTCCAAATGGATTAAAGGCCTAAATGTAAGACCAGACAATATAAAACTCCTAGAGGAAAACATAAGCAGAACACTCTGACATAAATCACAGCAAGACCTTTTTGACCCACCTCCTAGAGAAATGGAAATGAAAACAAAAATAAACAAATGGGACCTAATGAAACTTAAAAGCTTTTGCACAGCAAAGGAGACCATAAACAAGACAACCCTCAGAATGGGAGAAAATATTTGCAAATGAAGCAAATGACAAAGGATTAATCTCCAAAATTTACAAGCAGCTCATGCAGCTCAATATCAAAAAAACAAACAACCCAATCCAAAAATGGGTAGAAGACCTAAACAGACATTTCTCCAAATAAGATATACAGATTGCCAACAAACACATGAAAGGATGCTCAACATCACTAATCATTAGGGAAATGCAAATCAAAACTATAGTGAGGTATCACCTCACACTGGTCAGAATGACCATCATCAAAAAATCTACAAATAGTAAATGCTGGAGAGGGTGTGGAGAAAAGGGAACCCTTTTGCACTGTTGGTGGGAATGTAAATTGATACCACCACTATGGAAAACAGTATGGAGGTTCCTTATAAAACTAAAAATAGAACTACCATATGACCCAGCAATCCCACTACTGGGCATATACCCTGAGAAAACCATAATTCAAAAGGACACATGTACCCCAATATTTATTGCAGCCCTATTTACAATAGCCAGGACATGGAAGCAACCTAAATGTCCAACACTAGATGAATGAATAAAGAAGATGTGGTACATATATACAATGGAATATTACTCAGCCATAAAAAGGAACAAAATTGGGTCATTTGTAGAGACATGGATGGACCTAAAGTCTGTCATACAGAGTGAAGTAAGTCAGAAAGAGAAAAACAAATATCGTCTATTAACACATATATGTGGAATCTAGAAAAATGGTACAGATGAACCTATTTGCAGGTCAGGAATAGAGACATAGATGTAGAAAACAAACATGTGGACACAGAGGGAGAAGGGGAGGGTGGAATGAATTGGGAGATTAGGTTTGACATAAATACACTACCATGTGTAAAATAGACAGCTAGAGGGAACCTGCTATATAACACAGGGGGCTCAGATCCATGCTCTATGATGACCTAGATGAGTGAGATGGGGGTGGTGGGAGGTCCAAGAGGGAGGGGATATAGGTATATATATAGCTGATTCACTTCATTGTACAGCAGAAATTAACACAACATTGTAAAGCAATTTTACTCCAATTAAAAAAAAAAGGGTTCTTTGTACTAAAGGAAAAAAAATAGCGAACCACTGCCTTAAGCCAAAGGAGTGACTCTAGTGGTTGGGAATTCAGGCAAAGTGCCAGCAGAAGGGGAGATTCTGGGGGCACAAATGCTGATTCCTCCCAAATAATAACACACAGTGTCACCTGGTCCACCCATGAGCAGCCTGAGAGCGTAGAGTCCAGTGCTGTGGATGGAGCCCTTTACATGTCCTTGAGGCCAGGGCTCTGCGGGGCGCTTGGCACAGCATGCATGGTGAAACTGATGTTTCTGTATCCCAGCTGTATAAATGAGCTGCAATGGCCAGATGTGACCGTCCTGACCCTGTTTGTGTGCAGCATGTACATGCAGCCTCAGTGACCTTCAGGGACCTTGCTGGCTCTGGGATTCTGTGACAGCAGACTTCTGTAAGTTGTGCATCAAAAAGTAAGACAAACTCCCATTTAAAAGAAAATTGTATTCACAGATGCCGCTCTCTCCAAATAGAGGGCAAATGCAGGTCTATCCAACGAAAGCTAATTCAACAATGACCTTAATCACACGGATGATCATCCTGATCAGCCCAAAGAGTATGGCTAGCATGGCACAACCTCATCATTACTCTGCAGTCATACAGCCCTGATGGTGAGATGATCATGGTGATTATCATAGCATGTAGTTATGCTAATAGCACATTATGTGACTTGGATCACTTTTTTCCATAGTCCAGCTGATAGACAACATTTAATTTTGTTCTTGGTATAAGAAAACCATCATTGCTCTGAAGTGTTTGGCCTTTTACAAATGCTCTGGATTAACTGAACTTTAAGAAATGTCCACATTTAAATCATATCCCTTTACTCTAAGGTCGAAATGCAAGCTGACCAGGAACACAAGCAGATGCAACCAGATTCTGCTTCTCTGTACTTCAGAGCTGGTGGCCACGCCCTGCAGAGGTGGCTGAGTCAGTGCTGTTGACAAGGGCAACACATTGACTCCATCTGGGGAACAGAGGCCTGTCACAGGCAATCAGGAGCTCTTGGACTCTCGTTTTCCTTAATGACTCAGTAGTGGTTGACATAGAAAAAAATCCAATCCAGAGGAGCAACATTTTATTTAATTTATTTTATCCTTAGCTGCAAGTTTTTGACATTTTCATCCATGTCTCTAGATCCAAATTCATTGATACCTTACTTTGCCAGGTCATTTCTCCCCTGAATGCTTTTAAATTGCTCTTATGACATGGGGTTTACAGTTTCCATCAGATTTTCTGTGCTGCATACTCCAAACCGTGGTTTTAGAGTTTTCACTTTCGAATCTTGTTATAGGTTGTCTTGAAAAAGAAACATTATGGCTTAGATGGATAACAGTGAAAAGATCAAGAAAACTAAAACAGTAACTTGCGCTTTTAGCTTCAAAATTCTTTCAGGAAGACCATGGCTATTCCTTCTTGGTTTTGCCTAGTTTCCATTCTACTCATTTGCCAATAAAAAGACACTTAATATTTATAGCTAAAGGTCCCTGGCATGGAGCCAACTAACAATAATAAGATTGTCTACATAATGTAAAGCACTAGATTAGTACAATGTGAACTGGAGCAGTTGTAGAACAGAAAGGAATAAATTAGTCAATGATTCAAAACTCCTGGCTGTATCTACACAATGTTAAGGATTTGGAAGAAAACTGAACATTCTAATTAGAACTTAAGGAGTTTTCAAATATTTAGGTTGATTGTAAGCAAGGTTTTCTCAGTTTTAAGTGCTGGGTATTTGGTGAACAATAGTCTTTCATGAAACTTGTTATTCACACTCGGGAATTACTGATTCTTCACTCATTGGGCCCTTTACCCAGGAGTGATGTCATTTTAGATTTAGACCATGTGTGCATGATATCAAAGGCTTTCTGAAGGAACTGACCGATTCATTTGGCTTTGTCACTATGTGAGGTCCCATGAAAATGTTTGCTCAAGCAGAGAGTTTTGCTGGACTGAGTTGAGGTTTTCAGATGAAAATATGATGGTTGATTCTCTGGAGATCTGAATAAACCATCTGAGCTTTGATCAATCCATGCCTTATTTGTTATTTGTTTCGAAATTTGCAGAAAGGCAGAGGTACTGTCCCATTTAGGAAGTCAGATTAAAGTATTCCAAAGAGGGAGAAGCCCTGTGAGAACAAATAAGGAATGGCTAAGGGGAGATAGAATGGCTTTCTATATATCTTCTTCAAGAGGCACTTCAGAGGCAATTGGAAACCAAGTGAAAAGGAAAGGAGAGCTGGCCCTTGGGACATTCAGGGTAGTTAGGAAGCAGCCTGGCAAAGTGCAATGTCTCCTTTGCCTAAGTTCCACAGACCGTGAGCCTCTGAGTGTTAATAGATGTGCTGAGGGAAAAGTGCACCAGACTCAAGTAAGTTTGGAAACATCTGGGTTGCACAGAAATAAGCAGGTTTCTTCATTGCAGGACTTCTCAGAGCCTTTAGTATGCTTGTATATTGTGAATTTCCAGGAGAAGAATAGACTGTCAAATTTCCAAAGGTAACAATCACAGAACAACCTTTTTGAGACATGCCTATTAATATCTCCTCACCTAATGTTTCTAGAAAACCATTTTAGAAAGTTTTGGTGCAGTGTAAAGAGTTCTGGCTTCAGAAGCAAACACATCAGAGGGTAAATCCCACCTCCATCACCTACTAGTTTTGTGACCTTAGGTAGATCACTTCCTACTATAAGTCAGGTTTCGCAGCAGTAAAATGTAGATTTTTATCTGTACAGTAGAGAATTCTCATAAAAACAGTAATAAACTAAAGTAATAAGCAATGAATTACAAACAAGTGTAGTTTGTATTCTTAGAAATCAGATGATGAATTATAAAAATCATCTTCAGATATTTACATTAACAAATTTTTAGTTTAGAAGTTTTATTTCTGGTTTTAAGGGCATTATCAATAAAAGTGATATTTAACTGAAAAGATACATTCATCTCCTGAAACTAACACATTTTAAATTAACTATACTTCAATTTTAAAAATGGGTAAAAAAAAAAAAAGATGCACTCATAGTTGATCACATTCTGCAAAACCGTTCCTTTTCGAGGACCCCAAAACAGTTAGCAAAAAGCCCAAAAGGAGTATCCTACTTTTTACTACAAGATACTTGAGGAAAATCTGCCCAATTCTACCCACAAAAATGTTGCAACCAACTCCCTGAGCGTTTGGAAAGGACACAGCTAGTTTAGGATTTATGTCTGGTCTTTAAAGTCTGAAATAAGCTGAAATGTGTAAACATTTTGGCACAGTATGCAGGGAGTTAAATACATTACTCTTGGCATTATTAACAGGTGGTGTGGGAATAAGTTGCTATGGAAAGTTCATGCTGCAGTGTCAGCAGAAGAAAATGTATTTCATAGGCTTTCAGGGAGAAAGAGGGGGGCAACAAAGGTTCCATAGGGTCTGATGCATGGAGATGACTGAAAAATCCTTTCCAGCTGTCACAACTGCACATGGGGTTGGACGATTTCTTGTAGTGTTATGAATGTAAACGCTATTCAATTAACTGTTTCAAAAGCAAGAGCCTGTTTCTAAAAGAGCAATTTCTAGGCACCTGAAATGCTTGAAAGCCCCTATTATTTTCCATGTTGCTCAGTCTCTTGAGAGAGATCACCTCCCTTCTAAAGAAGGCTTCCTAGTGCTCCGAGGATATAAAAATAGACATACAAGGAATATATTCTCTTTAATAAGCAGAGCAGCTGTCAACTTCTACAAAGCTGAGCTCGAGTCAGGACTCAGTACAGCCACAAAAAACCTCCAGCCACCCCCTCTTCCGTGTAGCCAGTTTCCAAATAATAATGCAAGAAGAATTAGAGGGAAAGAGCTTAAATCATAGGAAAACAAACTTAGGTTGGAACTCAGGAAGAATTCCTGTTGACCAGAGCACAGAAGACCAAAGAAAATTATAGAATCTCTTTTACTTGAGTGCAAGGCAAAAGAACTCCATCGAGGATGATTAAAGTGTCTCTGCAAGATCTCTTCTTATATTTTGAGAATGAGCAAAAGGAAACCATTCGTTGTCAGAAAGGGAGAAACAAATATTCTCTATTGTGGTCTAGGTAGGAATAAAATCCAACACTGTGCCTGATGATAGGAAAAGCAGGTGTTGGGAAGGAAAATACATTCGGTCGTAAGTATGAGTGGGGCTGTACAGAGAGTTAGCCTGCGCTGGATACAGGTTTCGATGGTGTTGTGAACCTGTTGAACTCCAAGTCACCTAAGGTTTCATCCGGCTAACTCTGTAGGGATTTTTGCCAAGCAGGTGATGAGTTTTCATAGTCCCTATTATTTCATTATCCCTGTGTGAAGGATGAAAGGCAATCTTTTTATTAAGCTAACCCTGTGATTATAGCTCCATCACTCATTAAGCCACATGGCCCCATTCCATATATCTGTCTTCCAGCACTTCAAAATTCCCAAAGGCCCTGGCATTACTGGCATCCTCAGTTTTACAACACTCCACACTCACTGGGCTTAGGACAATATAGTCCAGTGTTAAGAACGTTGGCTTTGGAATCTGAGAAACCTATACTGAGGTTCAAGTCTCCATTTTGCCACTTAACTTAACCATGTCTTGCTGGGCAAAGTACTTAATGTCTCTTCACCTTTGTTTCCTCATCTGCAACATGGTGATAACCACACCTCTCCTTCCAGGGCTCTTTCAGGATTAGATGAGATAATCCATGTAAATCACAGTGATAGATGATAGCTACAGTTCACGCTGAGAGTGAGAGGGTTTTTGGTCTCTACAAGGAGAGGATTGCTTGGGCACTTGCCATGATTTTGTGAAGACACGCAGGCCTCAATCCATGATAGAATCAAATTATCCAACATCTCTTTTCTCATCACTACAGAAATTTGGAGAGCGATATGAAAAAGTGACAACACTTCAGCCCCAGATTCCCAATTTTACCCCCAAAACTCCCCTCTCACCTACATCCGAAAAAAATGTGATCCAAGGCCTGGGCCAGGCACTCTGATCTTGTAAGCATTTACAACAACCGAACTGGATAAGAACGCATGCTTTTCTCCAGTAATTTAAATAACTATATTTGAGTTTCTAACAGTGTGTTTGGGATAGCACAGGACCTGCCAACATGCATCTGTGTTTTTCAAATGAGAATCATTCAGTTGGCAGAAAAATCACCCAAGCCCTTGTAACCAGGAAATATGATTACAATATTCAAAATTGTCATTTAATTTGTTTTAGTATTCAATCTGTCCTTCTACATCCAGAAATTCTACACCCAAGTGATGAGAAAATGAGGTCAATTTGTATTTACTGCAGTTGCACTTGACTGTATAATATGTCTACTGTGGCTCCTCCAGGCCTTGAGAGAGGCCATGAAAAGCCTGAACACGAGGGCTTTAACCACAAACATGAATTCAAACCTCTCACAGGTCCCACCTTATGGCCACATGGTGAGTGAGCCTCTCTTCTGGTACCCAGATCTCTGCCTGCCACGTGTTATACAAACCCTGGTAACTGGGCTTCTGTCAGAACAAGGGTAACTAAAGTTGGTTCTATGTGATGCCAAAACCACCCATCCAATTTAATGAGGACATTAAATTGCTTTTTTTTTACAAGATGTTAAACAATTAATTTGCTTCTCATTAAGTTGACAGATTTAGAGGTTATTAGAACTCAAATCCTAACTCTCCTAATCCCTTATTGTACTAACCAAAAAATGTGAGATTTAGTACTCTTACGGCCCCTTCCTTCATTTCTCCCAAAACCACTTAAAATTAATATTAAAACCACTCAGATATGGTGCTGTGGTCAAACAGGTGTTTGACTCAATTTCTCCCATTTAAAACCGTCTGCTGATTATCCCATCTGACATTCCACCATGCTATTAAACTAAGCATTTACAAAACTGTGCTCAGTCTTACTCCTAATCTAGCCCACCAATCCCCTCTCAACATAAAACCATGGCCTTTATCCTTCTGTGCTCCCTAACTTGGGGTTCATCTCAGTTTATCTTTATTCATCACTTATTGTGTGTAGGCATTGTGCTAAGGGTTGGGATCCACGACAATAGTAGGTTAGGTTTAGGAAGAAACTACTTTTCTGGAACCATGTGACAGATATGGAATTGGGGAAGCAGGAAACCAAACTTACTACTAGTGACAAGCACTTCATATGCACTATCTTACTAAGTCTTCACATTAACCCTGTGAGGATATGTATTAGTATTATACTTCTGGAAAAGGAAAAACATGCTAAGAGAAGTTAAACAGTTTCTCCAAGTCATATAGTAAGTTGTGGAACTGGAATTTGCACCCAGCTCTGTCAGATTCTAAAGTCCAGTCATTTTCCTCCACGGGAAAAACTCATCACTCTTCCAGTCCCCCAGGCTGAAAGCTTAGAGTCACTTTAAACTTCTCATCTCTCTTACTACATCAAGATGACTTCAGCTTCCAGTCACAGAAAATCCTGACTCCAGTTAGCACTAGCAATTAGGAAATGTGTTTCTCACGTGACAAGAATTTCATAGATCAGGTGACGCCGTCCTCACTTCTCTGAATCCCCTTGGCTTTGCCTGGTTACAAGACCGCTACCCACAGATTCCTGTCACAACATCCAGACAGGACAACATCCAGAGAAAGAAAGGGAACATGTCTAATAGTATTTCCTTCTTAAGAGTAAATGAAACATTTTCCAAAGCCCCAGGACAGCTTACTTCACATCACTCTGGCTAGAACTGGAAACATGTCCACTTCTAAATCAATCCCTGTCAAAGGGAGTGGGATGAATAGGATTGGGTTACAGGCTAACCAGGATCCACCCACTGGTGCTTGGGATGGAGTCAGTTTCCTTCCCCCTTTAGCCCAGAACAAATGGAGGAGAGGTGCATTCCTGAACAAAATTGGGAATTCATTGGGAAGAAATAAAGAGGAAAGTAAATGCCAGGTCAAATACATTCATTTCACAAGTTCTGCCTGTTGTGTTTCTTAATGTTGCCCACATGTATTCTTTTCTTTCCATTGCTCCAGTTTAAGCCCTTTGTATCTTTTTCCTAGGTTATTATAATAGCAACCTATCTGGGCTCTCTATCTCCAATTTTCTCTTAGGTCTATGCCAAATTAAGCTTCCTAAGGTACACTACAATCAATTGCCCCTTTCTCCAGAACCTGCGATGATTTTTGAACGGTCCATTGAAGGCCTTCTAAGATTCAGACCCAGTTTAGCTCTCTAGCTTTATCTCATGCAAATTCTGATTCACTAATAAAAAGGAATGCACAACTTAACTACTTTGAACAGGTAAGAGGGTTTCAAAAGGGTAAAATTAGGGCGAAGGGAGCTCAGAAAGGCATTATCGCTAATGATATGTATGTCACGTGTTAAGACACAGATCCAGAATGGAAGGATGAGGAAGATGATGCCGTTGCTAGTATTGCTTTGTATAATGAGCATGCCTATCTGACTTGCCTTTAGAGTAGAACATCTTCAAGGACAACTTCCACCTAGATGTCAGAAGATGAAGCTGACATTCTTTCAGATGTGTGTGAGCCCAGAGCTACCCAGATCGACACTGCCACCCATAGGAAACACCTATTCTTTTATGAATATGAATCACCAAATACCCAATGACTCTTCTGAGGAGCAGGATTTGGAGAGATACATTTCAGAGGCATCACTAGTCTTGACCCTTGTTCTTAGATCATCTCTAATTAGCATCTACATAAAAACTATGTACTACAAAGGCAAATTAAAGATACCTTGCTTGGTTGAAATGATATTCAAATCCATTCATTTACTATCACAGGACCTTGTGTTCTCCCTCCCTGCCCCCCTCTCCCCTACACACACACACACACACACACACACACACACACACACACACAAGCTGTGAGGGCTATGACTTGGGATTATGGAATAATATAGAGAATACAGGCACCGATCTGGCAAAAAGAATCTTCAAGTTTCTTATTGATTTCATGATTCCCACCAACATTCAGAGACATAATGCAATATCTCTAGCCCAGGTATGTAAGAATTATGTTACTATTTACTTTCTACAGCCCCTCCTAGTTCAGCCCCACCACTGCCCTGTCTCACAATCCCTGCAACAACCACTTCTCATGGAAAGCAGCTGAGGGATATCAGGGAAGATAAGATGATTGAGTCTCCATATGTGACCCTCAGCACAAATTAGAAGACTTCATCCTGGGGTGGGTAAGGGGTTTGTCTCAGAGGCCTCTTTTGAGAGTCAAACTAATAAATCATCTCCTACTAAGATCAAAGCACTTTAGCTTCTTGGAAAGAGGGGACAGCATTCAGAATCATTAGTTTCCTCCCTGATGATCAGACTCAGTAGATAAAGCCTACATAGCAAATATGGGAGAGGAAGAGAACAATTCTAATACAATAAATGTTTTAAGGAAAAAGAGCATACAGGTTATGCAGGTACCAATTCTTTCTTTCTTTTTAAAAGAACTCCTCAAACTCAGTGTTGTCAGTTGATGACTGAACTGATTTTCAAACTAACTGAAAGGCTCAGGCTGTTTGCTACTGCTATAGTTAATTCTTCGGAGTCTGCCAAATAGATTGGTATTCCTCATGAGCTGTCTGGCTCTCGAACTAACCAGTCCTGCCTGCTACTAGCTGCTTCACTTTTAAATTCTGGTCAAAACTGAGTCTAAAGTTAAGACTTAAAGAAACAAAAAGCAATTACCTGTAAACTAGGAAATTCTGTCCAAATCTTCAAAGGTTAAGAGTTGAAATTCAGCCATCCATGGAATGGGATCCTCCTTTGTTTGTAGTATGTGAGCTGATGTGTGACAGAAACAAGGTGATGCAGATGTTAAGGTCAAGATTTTGACAGCCAAATAGGACTAAGTTGATTCCTGGCTTTGGTACTTAGTAGTTTCATAGCCTTGAACAAGTCATTTATCCTTAGTCTCCTCATCTATAAAGTGGACATAAGTTAGTACACTGCATAGACAAATGAGATAATGCCTGCAATGCACTTAATACTATTCCAGACACACAGTGAGTTCTCCATAAACAAAGCTGTTCTCAATAACTGTATTGTAATTATCACATGGTTTTTAAAAACGCACTTGACTTAAAATCAGTCCTAATACGTGATAATTATTCAGCTATCTTTCTTTCTCACTTCCCCTTCAACCAGCAATGGTCCAGATGGTGAGGCTTCATCAGCCTGGGCTGCTGAGCAAGGATGACACAGAGTAGATCTCCAGCTAGCCCCAATGGACACTTCTTTATTTATAAGAATCAAACATTATGTTAAGCCGCTGAACTTTTGAGATTGTCCATAACCACAGCATAACCTGGCCTATCCTGTCCATTGCAGACACTAAGGAATTCTCAAGTAAATGGACAGTGAGACCAAATTCAAGAATTACAAAACTCAATAATCAAAAATCCTTCAATTCTTCTAAAACAGTTTAAATAGAGCTTGATAGTTTCAAAAGATCATGGAAGGCAATTCATTCAAAGGTAAACAAAAGCTGAGGAACTTGTCATCCTAGATATCGAGATGTGTTATAAAGTCACAGTAATTAAGACAGTGTTGAATTGGTACAGAGGAGATAGACAAAGACTGATGGAACACAATCAAGAGCCCAGAATCATACCCACACATGGATACACACTTAACCTGTGACAGAGCTCAAAGCAATGACAGGGTGGACTTTTCAACTTTCCAAAGAAAGGTACAGGGGCAATTCGTTCCCCACAGGTGAAAAATAAAACTTGACTCTTCTCATCATCCACAAAAACCAATCTCAAGTGGATTAAAGGTATAACCATGAAAAACAAAACTATAAACTTTTGAGAAGATAACACAGGGAAATATTTTCATGACATCAGGTTTGAAGGATCCCTTAAATAAGATATAAAAGGACAAACAGGATAAGATTAGAAAATTTAGCAACATTAATATTAATATCTTTCTTTAAAAGACACTCTAAAGAGAGTGAAAGGTAAGCTACAAACTGAGAGAAGATATTTGTAACACATATAACAAGCATATTCAAGATGTATAATATTGAATATTATATATTCAATATATAATATTGAATAATATTATATTCTAATATTCAAGATATATGCTAATAGATTGGTATTCAAGATATATAAAAGATATATTAAAAGATATTCAAGATATATAAAGATATATAAAAAGAAACCCTTCAAATCAGTAAGAACAGGGCAAAAAATAACACAATAGAAATATGGGTGATAGACTTGAACACTCAATTAATAAAAGAGAAATTCAAATATCCAATATATTATTTAAAAGATGCTCCATTTTGTTAGCAACCAGATGAATGAACATTAAAACAAAAATAAGACATCATTACCTATGCATCAGATAGGGTAAAAAATAAGTTTGACAATATCAAGTATTCATGAGGCTGTAGAGCAATGGGGACTCTCACATACTGCTGATGGGAGAGTAATTGGTATGACCTCTTTGCATTTCTGTTTGGAATCACCTAGTAAAGTTGAATATGAGTTTATGTTATGTCCACTAATTCTACTCCTAGTTATATATGCTAGAGAAACTTGTGTGTGTGCATTCAAAAATACATACAAGAATTTATTTTTTTTTCTTTTTTGCGGTACGTGGCCCCCTCACTGTTGTGGCCTCTCCCATTGCAGAGCACAGGCTCTGGACGCACAGGCTCAGCGGCCATGGCTCACGGGCCCAGCCGCTCCACAGCCTGTGGCATCTTCCCGGACCGGGGCACGAACCCGTGTCCCCTGCATCGGCAGGCGGACTCTCAACCACTGCGCCACCAGGGAAGCCCATATACAAGAATTTTAAAGCACCATTGTTCACTGAAATGAGAACAACCCAAATGCTAATCATCAATAGATTGGATAAACTGTAGTATAGTCATACACTGGAATATCATATGGTAAAAATAAATAAATAACATCAATAAGATGAAGGAGTCTCGGGAATGTAATATTGAATTTAAAAATCCTAGAAAAATTCACACAATGCAGAATAATCCCATTGATATAAACTGATAAACATACAAAATTGTTCATAGATACAAATATCTGTTGTAAGCCAATAAAGAAAAAAAGAATATAGTAAACATAAAAGTGAGGAAGGTGGTACCTCCAGGTAAGAGACAAGAAGATGTAACTGGGAAGGGACACATGGCATGATGGGAGGTGGGCTTTCAAGGCACTGGGGATATTATGGAGGTTTTTTTGTTTTTTGGTTTTTTTGCGGTACGCGGGCCTCTCACTGTTGTGGCCTCTCCCATTGCGGAGCACAGGCTCCGGACGCACAGGCTCAGCGGCCATGGCTCACGGTCCTAGCCACTCTGCGGCTCCATGGGATCTTCCAGGGCCGGGGCACGAACCCGTGTCCCCTGCATCGGCAGGCAGACTCTCAACCGCTGCACCACCAGGGAAGCCCGGATATTATGTATTTAAATGGGGCAGGCGGACTGTGTTCACAAAGGTGTTCCCTTTAAACCATACATATTCTTTAATATACTCTTCTCTGTGTGTATTTCACAATTGAAAAATTATCTGGAAACAATTAAAGATTTACAGGAAGTTGCAAAAATAATACAGAGGTCCCCTGACTTTCACAATTTTGAAAAATGCCTCTCCCCCAACCCCCAGTAAAAAAAAAAAACAAAAGAAATAGTGAGGAAATGAGATTTGCAGAATGTGATTTTTGCTGTACAATAAGTGTGGGGAAAAGCTGATAAAATATAGAGTGATTTTTACTTGTCTTATTTCTCATATTAGAGATGAATATGTTAGGTCAACATTATTCAGGTGAAAAGAAATGAAACAGGACCAAAGGGATTGTATTGAAGTGTCACATTTAAGTAGTTGAGAAGTGACATAATTCCAAGGTGACCGAAGACCAATTTAAGCATTCTCACCGGAAAGGCAAGAGAACTCTCATGTTGAGGTTATTCGGGAATAATTTCCTCTGAAACCAGAAGACGACAGTAAGTTAAATGGAAACACTCAGAATACATCCAAAATACCCTTATATGGTTTTAGAAACATCAAGCCTGTTTGGATTTGAGATGTGGGAAATTGGGTTGGCCTTGAGATGAAGCTCCCAATTCCCTCTATCAGTTCTCCCGAAATTGAAGATGTTACTAAAACTAGGTTTGCTCTTAACCAGAAACGTTTACTTAAGAGCAGAAGCACTTGAGTACTTATGGTCCAGCCTGGGAGAAAGTATCGCTGGTGTGCTCCACAAGAGCCAGGCGAGTGACCCTGGAGCCAAATGAACTGGATTAAAACCCTGGCTTGGCCACTTAATAGCTGTGTGAGCTGAGTTAACTTCTCTGAGCCTCTGATTTGTTGTAAAGTGTGAATAAGAAGACCTACCACAAAAAAAGTCCTTGTGACTATTTGACTATTAGAGTACTTAGTATGTAGTGTTCAAAAAGTGTTGGCTGTCATTATAACTCCTGTTAAGAGCTTGCTTTTGTCAATAGAGAAACAAAAATAAGGCTGCCTATTAAGACATCTCTTCTTACTAGCATAACATGATCAACAGAATCCCTTTCCTTAGTGCCTCATCTTTGGTCCTTCCAAAGGCTTGGGCATTCTGTGTGTGTGTGAGGGGTAGGGGTAACAGTCTGGATTATTTTATGTTTTCTAGACATTTTGATAACCCATTAGCTTATGTTGTCCTCTAGCAACAACTAGGGCACCGAGAGATTGAGACTCAGGGCAGTTAGTTACCTTTCAAGGGAGAGAAGAGAGAATGAAGAACAATTCAGAGCTCAGGATAGCATAGTGAGAGGGTACTGACACATCTTCACAAACCGTGGGGACCAAGACAGAAAGCGGTAGATCTAGGGTTACAGCAGAAGTCACTTGCTGAACGCCCTCTCCCCTTCAGCTGGTCTGACATGTTTCCATGCCTCCTCTTCTCCACCTGGCCTGGATTCCACTTTAAAAGGAGGCTATGGATGAATTTTCCCCTAAGCACCCCCCTTCTCTTGTCCCAAATACTGCCAGCTGCTCCATCCTCAGTGTTGCCACTGAACCCTGTGTGTGTGCATTTGTTTTTATTGTGTTCCATAATAATCATGACTCATGTGTCTGCCTCCCAACGCCACAAAGTCACTTATGACTTACAGCATACACTAAGCAGCATAGCACCTGGCACACATATAAAGCCTGTGATAAATGTTTACCAAACAGTCAAATACATTAATATTTCTGCTCCTTACATCCCTAATTTAGAAAGTTATCTCTGAGGTTTTTCAACACTCTGGGATTGGAAAAGTTCAGTATCTAAGCAATTGTTGCTCCTTGTACTCTATGCTAATTCATCACAACCCTTGCTAAGACTCTGAACCCAGACATCCCAACAGTATTTAACATTTATTGACACTTATAACTTGCCAGGCATTATACTAAACACTTTATGTATCCTCACAATAGCACTATGAGTTAAATATTATAGTCCTATAGTATTGTTGGGAGAATCGAGGCACCGCTTGGTTAATTAACTTGTCCTAAGTCACACAGTGAGTTATAAAAGCAGGATTTCAACTCAAATCTAATTCCAGAGTTTATATGCTTAACCATTCTGCTGTGCTGCTTCCCAGTGTTTACTGAGCACCCAGCAAGTGCAGGGCCCTGTACCGGGCACTGTGTAGAGAGAGGGGCACAGACCTTCCGTGATTCTTGCCCTCTTGGTGCATGTGATCTAAATGAGGAGATAGATATTAAACAAGTAGACATACTGTATATTTTAAATTATCCAGTGAGAGAAACACTATGAAGGATAAACAGAGAGAAAATAACAAAGGAGACCATTTGAGATTGTAATCAGTGAAGACTCTTGTGAGAAGGTGATCTTTGAGTAGTCTCCCATGTGAAAAGTATGAACAAGAGTCCTCCAGGCTGAGAAGACAGCAAGTGAACATGCCCTGGGATATTTGAGGATAGAGTTACGAAGGGACGAGATTGTAATAATTTGGAGTTTATTCTGTATGATTTTATTCAAATGGAGTCTTATTTGGGGAGAAAGAAAGTCAGAATGGAAACTGGTGATTCAAATAAGCTTTTACCAAGAAGTCAAAGCAAAGCTCAAGAAGGATCCGCTGATATTTGCCAGCAGGGTTTGGGAGAGGAAGATCAAAGGAGTAAAAGGGCCCTAGGAGGCAAGACATGGTATCAGGAGGATGTTCTCTTGAGTAATGGTGGTGGAAACGTTCTGGCCGGACCTGAGGGGTTAAGAGAAGTGAAGGTTTTGAAATGGCTTTCTGCATCTAATTGGAGAAGTTCCACAGACCTGTCATGGGAGGACTTTGCCCCCAAAACAACAGAGAGAAGGGAGCAGAGAGATAAGTCATGAAATTCAAGTGGGGCTCTGGCCTTCTTTTACCTTCTCATTACCTAAGGCTGCTCTGGTCCCTGCACGCCCCCATCTTCTACCTTCACCGCTGCTACCCCCAACATCACCGCAGTCCTGAGAGTCTCAATTCCAATTGCCCTGATGAATCATGATCCTGATGGATACAGGAAGATCTAAGCAGACAGTATGCCCTTGGAGGCTGTACGGTTAGTGGTATTGGCCTCATCTGTACTTGAAAGTAGAATATGGTAACTGCTGCTCCACACCCAACAGTCCTTTCTCTCACTCTCTTCTCAAAATGCACCTGATTGAATATGGTGGGGATAATTAAGGTAAAGCAAGGTGGGGTAGGAAGGAGGAGAGAAGTCTTTGCCCTATGTGCTGCTGATCAGAAATAATAAATATAAAACCCAGAATAAGTTTTGAGGTTAAGTCTACATCCTCTTTACTGATCATAAAGAGCACAGGAAACAGGTTTAGTTATTAAGGTTAGTGAGATAAATTTGTCAGCAGAAAGATAAGAAATAACAAATGCTGGTAAGAATGTGGAGAAAAGGGAACCCTTGTATGCTGTTGGTGGGAATGTAAACTGGTACATCCATTATGGAAAATGCTATGGAAGTTCCTCCAAAAATTAAAAATAGAACTATCACAAAATCCAGCAATTCCACATCTGGGTATATATCTGAAGGAAACAAAATTACTATCCCAAAGAGATATCTGCATCTCCATATTCTTTGCAGCATTAGTTGAGATATGGAAACAACCTATGTGTCATCAACAGATGAATGGGTAAAGAAAATGCATATATAAATATATAGAATGTGATTCTATTCAGCTGTTAAAAAGAAGGAAATACTGCCATTTGCAACAACATGGATGGACCTGGAGGGCATTACGCTAAGTGAAATAAATCAGACAGAGAAAGACAAATACCACATCATCTCACTTATATGTGGAATCTTTAAAAAAAACCCACTGAACTCATAAATACAGAGAACAGCTTGGTGGTTGCCATAGGCAGGGGGTGATGAGTGGGCAAAATAGGAAGGTGTTCAAAAGGTATAAACTTCTAGTTATAAGGTAAGTAAGTTCTGGGCCGTAAGGTACAACAGGGTGACTCCTAGGTAATAATACTGTATTGCATACTTGAAAACTGCTAAGAGTACTCTTTTTTTTTTTAACATCTTTATTGGAGTATAATTGCTTTACAATGGTGTGTTAGTTTCTGCTTTATAACAAAGTGAATCAGCTATACATATACATATAGCCCCATATCTCCTCCCTCTTGCATCTCCCTGCCACCCTCCATATGCCACCCTTATAGGTGGTCACAAAGCACTGAGCTGATCTCCCTGTGCTATGTGGCTGCTTCCACTAGCTATCTATTTTACATGTGGTAGTATATATAAGTCCATGCCACTCTCTCACTTCGTCCCAAATACCCTTACCGCTCCCCATGTCTTCAAGTCCATTCTCTATGTCAGTGTCTTTATTCCTGTCCTGCCCCTAGGTTCTTCAAAACCATTTTCTTTTTCTTTTTTTCCTTAGATTCCATATATATGTGTTAGCATATGGTATTTGTTTTTCTCTTTCTGAATTACTTCACTCTGTATGACAGTCTCTAGGTCCATCCACCTCACTACAAATAACTCAATTTTGTTTCTTTTTATGGCTGAGTAATATTCCATTGTATACATGTGTCACATCTTCTTTATCCATTCATCTCTCAATGAACATTTAGGTTGTTCCATGTCCTGGTTATTGAAAGTAGAGCTGCAATGAACATTGTGCTACATGACTCTTTTTGAATATTGGTTTTCTCAGGGTATAAGCCAAGTGGTGGTATTGCTGGGTTGTATGGTAGTTCTATTTTTAGTTTTTTAAGGAACCTCCATACTGTTCTCCATACTGGTTGTATCAGTTTACATTCCCACCAACAGTGCAAGAGGGTTCCCTTTTCTCCACACCCTCTCTAGCAGTTATTGTTTGTAGTTTTTTTTGATGATGGCCATTCTGACCAGTATGAGACGATATCTCATTGTAGTTTTGATTTGCATTTCTCTAATGATTAATGATGTTGAGCATTGCTTCATGTGTTTGTCAGCAACCTGTATATCTTCTTTAGAGAAATGTCTATTTAGGTCTTCTGTGCATTTTTGGATTGGGTTGTTTGTTTTTCTCATATTGAGCTACATGAGCTACTTGTAAATTCTGGAGATTAATCCTTTGTCACTTGCTTCATTTGCAAATATTTTATCCCATTCTGACGGCTGTTTTTTCATCTTGTTTATGGTTTCCTTTGCTGTGGAAAAACTTTTAACTTTCATTAGGTCCCATTTGTTTATTTTGTTTTTATTTCCATTTCTCTAGGAGGTGGGTCAAAAAGGATCTTGCTGTGATGTATATCATAGGGTGTTCTGCCTATGTTTTCCTCTAAGAGTTTGATAGTGTCTGGCCTTACATTTAGGTCTTTAATCCATTTTGAGTTTATTTTTGTATATGATGTTAGGGAGTGTTCTAATTTCATTCTTTTACATGTAGCTGTACAGTTTTCCCAGCACTATTTATTAAAGAGGCTGTCTTTTCTCAACTCTATATTCCTGCCTCCTTTATCAAAGATAAGGTGACCATATGCGCATAGCTTTATCTCTGGGCTTTCTATCCTGTTCCATTGATCTATATTTCTGTTTTTGTGCCAGTATCATACTGCCTTGATTACTGTAGCTTTGTAGTATAGTCTGAAGTCCAGGAGCCTGATTACTCCAGCTCTGTTTTGCTTTCTCAAGATTGCTTTGGCTATCTGGGGTCTTTTGTGTTTCCATACAAATTGTGAAATTTTTTGTTCTAGTTCTGTGAAAAATGCCAGTGGTAGTTTGATAGGAATTGCATTCAATCTGTAGATTGCTTTGGGTCATATAGTCACTTTCACAATGTTGATTCTTCCAATCCAAGAACCTGGTATATCTCTCCATCTATTTGTATCATCTTTAATTTCTTTCATCAGTGTTTTATAATTTTCTGCATACAGGTCTTTAGTCTCCTTAGGTAGGTTTATTCCTATATATTTTATTCTTTTTGTTGTAATGGTAAATGGGAGTGTTTTCTTAATTTCACTTTCAAATTTTTAATCATTCATGTGTAGGAATGCCAGAGACTTCTGGACATTAATTTTGTATCCTGGTACTTTACCAAATTCATTGATTAGCTCTAGTAGTTTTCTGGTAGCATCTTTAGGATTCTCTATGTATAGTATCATGTCATCTGCAGACAGTGACAGCTTTACTTCTTCTTTTCCGATTTGGATTCCTGCTATTTCTTTTTCTTCTCTGATTGCTGTGGCTAAAACTTCCATAATTATGTTGATTAATAGTGGTGAGAGTGGGCAATCTTGTCTTGTTCCTGATCTTATTGGAAATGGTTTCAGTTTTTCAGCATTGAGGACGATGTTGGCTGTAGGTTTGTCATATATGGCCATTATTATGTTGAGGAAAGTTCCCTCTATGCCTACTTTCTGCAGGGTTTTTATCATAAATGGGTGTTGAATTTTGTCGAAAGCTTTCTCTGCATTTATTGAGATGATCATATGTTTTTTCTAATTCAGTTTGTTAATATGATGTATCACATTGATTGATTTTCATATATTGAAGAATCCCTGCATTTCTGAGATAAACCCCACTTGATCATGGTGTATGATCCTTTTAATGTGCTGTTGGATTCTATTTGCTAGAATTTTGTTGAGGATTTTGGGATCTATGTTCATCAGTAATACTGGGCTGTAGTTTTGTTTCTTTGTGACATCTTTGTCTGGTTTTGGTATCAGGGTGATGGTGGCCTCGTAGAATGAGTTTGGGAGTGTTCCTCCCTCTGCTATATTTTGGAAGATTTTGAGAAGGATAGGTCCTAGCTCTTCTCTAAATTTTGGATAGAATTCGCCTGTGAAGCCATCTGGTCCTGGGCTTTTGTTTGTTGGAAGATTTTTAATCACAGTCTCAATTTCAGTGCTTGTGATTGGTCTGTTCATATTTTTTATATCTTCCTGATTCAGTCTCGGAAGGTTGTGCATTTCTAAGAGTTTGTCCATTTCGTCCAGGTTTTCCATTTTACTGGCATAGAGTTGCTTGTAGTAATCTCTCATGATCCTTTGTATTTGTACAGTGTCAGTTGTTACTTCTCCTTTTTCATTCCTAATTCTATTGATTTGAGTCTTCTCCCTTTTTCTTTTGATGATTCTGGCTAAGGGTTTATCAATTTTATTTATCTTCTCAAAGAACCAGCATTTCATCTTATTTATCTTTTCCTTATTTTGTTTTCATTTATTTCTGATCTGATTTTTATGATTTCTTTCCTTCTGCTAACTTTGGGATTTTTTGTTCTTCTTTCTCTAATTTCTTTAGTTGTAAGGTTAGGTTGTTTATTTGAGATGTTTCTTGTCTCTTAAAGTAGGATTGTATTGCTATAAACTTCCCTCTTAGAACTGCTTTTGCTGCATGCCATAGGTTTTTGGTCATTGTGTTTTCAGTGTCATCTGTTTCTAGGTATTTCTAATTTCCTCTTGGATTTCTTCAGCGATCTCTTGGTTATTAAGTAGTGTATTGTTTAGCTTCCATGTGTTTGTATTTTTTACAGATTTGTTCCTGTAATTGATATCTAGTCTCCTAGCGTTGTGGTCGGAAAGGATACTTCATACGATTTCAATCTTTTTAAATGTACCAAGGCTTGATCTGTGACTCAAGATATGATCTATCCTGGAGAATGTACCATGAGCACTTGAGAAGAATGTGTATTCTGTTGTTTTTGGATGGAATGTCCTATAAATATCAATTAAGTCCATCTTGTTTAATGTGTTATTTAAAGCTTGTGTTTCCTTATTTATTTTCATTTTGGATGATCTGTCCATTGGTGAAAGTGGGGTGTTAAAGTCCCTTACTATGATTGTGTTACTGTCGATTTCCCCTTTTATGGCTGTTCGTATTTGCCTTATGTATTGAGGTGCTCCTATATTGCATGCATAAATATTTACAATTGTTATATCTTCTTCTTGGATTCTTCCCTTGATCATTATGTAGTGTCCTTCTTTGTCTCTTGTAATAGCCTTTGTTTTAAAGTTTATTTTTTTTCTGATACGAGAATTGTTACTCCAGCTTTCTTTTGATTTCCATTTGCATGGAATATCTTTTTCCATCCCTTCACTTTCAAACTGTATGTATCCCTAGGTCTGAAGTGGGTCTCTTGTAGACTGCATATATATGGGTCATTTGTCTGTATCCATCCAGCCAGTCTACGTCTTTTGGTTAGAGCATTTAATCCATTTACATTTAAGGTAATTATTGATATGTATGTTCCTATTACCTTTTTCTTAATTGTTTTGGGTTTGTTATTGTAGGTCTTTTCCTTCTGTTGTGTTTCCTGCCTAGAGTAGTTCCTTTAGCATTTGTTGTAAAGCTGGCTTGGTGGTGCTGAATTCTCTTAACTTTTGTCTGTAAATGTTTTAATTTCTCTGTGAAATCTGGATGAGATCCTTGCTGGGTAGGGTAATCTTCGTTGTAGGTTTTTCTCCTTCATCACTTTAAATATGTCCTGCCACTCCCTTCTGACTTGCAGAGTTTTGCTGAAAGAGCAGCTGTTAACCTTATGGGGATTCCCTTGTGTGTTATTTGTTGTTTTCCCCTTTCTGCTTTTTTTTTTTTTTTTTTTTTGAGGTACATGGGCCTCACACTGTTGTGGCCTCTCACTTTGCAGAGCACAGGCTCTGGACACGCAGGCTCAGCAGCTATGGCTTATGGGCCTAGCCTCTCCATGGCATGTGGGATCTTCCCAGCCCGGGGCACAACCCTGTGTTCCCTGCATTGGCAGGTGGACTCTCAACAACTGCGCCACCAGGTAAGCCCCCTGGCTGCTTTTAATAGGTTTTCTTTGTATTTAATTATTGAGTTTGATTAAGATGTGTCTTGGTGTGTTTCTCCTTCGATTTATCCTGTATGGGACTCTGTGCTTCCTGGACTTGATTAACTATTTCCTTTCCCATATTAGGGAAGTTTTCAACTATAATCTCTTCAAATATTTTCTCAGTCCCTTTCTTTTTCTCTTCTTCTTCTGGGACCCCTGTAATTCGAATGTTGGTGCATTTAATTTTGTCCCATATGTCTCTGAGACTGTCCTCAATTCTTTTCATTCTTTTTTTTTTTATTCTGCTCTGCAGTAGTTATTTCCAGTATTTTATCTTCCAGGTCACTTATCTGTTCTTCAGCCTCAGTTATTCTGCTATTGATCCCTTCTAGAGAATTTTTAATTTAATTTATTGTGTTGTTCAACACTGTTTGTTTGCTCTTTAGCTCTTCCAGGTCCTTGTTAAACGCTTTTTATATTTTCTCCATTCTGTTTCCAAGATTTTGGATCACCCTTACTATCATTACTCTGAATTCTTTTTCAGGTAGACTGCGTATTTCCTCTTCATTTGTTACATCTGGTGGGTTATTGCCTTGCTCCTTCATTGTTTGTGTGTTTCTCTGTCTTCTCATTTTGCTTAACTTACTGTGTTTGGCATCTCCTTTTTGCAGGCTGCAGGTTCGTACTTCCCGTTGTTTTTGGTGACTGTCCCCAGTGGCTAAGGTTGGTTCAGTGGGTTGTGTATGCTTCCTGGTGGCAGGGACTAGTTCCTGTGTTCTGGTGGATGAGGCTGGATCTTGTCCTTCTGGTGGGCAGGTCCACATCTGGTGGTGTGTTTTGGCATGTCTGTGGCCTTATTATCATTTTAGGCAGCCTCTCTGCTAATGGATGGGGCTGTGTTCCTGTCTTGCTAATTGTTTAGCATAGGGTGTCCAGCACTGTAGCTTGCTGGTCATTGAGTGGAGCTGGATCTTGGCGTTGAGATGGAGATCTCTGGGTGATTTCTGCCATTTGATATTACATGGAGCTGGGAGTTCTCTTGTGGACCAGTGTCCTGAGCTTGGCTCTCCCACCTCAGAGGCACAGCCCTGATGCCTGGCTGGAGCACCAAGAACCTGTCATCCACATGGCTCAGAATAAAAGGGAGGAAAAAAAAAAAAGAAAGAAAGAAAGAAGAAGATAAAATGAAGCAAGATAAAGTAAAATAAAGTTATTAAAATAAAAAATAATTATTAAAAAAAATTTTAAGTAATAAAAAAAGAAAGAATGAAAGAAGAGAGCAACCAAACCAAAAACAAATCCACCAATGATAACAAGTGCAGAAAACTATACTAAAAAAAAAACAAACAAAAATGGACAGACAGAGAACCCTAGGACAAATGGTGAAAGCAAAGCTATACTGACAAAATCACACACAGAAGCATACACATACACACTCACAAAAATAGAAAAAGGGAAAAAAAAAATATATATATATATATATATATATATATATTGCTGCTCCCAAAGTCCACCTCAATTTGGGATGATTCATTGTCTATTCAAGTATTCCACAGATGCAGGGTACATCAAGTTGATTGTGGAGATTTAATCCGCTGCTCCTGAGGCTGCTGGGAGAGATTTCCCTTTCTCTTCTTTGTTCGCACAGCTCCTGGGGTTCAGCTTTGTATTGGGCCCCACCTCGGTGTGTAGGTCACCTGAGGGTTTCTGTTCTTCCCTCAGACAGGACGGGCTTAAAGGAGCAGCTGATTAGGGGGCTCTGGCTCTCCCTGGCCAGGGGGAGGGAGGGGTATGGAATGCGGGGCGAGCCTGTGGCGGCAGAGGCCAGCATGATGTTGCACCAGCCTGAAGCATGCCATGCGTTCTCCCGGGGAAGTTGTCCCTGGATCACGGGATCCTGGCAGTGGCAGGCTGCACAGGCTCCCGGGAGGGGAGGTGGGGATAGTGACCTGTGCTTGCACACAGGCTTCTTGGGGGAGGCAGCAGCAGCCTTAGCATCTCATGCCTGTCTCTGGGGTCCGCACTGATAGCCACGGCCCGCCCGTCTCTGGAGCTCCTTTAAGCAGCGCTCTTAATCCCCTCTCCTTGCGCACAGGAAACAAACAGAGAGGCCCGAAAAATTCTCTTGCCTCTTCAGCAGCTCCAGACTTTTCCTGGACTCCCTCCCAGCTAGCTGTGGCACATTAGCCCCTTCAGGCTGTGTTCACGCTGCCAACCCCAGTCCTCTCCCTGGGATCCGACCGAAGCCCAAGCCTCAGCTCCCAGCCCCGCCCGCCCCGGCGGGTGAGCATACAAGCCTCTCGGGCTGGTGAGTGCTGGACGGCCCTGATCCTCTGTGTGGGAATTTCTCCGCTTTGCCGTCTGCACCCCTGTTGCTGTGCTCTCCTCCTGGCTCCGAAGCTTCCCCCCTCCGCCACCCGCAGTTTCCGCCCGCAAAGGGGCTTCCTAGTGTGTGGAAACCTTTCCTCCTTCACAGCTCCCTCCCAGAGGTGCAGGTCCCGTCCCTATTCTTTTGTGACTGTTATTTCTTTTTTCTTTTGCCCAACCCAGGTACGTGGGGAGTTCTGCCAGCGTTTAGTAGGTGTTCTGTAGGAGTTGTTCCACATGTAGATGTATTTCTGATGTATTTGTGGGGAGGAAGGTGATCTCCGCGTCTTACTCTTCTGTCATCTTGAAGTTCCTCCTCAAGAGCACTCTTAAAAGTTCTCCTCATGAGGAAAAAAGAACTTGTAACTGTGAGGTGATGAATGTGAACTAAATTATGGCAATCACTTCAAAATAAATACATATATCAAATCATTATGCTGTACACTTTAAATTTATGCGATGTTATATGTCAATTATATTTTAATAAAACCGGATGAAAAAAGAAGCATTCAGGTCTGAAAGATCACTATGAAACCTGAAAATGTTTTGCTAGTTTGCCTCTTGCTCATTGGGCAACTCCCTGCTGCCACCCTCCGGAACCTGGATTGCAGCCTTTGCTCGGGTCTGAGCAGTTCTCCCTGCTTTTACTGAGCACCTTCCAAGACATTCTTTAAGCAGGAAGAGTTCAGGCTTGGGCAAGGTTTGAAATTGGGCCACCAAAGTGCTAGAGAGTAGAGATTGCAGAGTGTAGAACAGAGTTTAAAACCTCTTGTATTCTGTGAACATGCTATTTTTGGGATCTGTCCTTTGAATTCATACCTCTTGAAATGCCTCGTAGTTGGTTTGGTGATGGAGTTGCAGGGTCTAAAAGTCTCCTGAAACAGATGCTTAGGCCTCCTAAGCATCTGTCAAAGTCAAAAGCACCTGGTAGCGACTTCCCTGGTGGTCTAGTGGTTGGGACTTTGCCTTTCAATGCAGGGGGTACGGGTTCGATCTCTGGTCGAGGAGCTAAGATCCCACATGCCTCATGGCCAAAAACCCAAAACATGGAACAGAAGCAATGTTGTAACAAATTCAAGAAAAGACTTTAAAAATGGCCCACATCAAAAATAATAAAAATAAAAGTACCTGCTAACGGAAAGCCCAAGATAGTAATAGAAAGTATTCCTTATCCTAGACTCTGTATATTTAACTCCTAAAGCCCTGGGGTATAGTCAGGGGTAAGAGTAACCTGGGGGTGGGATCTGACCGAAATTCATACTCAGACCCTGGCAGTACTTGCCGTTGCTAACACTGACCATCTTGGCCCTGGCTATGCCCACCGACTTCTTCCCGCCCACTTTCCTCTATCTTTTGACCCTAGTCCAGCATTTTTGCCTCCCTACCCCCACTCTGGCTCACCCAGTCCCAGGAAGACATAAAAAGCCTAAAATTTGACTGCTAACCCAAAGGAAGTCCCATGAGAACAAGTACCTACCTCCATGATTTCACATGAAAAGATTATGTGCCCTAGTATTGTTACAAATAAAAATATTTATCATTTGAGAAGTGCTCCTGTGCATCAGATGCTGTTCTGGTAAAATAGGGTCTTATCCACAAAGATCTTGTATTTTGGGAAGAGATACAGATAATTTAAGGTAAACACATTTTTTAAAAAGGAAGATAATTGCAGATAATGATAAATGCTATAAAAAATTAAAGGGTAATGTGATATGTAAAGGTTAATATGTAAGCTTATCCTAGAGACTGACCATGGATGGGGGTTATTTGGACCTGAAGAATAAGACGGAACTATCCAGGGAAGAACAAGGCAGACAGCTCCGCAGACACAGGAAGAGCTAATGCAAATCCCTCAAACCAGAACAAATTTTGCAGGAAGAGAAAGGACTTCTGTATGGCTGGAGGGGAGCCAAGAAGAGACGTGAATACAGGAAAGGCAGGGGTCAACTCATGTAAGGCTTTGTAGGATTTCATTCTGAAACCAATGAAAAGTCTTTGAAGGACTAAGTGTGACATGATCTGATTTATGTTTTATGAAACTTCACCTTGGGTGTTGAATGGAGAACAAATTATAAGGAGTAAAAGTCAGGAGGCTATTCAGAAACTGGGCAAGGGATTGTGGTGGCTTATATTAGAAAGAATGATGACAGTGGCAGTGGAGTAAAGTGTAATAATCCTTGAAATTTTAAAGAAAAGGAAACTGACATTCAGAAAGGTTAGGGAAATTGACAAGATTGCACAGCCAGCTAGTTGCATGCAGAGCCAGTATTCAAACTTTTATCTGTCTAATGCCAAAGGATGTTTTCCGTTCTCTGCATTTCTTTGAGTCTCTGTTTTCTCATCTGTAAAATAATAGTTTGGATTAAATTACCTATGAGATGTCTTCCAGTTCTAAAATATCAAAACTTCCCAGCTAATTCATCAAAACTTGAGCAAATTCCCTCCAGTTAGATATGGCTGATACTCCTTGGATGTAGTCTTATCATATGTGCCCCTCGGATTGTTTTTTGTCTCACGTGGTGAGGAAACATGCAAGTGTGTATAGAACACACATGTGGTCTTCAGTTTTCAGGAACTTTCAAGATAAGGGTGAGAAAGAGACCACGTTTATTCACAGCATCAGCAGGGAACCTTGGATTGTCTGCAGAGAGCAGTCCAGTCCAGAAAGGGCAGGTGAGACGGAGCAGCTGAAGGGGAATAGGTTATCAGATAATCACTGGGAATAAATTCCAAGACATAGATAAACAAACAAACAAATTCATCACTTGTAAAATGAGAGTCCTTTAAAAATCAGGCTATGGCTTTTTACTTTTTTTTTTTAAGTTTTATTTTATATCGGAGCATAGTTGGTTAACAATGAAATGTTGTGTTAGTTTCAGGTGTGCAGCAAAGTGATTCAGTTATACATATACATATACATGTATCTATTCTTTTTCAAATTCTCTTCCCATTTAGGTTATTACAGAATATTGAGCAGCGTTCCTTGTGCTATACAGTAGGTCCTTATTGGTTATCTATTTTAAATATAGCAGTGTGTACATGTCAATCCCAAACTTATAATCTTTACTTTTTGTTTTTAGCACACTTTTATTATTTGAATTTTTGTATACAGTGTGTATTACTTTTGTAGTATAATTTTTTTTTTTTTTTTTTTTTAGCCACACCACACAGCATATAGGATCTTAGTTCTCTGACCAGGGATTGAACCCATGCCCTTTGTAGTGGAAGCAAGGAGTCTTAACCACTGGACCACCAGGGAAGTCTCTGTAGTATAAATCTTTTAAACAAAATAAAGAGCAGCCAATTTATAATAGTAGATAGCTTTAAGTATTTCAGTGGTGTGGCAATACACTCCAGATATTCTGGGAGAAGCACAATTTCAAATATTTAGTGATAGAGCAGAAAGAGGAAGCTTGACATTGATAAATCACTTAATAAGGTGGCTACCAGTTCAGATTCTGGAGCCAGATTGTCTCCTTTGAAATCCTGAATCTACCACTTACTGCCTGTGAGATTTGGAGCAAATTACATAATCCACCAGGCCTCTGAATTCTCATACATAAAATGGATTCAGTAATCATGAAAACTATAAAAACTAAATGTTAATTTACATAAGTATAAATGTAACCTACTTTCAGACCATATATCCAATTTTTTCAGTTTTAGAAAGCATATTACTCTAGCATGGGGGCTCGTTATTAGCGTTTCTTTTCTTTTGAGAATTTTCTGTTACATTTGAGGTATTCTAGGGGAAATGGGTAAAATGTGATGCATAAATAGGAAATAAATCATTTCAAATTAATCAATATTTAAAGGTAGAAAAAATTTCTAGGTAAATAAGTTTAATTGTGTAAGCAATGATAACTATCTTGAATTAAAATAAAAATTTTAAGTATGTATGGTGATGAATGCTAACCAGACTTATTGTGGTGATCATTTTGCAATATGTACAAATATTCAATCATCATGTTGTATACCTGAAAGTAATATAATGTTTATGATGTTATACATCAATTACACCTCAATAAAAATAATGAATAAAATTTTAAATTTGCTCTAGAATTAGATTATTTTTTTCATTTGTTAATTTCAAGGGTATATTCAAAAAATCACATTGTTATAATAGTTCTAATAGCTTTAGGAAACAAAAAAGTAGAAATGAATATACTTAAATAAAACATAAGATTCAAGTTAAATATAGTCTCCTGAAGGCTATACTATCATAGATTTCTATTCTAAAAAATCTAGATAATGTGGGAATAGCTGAGACATACAGATACCTGTTAATTATCAAAAAGAAAATATCCCTGAATTAAATATCTTTTAGGATTTTATTATGTCCCTAAATAAAATATTTACAATTTTACTCTATCATGTACAATTTTACTCAATTCTATGTAGTTTGAAATAATTCTAAAATGCTATTGAACTAAAGAGGGGTGTGTGCACTGCACAAAGAAGGAAGCCTAAGTCATTATGAATTATTATTAGTTCTATGCAATTTAAATGAATATAAAATCATTAATTGCATAGAAATACACACATTTAAATTGTATATTAAATACTGTTAGCATGTGAAAAATACTTTGTTTATTGAAGTATAGTTGATTTATGATGTTATGTTCATTTCAAGTGTACAGCACAGTGATTCAGTTATATATATATATATATATATATATATATATATATATATATAAAATTAGAGTAGAATATATATCTAAAATTAGACTATTTTAAATTAAATATTATATATGCATTTTAAAGGCGTGCAAGTTTTCATCTCTGTATTTTAGCACTCTGTAGCTCTGGCATGTTATACAGGCAAGACTTTTAATTAAAACGTGATGATTAGTGATTTGAAACGTTGGAAGAGAAGAAGCACATTCTATGGCATTTCCCCCTGATAAAGTTCTTGCACACAGGCCCAGGCTCTTTGAAGTTTGCTTTCCTCTGTATTATAGGCAAAAGCACTATGGGAAAGAGGGCCACCAGCAGAATGCCTTTATTCTCCTAAGTCAAGGGCAGAGTTTGGCAGCCTATTGGTTGCCTAAAACCCTTTCCTTTGGTCAGAGATTTAATATGGATGGATAATTATGAAGCTCTATCAAGGCAGCTTCTTGGAGTCTTCTTGCTCCAGGCCCTTCCAGAGCCCTCTGGATCCTTCTGCTATGAGGTTAGGTCTTGGTGTGTATTCCATGTGCTCTCAGAGACTAAACGGGGTCTTTTCTCCTAATCAAAGCTCTCTGAAAGTAAAAAGAAAGTTGGGGGTTGAGGAGAACCATGGATCTAGAGATAAGGTCCTACATAATCCTTAAGAAGGAATGACTTAAACAAGATAGAGAATAGTCAACTCTTTAAATAATCAGATGAAGGATGGGGGTAAGGGATAGTTAGGGAGTTTGGGATTGACAAAAATTGTATGTCACTATATTGTACACCTGTAACTTATATAATATTATACATCAACTATACATCAATTAAAAAAAAACGGTGGCGATTCTTTCCCATCAGCCCATGGCTTTTAGTTAAGTGACATTCTGTGAATTTCACTGTGCAGAATTATATATGTATCTAGAGAATTTCATATTCTCTCTGAGCATACTTTCCTAGGTGAATGAAGTGTTCCTTAGTTGATGTAAGCGTAGCCACTCCTAACAGAGTTCAGAGGTGGTAAAAATGTATGCGATACCGCCAGCGCGCAATTAAAGCAAAAGTCAGTAAGTGTTATCCACCCTGACTCATCCTAACACATCAAGGCTGAAATGATTAGCTTAAGGGAAAGTCCTAAAAAAAGAAAAGAACTTCCAGAAGCTCTGAATGAAAATGGCAAGTCAGGACTCTCACTGTTTCTAGGACTCTTTCAGAAGCTGCTTTATGGTCTTATCATTTTTGCTCCCTAAGCTCTACTTCTTATCTTGTTACAGCAGGTCTTGGGAGACACTTTCCTTCCTTTGACAAGGAAAAGAGACTGGAAAAATCAGAGCTTGCTCACTCTTCCTCTTCCAGAAAGGGCAAAAAGGAAAATGAAGCAACCAGATCTCATGTGGTTTTCACTTGTCCATCCAAGCTCCGGATGTTGAGTAGTTGGTGCTTTGGCTCCTATGTGCAGTCCCTCTCAAAAGCAGAGGACAACATAACGCTTAAGAGTCTGGGTTCTGGAGGAGACACACATATGGACTTGACTCCACGACTTGGTATCTGTGTGACCTTGGGTTCATGACTTAAGCCTGTTCAGCTTCAGCGTCCTCATCTACAAAAGGAAGACTTAGTAGTACTTACTTTAAATAAGATCATGTCTTTGGAGGAATCAGTCTAGCGATGATAGCTATTTTTATTCTGCTGCTATGTCCTAACAATAACAACCAAACCAAACTGCTCTTCCTTTGTTTGCTCTGCTCCAGCCACAAAAGCCTTCTTTTCTGTCCCCTCAAACTATTTAGTCTGACACCCTATTGAAAGGAGAAAGAAACATCAGAATGCAATGAGCATGATACCTCCTGAGTTGTCACACAGAGGCCCTATGTCATCCATGATTTTTTGGTGTGACTGGTGAGTCTTGCAGGAATAGGGAAACCACAGAGCTGGTCCTTGTTGTGTCACTAACTTCTGCTTGAATGTCTCCTCCTGCCGAGATCTTCATATGGCTGGATCCTTCTCCGCATTCCATCTCAACTGAAGTGTCACCTCCACAGAGAAGCTTTTCCTGACAACCCCAGCTAAGTGCTTCCCTGGCCTAATATTCTCTATGTCATTTCCCTGCATCATGCACCTCAGAGCAGTTGTCACTATCTGGAATGATCATATCTCCATATGTGTTTATTGTCTGTCTCTCCTCCTGATGGTGTAAACCCCATGAAGAGAGATCCCTTGTCTGTATTATACATGCTGTCTCCTCAGGGCCTGGCACAGAGTGCATAGTCAATAAATGTTTTTGGAATAAATAAATGAACCATAATTCTTGTATATTCCGTGGAGCGCAAAGCATCCTCTAGGACCATGGCCTTTGGCGCCAGATCTGAGCATATCCACATGTGCAGTGACAGCCAGTCTTCCCTGACTCCAGCCCTCCCACTCAAACATCTGAGAGTGTCTTATCCCATCCTGGTCACAGCTGCTTAATTTAGGAGGGAAAAGTCATGCCCATAGGTTTGCACCTGGAATAATGCAGTGATTAAATGTTTTATCTGAAAAGCATAGAACATGCAGAAGTGGATAAATTAAGATTCAGTTCTGATGAAGGACTACAAAATTAGGAAAAGTGGAACCTTGGAGTGAGTCCCTGTTGTGTCACAAAGCTTTATCGTTTATTCAATACATTTTCCCTGAGCGCTCATTACAAATCAGATCTTATTCTAGATGTTGGGAATACGAGGGTGTATGCCAAAGAAGCCATCCTGGGGCTCACAGCCTTGCTGGGGAGACAGACAAGTAAACAAATCACATTGTCATGTGACTGGTGTTATCAAGGCGTATGGAAACACAGCAAGGAGAGCAGCTAACTGAATCTATCAGAGATAATTTCACAGAGGAGGGGTTGGAGAAGCGGTAATATGTCATCTGGTAAAGGCAGCAAACTTGTGAACCTGTTTTTCTTGCCAAATGAATCAGGCAGCATGAGAACATTAAATTATTGGAGGCGATGTGTGCTGGCACACTCCTGCTTCAGCCTTTGCACGCGCACACATTCCCCTTTCCTCAGGCTCCAAATGTCCCGCCCACACACTAACCCCTACTTCTGTTGGCTCCCCACCAAGATGTCACTTTCCAAGAGGAACCCTCTCTGCCTCCCGTGTGACAAATACCCTGCTCCTTCTGTGTATTTCCACCACGTTCATTTCTTTCCATCAGACTAACACTTACATGCTCACTCCGTGCCAGGCAGTGTTCAGGGTGCTTTACATGTTTTAACTCATTCATCTTCTTCACCAGCTTATGAGGTATTATTACTATACCACTTCACAGATGAGGATACTGAGGTTCAAAGAGGTTAAGTAACTCACCTTAAAAAGTGAAAAAGCCAAGATACAAACCCAGGAATGTAGTTGAAGGGGTCTGCTTTCTTACTTTTTTTTATCCACGCTGTACCTCCTCTTAAAGAGGTACATATACTCTTATATACAGGTACATATATATATAGGGAGGTACATATACATATAGGGAGGTACGTATACATATAGGGAGGTACATATACATATAGGGAGGTACATATACTCCATATAATCCTGCTCTGTCTGTCTCCTGCTCCAGTCTGCAAGCTCCTCAAAGGTGGAGACCATGTCTCACTCAGTTACGCCCCCAGTGCAAAGCCCAGTGTCTGGTAGGTATTCAGTGATGCTTACTGAACTTTTTTTTAAATGTTGGAATACCACATGGTTTCCACTACTCACAAAGGAGCCACTATCTCTGCCAATATTCTAATGAGTGCTTTGAGGACCTCTCCTCCCAAATGATGGGTCTGCTACTAAACAGATTTCTCCAGACTTAGTAGCTAACTCAAATCCAGAGCATTGGGACTCCTGGAATACAAAACCTGGAGGAATATCTGGTTGCTTTTTGCTGTAGGTAAGTCTTTGTGAAACCCTGCCAAGTATAACTAAGCTCCAGAATGTTTCTTTTTCATTAAATTTCTTTTCCTAAGATAGTCCTGTACTTCAAATGTTAGCCTCCCACCCCCACCCCGGAATGGGGTTTCGTGTTTGTCTTTTGTTTGTGCTTGTGGTACAATCCAGGATTTAGAAGTAAATGTGATCCAACATTGTTTTGTATTATTAGCTGCCGTCTGCACAGTGGCTTCCAGCAGTAATGGTGCAGTGCTTCACTGCGCCCCAGCTGCAGCCTTCTCTCTGCTAGATGTCATGCATCATTTCACTTAGCTGCCTTCTCTTTGCTGCTTGATCTATTAATTCCTGGCCTCACCGGCAGTTCCCATTATACATCCCCATCTGGATCTAGGCATGCTCAGTGTCTTCAGGGGAACCTTGTGGGGATTAGGCTGGGTAGATGAGATATCTCTTGGTTTTTTACTTTTCTGATATGTCAGAGCTGATCACATTTCAAAGGTACTCTGAAAATTATGGTCAGAACATGGCAAAGGTAACAATAACAATAGTAAAGGAATCCTTCAGTGTTACACAAAGCATTTTTGTCCGGGGGTTTGAGAGAGACTTTGTTCTTTTTAAAAATCAGCTAAGACTCATTGACCATTACTTAGACATGTAAGAATTTAAAAGTAAAATGTAAAAAGTGAAATGAGAAGAACTTTAAAGGGTACTGTTGTGAAAATAACAATCAACAGGTACCTATGATCTGGCCTGAAAAGTAAGTGGTATGACTTAGGTACTTCTGATTAATTGTATGTCCATAACTGAATTTTATCCCACGGATTATTAATTCTCAAAGAATTAAAGTGAATTCAATTATTTTAGTTCCCAAACCAGGCATCATTTATTGTTTAACATTTAAAAGTTAATTAATTAATGTTATTTAATCAATCTTTGATACAGTAGGGGCTCTAACGAGTTAAGAAACGAGCATCACTTCTCACTGGGTGGGCTTGGACACACACAGAATAGAACAACTGCCAAAATCTGTCCTCATTTGGCCTGACTTTGCTCATTTAAGGTGAGCTGACCTACCAGTGCCACATGGCTAGCACCAAATAAAAAGGAGTCCTGGATACCCCATTTACAACTTGCCTCAAGCTCCTAGCCTTCCCAAGCTTTCATGTGGCCCCTGAACCCTTGCTCTGCTCTAAGCTTTCAGGTCAAATGCCTGAAATATCTTTTCTGGCTGTCAATCTTCCATTCCTCTCAGAAATAGGCAGAGTTTCGCTCAGATCCACTCTGGGTGGCCCCACTGTATTTAAAACCCGCCTTGGCCTCTGGGGCCTCACCTGGTCTAGTCTCCTACAAGGGGAATAGACTTACTGACCCCACTTCCATTACCCCTTAGAAGTTGTAATTTTTGTTCGGTGTGCTTAAATCCAAAACAATTGTGATTATGAAGTCAGAAGAACAGGAATTTTGAAGAGAAGGAAAGGAAGAAGGTAAAGTCTTCTGTTCATGAATCCATTGACACTGAGGAGTCTTAATAGAAGAGACTTGGGCTGATGCAGAAGATTTGTCACAGAGCATTGATATTCAGTCAAAGGAACACTTGAGATTTTCTAAAGATACATTATTGTAGGGGGAAATGGAATAAATTCCCTTAGGCATTATCTGTGGTTTGTGAGAGGGAGACTGAGGAGGTGTTAGTGATAGACAGTTTCCTAGCTTTCCATTGGAAGTAAGAAATGCTGCACAGAAACAGCGATTCCAAGCCACAGAATGCCTTCATAAAGACGTTCACATGGAATGTGTTTGGGATTTTTTTCCACACAAATGATAAACTGCCAAGTCCACCTGGCCCTAGCTCTTATGGAGCACTATTTTAACACATCCTGCCCTTGAATAGCACTTCCCTGAGTTTTCTGTAGCATTTTTCCACAGATGCTTGATTTGGGCCCCTCACCTCAGGCATTTCTCAGCAATTCCAGCTCTTTTCAGCAAGGCCATTTAGGTCCCAAGCCTATTTATTTTACAACTAAACATATTCAAATAGGTGGCTTAAGCCGCCTTTACCAAAATGACAGGATTGTTATTTCTCCCAACACCTCTGGCAGTGAGGTTTGGTATATTCTCCATTCCCAGCCCCCTTTGCACTATTTTGATACTCTTCTGCTCTGAGAGAATTAGGCTGATTTCTATTTTCCTGTTTGCCCAAACGATTGAGAGAGGCAGTAATGGTCTTTAGTTTCTGGAGCCCTTGAGGAGGTCACACGGTCACTTTTCATGGTCCAAGTTGTTCCAGTACATCTAGCTTCACTGAGGACAATGACCTATAGTGGACTTTCCTCTGGGATTTTTGCAAATGTTGCTTACCCCGCATATTAGTTCCCTACAGCTACAAACAAATTACCATAAACTTGGTGGTTCAAAACCACAAAAATTTATTGTCTCAAGTTCTGGAGACCAGAAGTCCAAAATCAAGGTGTCAGCAGGATCCAGTTCCTCTGGAAGCTCTGGGGAAAAATCTTTCTCACCTCTTCCAGCTTTGGGTGGCTGTTGGCATTCTTTGGCTTTCAATCTTTGCCTACGTGCCTCCTCCTCTTTATGTGTTTGTTCTCTTCTATCTCTTATTAGGACACTTGTCATTGGACTGAGGTAATCCAGAATGATCTCATCTTGAGATCCTTAACATAATTACATCCACAAATATTCTTTTTCCAAATAAGGTAACATGTAGAGTGCCTGGGTATTAGGACATGGACATATCTGTTCGGGATCACCATTCAACTTAATGCACCCTGTATTCTGACAAAAACTCACTGTGGATAACTGACATTCACCCTCACATGTTCACCATGGTCCTCAAATACCCATTTTAAACACAGTGAAGATCTGGTACTAGGTTTGCAAAGTTTGTTTTGCACACTCATGGAGAAAAGTGCATATGATCTTTTCAGATGAAAGCAGCTAGGGATGCTGGTGACTCCAAAACTAGGGCAGGGTAGCTAAGAGGTGTCTGTGGTAAGCCCCAGAGTTTCCCTAATGAACCCAAGATTTGGCTAAGGCTAAGGCTTCTCCACAGTCATGTTGGTTTCATCCCAGGCCGCAAGTCAACATTCAGTATTCTTTTCCTTTCCATAACTTCCCCACCATTTAGTTTAAGTTCAAAATGGATCTTTGCAACACTTCTTTCTCAGTAGATTAAAACTTAGTATTGTTGTAGAATACTTGAACAAAATAGATCTTGGTCAGAACCGCTCCCCACTCCATTTTAGGGCCTCTGCTGACTGTGTGTCATACAGGTTGGTCTTCTATTACTGCAAATCCTTCGTGGGTGGATCCTCTGCTTTCTACACCTCTGGATAGCTGACTCGGAGAAATACATAAAAGATAGTCTTTTCCATCCATTCATCCAACAGGTCTACATGTAGCAGCTCATTTATTAAGTACTTACTACATTGTGAAGGATTAAAAGATGAATCATAACAGCATTAAATCCTGTTCAAAGACATAAAAAGTGCTTTCCTATATACGATCTCATTTGACCCTCAAAACAAACTTTCAAGATTGTTGTTTCACAAACTATGAAACTGGAGGAAAGATTGGGGAAGGGAGTGTCCAATATTCCACACTAGCGAGAGGCAGACCTCAACTCAAAAGTCTCACTCCCTAGCCCTTCCCTGTGCCATGCAAATAATACCTTCCAGACAGATATCTGGTAAGGGAGTTTATCAGTCAGGGTCCCAGTGGAAAACACAACTCATTCTGGATGGTGCATATGAAACTACTTATGAAAGGACTACATACAGAGGTGTGAGTATGTTACAGAAATAAACAAGGCCTGTTGAGACATCCAGGCAGTGGCGACAGCAGTAAGTCATTACTGGTTCTATGGCTGAAGGAGCAAGGCGAGGAAAGAGTGCAGCTGGAATCTGATGAGAGCTGAGGAGTAGAAGAAAGACAGCTTGACAGAAGCTGTGATCTTGGAAGGAGGCAGCTACTGGCAGAGATATGGTGCTAAACAGTGTGAGGGAAGGAAAGGCCCTCCTCCCCAACCTGATCTTCCTGCCGCTGAGTCCCATTGGCTGACACTAAATGGAAGCTGGCAGACAAAAGAGCCAGCTGACAAAGTGTTTAAGGATAAGCATCCCAGAGCATGGAACAAGACAGAGAGAGGCAGAGAATGCACCTGGTGGAGGTTGGGGTGGTACAAACAGGAATGAGCTCTGAAAGATAACACACTTCCCGTGAGTAACAGACTCCAGATGAGGAAGAGAACTTACAGCTCACACGTGGATGGGTGAGTTAGCGTGAACCTGGGGCTCAGGGAAGGCTTCGTGGAGAAGTACTCTGGCTGGGTCTCAAAGAAAAGGTAGGATCTAGAAATACAGAGATAGGAAAGCGGTCATTATCCAGCAGGATGAACAGTATGGCAAAGACACACAGACACATGGTGTGTGGGGTGGAAATGTATGGAGGTGATGTGAAGTAGGCAAGGAGTAAGAGCCTTGGGGGAATAATTAGCTGTTCTCTTTGGACTATGAATGTAGGAAGGGGGGAATAAGGCTGGAAGGTAGGTTGAGCCCTGGCAGTGAGGAGCCTGAAACGTCTGTGAAGGAGCTGGACTTTTATTCTGGGGACAGTGGAGCACCAGTAGCCAGCCTATTAGTCTTGAAAGAGACTAATCCTCTAGAGCAGAAAGCAGAGAGTGTACACAACATGGGGGAAGGAGAGTGTTGTTTCATGGAAGAAGTGTCTGCTGAAAGGCTTTTTCCTTTTGCTTAAAGCTAAATGAACCAGGTGACCCCAGGAAGGTCTTTACCATGTCCATTCTCCCATTGCCTAGGGAGGAATCCCTAGACATTAAAAGTCAGGTTCAGGCTCAGTTAAAAAATTTAGTCAATTGGATAGTTAGTTTAGTCTACTGGGGCCAAAATTTAAAGGACAATATTGAAAAAGCAGTAAATTCAATGAGAAACCTATTTACAGTAATAGACATCATGACATCACAGCCCAAACTCCTGAGAGCTCTCTGGTTCCACTGTCAGGACAGGGGATGGAGGGGTGCTTCTCTTCTCTTGGAGTAAGATTTTTTGAATGTGTCTGTTGTCTTTTTTTCTTCAGTATTCACTGGTCTAATTTTTTTGGTAGTCATCAATCTCTCTTAAGCCAGAGTGAACCAACCTTCTATTCAGAGATTGTTTATTTGTTTTGTTTTGTTTTACTTTGGCCTAATAGAAGTTGGAACTTTTACACAGCCATATGGTCCAGATTCCAGGAAGCAAGACTCTCCAGATAATTCTACTGAAGTCCAAACCTCTCTCAATCTGGTTCCAGTTGCTGTTCAAATACTAGCAGAATTCCAAAGGAGGGAAAGTGGATAGAGGGTAGAGATTCCTAGGAAAATTGTCTGATTTCCTGGTTAAGTGCTGTGGGGCACATGGAGATGAGTATACACAGTCCCTGTATGCCTGGGGCTCACAGCAGAGTGAAGAGATATATAGATGACCGATAATAGAAAGATAGATAGATGATAGATAGATAGATAGAGAGATAGAGAGATAGATAGATGATAGCTAGAAATGACAGAGAGAGAGATGGTGGAGATAATAGATCAATGATAGATATAGAGAGGTGGATAGATGAGAGAGATAGATGATTGATAGAGATGATTGATAAATATATAGATGAGAGAGAGAGAGAGAGAGAGAGAGATGGGACAGCTAGATACAACATGGGAATGCCTTCCCTTAAACTGATTTTGCTGATGAGTGGCCTTTATAATAAAGCTTTGCTCTCTGCTGTTTCTGATGACAATGGACATGGCTGTGAGATTGGAACGTGAGAAGTTCACCATAATGAATGGGTAAATTAACGGCCATGCTTGACTAAGTCCCTGTTATATGATTTTCATCATGGAGATTTGGCCTAAGAGTTATAAAAAAAAATTTACTGAAAACAGATAGAAGGTAATTCACTACCTATGGATAAGGGGATCTTTCCCATTTTGTGTCCTGGTTAGTGAGGGCAGAATTATAGAATCTTAGATATAAAAATGATAATCATTTAAAGGACCAGAAAACAGAGTTTAATGATTTTCCTTATGAGCTTCTCCTCAGATACTTTTTTAAAAATACCAAGAACAATAATAAAAAGGCTAACTCTTACTTTTTAAGTAGTAGTGTCATTTGCCAGTACAGCCTCAAAACACCCTTTGAAAACACAGACCTGGCTTATGACACTAAAATATGGCTCATTTTTTTAGCAGACTGTACACTCATTAAAAGAAACAAACTCCAATAGAATGAAGGGTGGTCGAGACACCAAGGATTAAGGATCTGTATTCATTAAACCCTCATAAGCTATTTTTTAGTCACACACAAACACACACACACACACGCACACAAAGTCAGACAAGAGAAGATTTAGATTTCTGCCTTTTAGCAACACCCAGCACTTTGATTAACTCCACCTGGCGAAGAGAAAGCTTATGAGGATGCTTAGTCATCCCCAGTGAGACAATACATACAAAATGTAATTTTCGGTTCAAGAGATGAATTTTCAGTGAATTGTCTGTCATTTGGGCTAAAAAGCATACCAAATGGTAAGAAAAAAAAATCAAAACATTTATCTTTGACTTGGAAATCTTTGGTATGTTTTCTCTGAATAAAACAATATCTACTCTGGGAACTCAGAAAACTCCAAAATAAAATCAAACAGTTAAGGAAGTAAATGGGGCAGAAAGACTGCAAATAAAATATTATGATATATTTAACCATTTGTTTCTTACAGGAACTTTTAAAATTGCAATGGTGATTTCTAAAGAGGAGATAAAGTCAAGAGCAGAATGAATGAATGAACAAACAAAAACATGGACAAATCAGGGTGAAGAGCACTGAAATAATGACACAAAATTTCAAAATCCATGGACAAATCAGGGTGAAGAGCACTGAAATAATGACACAAAATTTCAACACTGAGAGGAACCTCAGAGATCATCTAGCAAAGGTTTGTAAGTTTTTTAGCTATGGCAACTTTTTTTCAAATGAAACATTGCATGAAGGCTCCACATGTACACGGAATTGAACAAAATGGAGCTTCTCTAGTTGAAGCCGGGACCTGAACCGCCACTCAGGTTCTCCTCACCTCTGCAGACAGCAGGGCACCATGATAACCAGTTTGAAAACCACACATCTCATTTCATTCATGTGACATCATGACAGTTAGAGACCAGAGAGGTGAAGTGATGTGTCCAAGATCTATGGTAAGCATGTACCACAGTTAAGACAACTGTCCAATCCTCCTACTTCCTCACTTTTCTTTCTACCGCACCACCTGTGTCAGTCTGATCATTATTACAAAGTCTATTTAAATTTTCTTGTGGAAATATTTCATCTGTCCCAAATAAATTTTAATCAAGCATTTGTGTGTCTGAATCATAATTTTAAAATATATCCTTCCTTTGAAGACACACCACCTCTTTACAAGCCTTTCTTGGATATGCAAAACTACCATTTTAACAAACATGCATGACATGTTTGCCTCCTAAATTGTGACAGCATAGGAATGGGAAGTGATCTTTTTGAGGTGGGGCATGTCCCATTGTTTTTTCTCCAGTAAAAGTCACCAGAAAACCCAGGTATAATCTCTAAACCTGGATCTCACTCCCATCAGACCAGAAAGAAGAAAAGCAGTAGAGACAAATCACTTCTACATTCATTCTTTCCCATGTCCCATGACTCTCTTCAAGTTGAGGTGCTCATTAGTGCTGAAATAACCTGCAAGCAAGTGAGCAGCTAGAGAGGTTAAAGATTCTAAATAATTGGCAAGCTAGACAATCAAACCCAGATGGTCAAGAATTTAAAAGTGCTTTGAAGAACAATTTGTTGGTCATCTGCTCTATACTTTTATTTTCTCTAAACATTTATAGGGAGCTCCCTGTAAATGAGTTTTCACATCAAACAACCCAAGAAAGATGGGATGAAGGATGGGGGATAATCATGTTACTATGCGATGGCCCCTACCATTTTAACCATCTGAGTGACAGGAGTGACGCCTCCACTCAGTGCTAGGAAAGAGGACCCCACTGTGAGTGAAATGCTGGGTCACAGGCATGGTTGCAGACACCATGGCTTTGCTAGGATTCCCATCTTTTGTTGCAGCCTGAACATGGGCTGGGAAGGGCATGACAAGAGCCCTGCATCAGTCAGGGTTCTCCAGAGAAACAAAACCAATAGGAGATATTTATTTGTTAACTTACCTATTTGTTTGTTTGTTTGTTTTAAGGAATTGGCTCACATAACTGTGGAGGCTGAGAAGTCCCACAATCTGCAGTCCAAAGGCCTGAGAACAAGGAGAGCCAATGGAATAAGTTCCAGTTTGAGTCTCAGTCCAAAGGCAGTAGAAGACGATGTTCCAGCTTGAAGGCTTTCAGGCAGAGAGAGTGAATTCTCTCTGGCTCAGCCTTTTGTTCTACTCAGGCCTTCAATGGATTGGATGAGGCCCACCCACATTGAGAAGGGCCATCTGATTACTCAGGCTACTGACTCAAATGTTAATCTCATCCAGAAACACTCTGACAGACATACCTCAGAATAATGTTTAACAAAAAGTCTAGGCACCCCATGGCCAAGTCAAGTTGACCCATAAAATTAACCATCACAAGGACAGAAGAAGGAAGAAAGTCCTCTGTGGGTGTGCTCGTAAAAGCTTATTGCTACAGACACAGATGGGGTCTATTTCGCCGGGTGTCCACCTTACAGAGCCCATTCTGGAACCTAACATGTCTGCAGATGAAGCTACTCAGATGACTCCCAGACTGTGACTTGAACACTCTTCTTAAATGAAGCTATTGACCATATGGGAAGAAATAGGGTTTTAGAACACTAATACCTATTAAGGATGAAAAAAATATTCTGGAGTATTTTTGTCTTCTTTTGGTTAATAACAAATTCGGGGAGATGGGGAAAGGCAAATTTGGAAACATTTATGTCTCGTGACAATTTGGCAGGAGAAATGGCACGTTGTTGACAGCTTCTTTACTTGGCTTATTAAGAGGACATCAGTTTCAGGCATTCATCTGCAAACAAGGTCCCAGGACATAGAAAATACTCAGAGGCTGATTCTTCTTTTAGAACAAACTGATTATTTGATATTAACAGAGATTCAAACTGTTTCTCATAAGAAGCTGCTTCAGAATATAAGAACCTGGAGGAATCTATTCCCCTTCAATATTTGGCAAGCAAATATAAGACAAGAGTATTTTAATGACCATTTTTTAAAAGATTTTTCTGTCCTGGTTAGTCTAAGTCAGATTTTTAGGCACATGATTTGTCAAAGATCCATAATTCCCTCATTTTGCTAACTTGCTTCAGGCTTTCATAATTTTCCATTGACCTAGAATTTCTCCAGCCCAGAATAGATCTCAGCTCAACAGAGAATCAGTGAAACTGAATGGCAGCCGAATTAAAATACTATCCCTTTAATACTGTATTACAATGTATATTTAGACAAAGATTCTCCCTACTTAATTAACATAAGGTTGTTGGCATAACTCATCCCTAAACCACTTGTCAGAAATCTGTGGCAGATCAAATGTACAACACCAAGAGTGAACCCTAATGTAAACTATGGACTCTGGGTGATAATGATGCACCAATGTAGGTTTATCAATTGCATCAAATGTTGTACATTGTATCTTTTGGGGAATGTTGATAATGGTGGAGGCTATGTATGAATGGGGGCAAGTGTTCTAAGGGAACCCTCTGATGCCTCCTTCTTGGTCTCTTTTTGTTCCTTGTCCATTTTCTGCTTCTTCAATGTTGATATATCCCAGGGTTACATTCTTAACCCTCTTCTAGTTTAATTGTACACACCCTCTGGATTACCTCATATCTTCTTAAGGCCTCAGCTATCATCTACCATGTAGAAAACTCCGGGGAATAAATTTCCAGCTCAGATCTCTCTTCTGAACTCTAGACATGGTTAGTCAACTGCTTGCACAATACAACCAACTACTCCAGTTACTATAGCTACATAACAAGTCATCCCAGAACTGAGTGGCATAAAACAACCATTGTTTGGGTCAGGAACTCAGGACTCTACAAAGAGTTGTTTCTGCTGCACTATGGCTGGGGACTCAGCTGGGTAGACTTAAAGGCTGAAGGGAGTTAACAGCTGGAGATTGGGATCATCTGGAAGCATCTCCACTCTTATGTCTAGAGGTTGGTGTCTGTGATGATGTCACGGGTCTGTTGGCTGGGGCCTCATCTGAGATTGTCAGCCAGAGTACCTACACATGGCTTGTCCATGTGACCCAGACTTTCTCACAGCATGGTAAGCTCAGGTCCATTGGACTTCTTCCATGGAGTTCAGGACTCCAAAGGCGGAAGTCCCAGCTAACAATGCAGGAGCATTGTTTACCCTTTGTGACCTAGCAACAGAAAGTACTCACTGTCACTTCCATGACTTTATATTGGTTCAAGTGAGGAGATTAGACTCCACCTGGTGATTGGGGAGTGTCAAGGCTGTAGAAGAGCATGTAGGGTAAGAGACATTGTTGCAACCATCCTGGAAAGTACCATGTGTCATGGCACTCCTCTTCACCCTCATCCTCACATGGTACTCTGTCCATGTGGATGTATCATAGAGCGCCTTTGCCTGCCTTCCATCTCCCCACCGCCACTTGATTTTTTATCTTTCTATTTGTCCTTCCAGCTTCATCTCAGATGCAACTTCAGAGGCAAGTTTTCCCTTAGGAGAGACACAGTGTCCACTGCCTCATCTTGCTTTCCTCCCTGTTGGTCCCCCTCACTCACTCAACAACTGGGTGTGGAGCAGGGACCTCCCAGACTTGAACTCCGAGTCACTTCACCTGAGCTCAAAGCCTGATTCTGCCATTTTGCTGACTGTGTGAATTGGAACAATTTGCTTAACTTCATAAAAGTTTAGTTTCCACATCTAAGAAATGAGGAAAGTATTATATATTACCTTAAGGGCTAAGGATTAAATGGTATGGTACAAGGATATTAGCTCACAGGTGCTTTAGTAAAAGCTAGCTATTAGCATATCCTGAGAACAGCTGTATTGGGTCAAAGATTAATTGAAGAACTGGTGTTATTATGTAAATGTTTCCCTTCTAGTTCTAAAGAGCTACATTGTTTTAAAAAATGCAGCAGCAGGAGCTTCCCTGGTGGCACAGTGGTTAAGAGTCCGCCTGCCGATGCAGGGGACACGGGTTCGTGCCCCGGTCCGGGAAGATCCCACATGCCGCGGAGCGGCTAGGCCCGTGAGCCATGGCCACTGAGCCTGCGCGTCCAGAGCCTGAGCTCCGCAACGGGAGAGGCCACAACAGTGAGAGGCCCGCATGCCGCAAAAAAAAAAATAATAAAATAAATAAATAATGCAGCAGAAAAAAATATAATCTTCTTGAACTACATTTAATATATGGGTATCCATTGTCTTTATTTCTGTACTTTTTTGTTCTAATGGTTATTATTAATGTACATTCAGTGTTTAGACAAGCATTCTTAGGTGCAAATATATAGGATGTTCTGTATTGAGTATAGCTCATTATTTCTCACCAAACATATGCTTTTACCCCTACTAATGTGAGAGAGAACTTGTTTGGTTTTAAAAGACACTGGACCTGGTGTCTCTGTCATGCAGGGTACCTCTCCCTCTGCTTGCACCATCGATCCAAAGGGAGCAGGCAATTCAGCATAATTACTTCCCACACGGGACTTTTCTTTCTCTCCCTGACTTCATTAACCCCTGTGCTTGGTGCTTACCATGCATGGTTTTCGGATTGAATATAGGGTTCCCCGACATTGTCCTTGGGTAGGAAATACGCCCTGCTGAAATATTTGCAGTGAAAGAAACACATTCTTGTGTTGATTTTGAGGTGGTATTTTTGGTTTTGTGGTGTTTTTTTGGTTTGTTTCTGTTTTTGTTTGGCTTCTCGAGGTTTTTGATCTAGCCAGGAAGTTACTATTTACACAATTTGTGTGGACGGGTTGTTTGTTTCATACATCACTATGCAGGAAGAGAAGCTTTCAGTGCTGTTTAAATGCCACATAATAAAATGGGCTAAAATTCCAGCATGCCTGTTTGAGCAGGGTACAGGGAATAAACAGGAGCAATTGAGAAGACATTATAGGGGCATAGATATTGGCTGAGTATATGGATGAAGCCATTCAAAGAACAGAATGAGCTCTCTGTATGGGATTATTCAATTTCTGGCTTACGTAATCAGCAAATTGTAAGAAAGTTCAAAAAATCAGTGAACAGTTGGATTAAGATATATTCTTCCAAGATTTCATAGGAAACTATCCAGGAAAAAGTACACTACCACAGTTGGTGGACAGTTCCTCCAAGCTGCATTGTCTCGGCTTTAGAGGAGCAAAGCCCTTGCAGATCCATCTCTGAGGATGAAGATTTTAGTGCCCTCTAGTATGAAGGTGAGTAGTGGTACCGCCACAGAGAAAGAAGAGAACCCAGAAAATGACATCTTTTATAGCTGCTTGAATCTTCACCAAAACATAGACAGAGGCTACATAGTAGAATTCTCTGACTCTATTCTTTCATATTCAAAATACAGGCTCCATGCAACTAGAGATTATCATACAAAGTAGAGTAAGTCAGAAAAAGAAAGATAAATACCATATGATATCCCTTATATGTGGAATCTAAAATATGACACAAATGAACTTGTCTATGAAACAGAAACAGAATCACAGACATAGAAAACATAGAAAAGTCCATGATGCCCTTGGAATGGTCCTGGTGGTACAGACTGAGGGTATATGGATGAGGTGTTGTTGGTGTCAACTATACTTTCACCTCCAGCTAAAGTCCCAACATCTGAAAATCCAGCTCTGGCTTTCCCTCTTCACCTTCTCTGTACACACCCTTCTCCCCTAGCCATCCCTATAGCCCTAGACAGCTGGGCTGGCACCTGATATGAGAATAAAAGGAAAGCCTCTGTCTGGTCCAGGGATTTGCTGTGATCAGTGGGTGACAAACACTGTGCGAGGTAAGGATGACTTGAGAACAGAATGTGTACAGCCCATTATCCTCATACCCAGTCTTTATATAGCATCACAATGATAAGTCTGAATGTCCTTAAAATGTAGATCAAATCGCTTATTCATCACTCTAAGAATAAATTCTTTTTTTTTTAACATCTTTATTGGGGTATAATTGCTTTACAATGGTGTGTTAGTTTCTGATTCATAACAAAGTGAATCAGTTATACATATACATATGTTCCCATATCTCTTCCCTCTTGAGTCTCCCTCCCTCCCACCCTCCCTATCCCACCCCTCCAGGTGGTCACAAAGCACCGAGCTGACCTCCCTGTGCTATGCGGCTGCTTCCCACTAGCTATCTACCTTACGTTTGGTAGTGTATATATGTCCATGCCTCTCTCTTGCTTTGTCACAGCTCTTGAGTTACAAAGCCCTGTATGATCATCTCCAAACCAACCTCTCTGACTTCATTTCCTGTGACTGTGTCTTTGCTCTCTCTTCCCCATCCTCCCTGGCCTTCTTTATCTTGCTTGAGCAGGCCAAACTTGTTCCTGTCACAAGCTCATGCACTGATGATTCCTCTGTCTAGAGCACTGTTCCCAGGTCTTCACATGACTGCATCCTTCCCCTCATTTACACCAAGGTTGTTCAAGTGTCACCTCTTCAGATAAGATGCCTTAACTATCTCCTAGTCACTACCTATCTAACAACCCTGCTGTATGTTCTTTATAGGATTTACCACTTTCAAAAATTTTCTTCTTTATTTGATTATAGCTTATTCCTCACACACACATATACCCAAACAAGACCATAATCACCCTGAAAGCTGGGCCTTACCATATTGTTCCCTAAATCTTCAGTGCCTAGATTAGCATCTGTTCATCCAGGAATATTTGTCTAATGTGATTGTGGCCTAGGTCACTGTCCCTGTTGGAGCACAAAGGAGGGTGAAAAGCAACCCAAGAGTCTAAGAATATCCCTATGGAAATCCTCTGTCTGACTTTTATCTGCTTCAATATCTTCCTTTGAAATCAGTTTGCTATATGCTCCTATTCTCTTTGACATGGATAGTTTTTTATTCAGTAAAAAGGATGCCCAGTTTCACCTCTTCTATTCATCATAGTACTAGAATTTCTAGGCAGAGCAATTAGGCAAGGGAAAAATAAATAAAGGCATGCAAATTGGAAAGGAAGAAACAAAATGACCTCTTTGGAGACCACATGATCTTATATGTAGAAAACCCAAAAGATTCCACAAAAATAGCATTATAACTAATAAACAAATTGAGCAAATTGCAAGACACAAAATCAACATACAAAAATAAGTTGCATTTCTATACACTAACAATGAGTGATCCAAAAAGAAAACAGTTCAATTTACAATAGCACAAAAAAGAATAAAATACCTAGGAATACATATAACCAAGGGAGCAAAACAATTGTACACTGAAAACTACAAAATATTGCTGAAAGAAATTAAAGAAGACACAAATAAATGGAAAGACAACCCATGTTCATGTTTTCTCTTTCTGACTTACTTCACTCTGTATGACACTCTATAGGTCCACTCACATCTCTACAAATAACCCAGTTTCATTCCTTTTTATGGCTGAGTAATATTCTATTGTATATATGTACCACACCTTCTTTATCCATTCCTCTGTCGATGGACATTTAAGTTGATTCCATATCCTGGCTGTTCTAAGTAGTGCTGCTGTGAACATTAGGGTGCATATGTTTTCTTGAATTATGGTTTTCTCTGGATATATGGCCATTAGTGGGATTGCTGGGTTATATGGTAGCTCTATTTTTGTTTTTTTAAGGAATCTCCATACTGTTTTCCATAGTGGTTGTATCAATTTACATTCCCATCAACAGTGTATGAGGGTTCCCTTTACTCCACATCCTCTCCAGCATTTATTGTTTGTAGATTTTTTGATGATGGCCATCCTAACCGGTGTGAGGTGATACCTCATTGTAGTTTTGATTTTCATTTCTCTAATAATTAGTGATGTTGAGCATCTTTTCATGTGCTTCTTGTCCATCAGTATGTCTTCTTTGGAGAAATGTCTATTTAGGTCTTCTGCCCATTTTGGATTGGGCTGTTTGTTTTTTTTTTTTGATACTGAGCTGTATGAGCTGCTTGTATAGTTTGGAGATTAATCCTTTGTCAGTTGCTTTGTTTGCAAATATTTTCTCCCATTCTGAGTGTTATCTTTTCATCTTATTTATGGTCTCCTTTGCTGTGCAAAAGCTTTTAAGTTTAGTTAGGTCTCATTTGCTTATTTTTGTTTGAATTTCCATTATTCTAGGAGGTGGGTCAAAAAAGATGTTGCTGTGGTTTATGTCAAAGAGTGTCCTGCCTATGTTTTTCTCAAAGAGTTTTATATTGTCTGGTCTTACATTTAGGTCTTTAATCCATTTTGAGTTTATTTTTGTGTATGGTGTTAGGCAGTGGTCTAATTTAATTCTTTTACATGTAGCTGTCCAGTTTTCCCAGCACCACTTATAGAAGAGGCTCTCTTTTCTCTACTGTATATTTTGCCTCCTTTGTCATAGATTAGGTGACCATAAGTGCATGGGTTTTTCTCTGGGCTTTCTATCCTGTTCTATTGATCTATATTTCTGTTTTTGTGCCAGTACCATACTGTCTTGATTACTGTAGCTTTTTAGTATAGTCTGAAGTCAGGGAGCCTGATTCCTCCAGCTTCATTTTCCCTTCTCAAGATTGCTTTGGCTATTAGGAGTCTTTTGTGTTTCCATACAAATTGTAAAACTTTTTGTTCTAGTTCTGTTTAAAATGGCATTGGTAATTTGCTATGGATTGCATTGAATCTGTAGATTGCTTTGGGTAGTATAGTCATTTACACAATATTGATTTTTCCAATCCAAGAACATGGTATATCTCTCCATCTGTTTATGTCATCTTTGATTTCTTTCATCAATGTTTTATAGTTTTCTGAGTACAGGTATTTTCCCTCATTAGGTAGGTTTATTCCTAGGTATTTTATTCTTTTTGTTGCAATGGTAAATGGGATTGTTTCTCTTTCTGCCCTTTTGTTGTTAGTATATAGGAATGCAAGAGATTTTTGCATATTAATTTTGTATCTTGCAACTTTACCAAATCCACTGATTAGCTCTAATAGTTTTCTGGTGGCATCTTTAAGATTTTCTATGTAGAGTACCATGTCATCTGCAAATAGTGACAGTTTTACTTCTTCTTTTCCAATTTGTATTTGTTTTATTTCTTTTTCTTCTCTGATTGCCATGGTAGGACTTCCAAAACTATGTTGAATAGTAGTGGCAAGAGTGGACATCCTTGTCTTGTTCCTGATCTTAGAGGAAATGCTTTCAGTTTTTCACCATTGAGAATAATGTTTGCTATGGGTTTGTCATATATGACCTTTATTATGTTGAGGTAGGTACCTTCTATGCCCATTTTCTGGAGCGTTTTTATTATAAATGGGTGTTGAATTTTGTCAAAAGCTCTTTCTGCCTCTATTGAGATGATCATATTGTTTTTATTCTTTAATTTATTAATATGTTGTATCTGATTGATTTGTATATATTGAAGAATCCTTGCATTCCTGGAATAAATCCCACTTGATCATGTTAATCAGGGTGTTTGACACTTTTAATGTGTAGTTGGGTTCTGTTTGCTGGTCCCCCACTATTATTGTGTTACTGTCAATTTCTCCTTTTATGGCTGTTATCATTTGCCTTATGTATTGAGGTGCTCTTGTGTTGGATGCATAGATATTTACAATTGTTATATCTTCTTCTTGGATTAATCCCTTGATCATTATGTAGTGTCCTTCCTTATCTCTTGTAATAGTCTTTAGTTTAAAGTTTATGTTGTCTGATATGAGTATTGCTACTCCAGCTTTCTTTTGATTCCCATTTACATGGAATATCTTTTTCCATCCTCTCACTTTCAGTCTGTATGTGTCCCTAGGTCTGAAGTGGCTCTCTTGTAGACAGTGTATATACAGGTCTTGTTTTTGTGTCCATTTAGGTAGTCTGTGTCTTTTGGTTGGAGCATTTAGTTCATTTACATTTAAGGTAGTTATAGATATGTATGTTCCTATTACCATTTTCTTAATTGTTTTGGGTTTGTTTTTGTAGGTCTTTTTCTTTTCTTGTGTTTCCCACCTAGAGAGGTTCCTTTAGCATTTGTCGTAATGCTGGTTTGATGATGCTAAATTCTCTTAGCTCTTGCTTGTCTGTAAACCTTTTGATTTCTCCATCAAATCTGAATGAGATCCTCACTGGGTAGAGTAATCTTGGTTGTAGGTTTTTCCCCTTTCATCACTTTAAATATGTCCTGCCATCCCCTTCTGGCCTGCAAAGTTTCTGCTGAAAAGTCAGCTTATCACCTTATGGGGTTTCCCTTGTAGGTTACTTGTTGCTTTTTCCTTGCTTCTTTTAATATTTTTTCTTTGTATTTAATTTTTATTAGTTTGATTAATATGTGTCTTGACATGTTTCTCCTTGGGTTTATCCTGTATGGAACTCTCTGTGCTTCCTGGACTTGACTGACTATTTCTTTTCCCATGTTAGGGAAATTTTTGACTATAATCTCTTCAAGTATTTTCTCAGGCCACTTCCCTTTCTCCTCTTCTTCTGGGACTCCTATAATTCAAATGTTGGTGCATTTGATGTTGTCCCAGAGGTCTCTGAGACTGCCCTCAATTCTTTTCATTCTTTTCTCTTTATTCTGTTCCTTGGCAGTTATTTCCAACATTCTATCTTCCAGTTCACTTATTTGTTCTTCTGCCTCAGTCATTCTGCTGTTGATTCCTTCTTGTGTATTTTCCATTTCAGTTATTGTGTTGTTCATCACTGATTGTTTGTTCTTTAGTTCTTCTAGGTCCTTGTTAATCTTTTCTTGTATTTTCTCCATTATATTTCCTAGATCTTAGATCATCTTTATAATCATTACTCTGAATTCTTTTTCAGATACCTTGCCTATTTCCTCCATTTATTTGGTCTTGTGTGATTTTACCTTGCTCCTTTGTTTGCAGTGTATTTCTCTGTCATTTCATTTTGTCTAACCTACTGTGTTTATGTTTTTCTTTCCACAGGCTGCAGTGTCATAATTCCTATTGTTTTTGTTGACCACCCCCTGATGAATGAGCTTGGTCCAGGGGCTTTTGTGGCCTTCCTGGTGGGGAGGGCCTGGTGCCTGTGCTCTGTTGGGTGGAGTTGATACTTTTCCTCTGATGGGCAGGGCTGCATCAAGTGGTGTGTTTTGAGGTGTCTGTGAGTTTAGTATGATTTTAGGCAGCCTGTCTACTGATGGGTGGGGCTGTGTTCCTATCTTCTGGTTGTTTGGTGTGAGGTGTTTAGCACTGGAGCCTGCAGGCAGTTGTGTGGGGCTGGGTCTTTGTGTTGATATGGATACCCTTAGGAACACACACTGATTAATATTCCCTGGGTCCTGGAATTCTCTGGTGTTCCAGCATCCTGGAGTCTATGTTCCCACCCTGGAGACCCAGGCCCGACCCCTGGTCTGGGAGCCAAGAGCCCACAAGCTACACAGTGTGGCCCAACAAAAAATAAAGAAAAGAAAAGAAAAAAGAAAGACAAAACAAAACAAAACAAACAAACAAAAGAAAGCAGACAAACAAAGCTCATGGCAAATAGCAAGAACAGCAGCAAACAAATAGCAGCAACAGCAATACAACACACACACACACACACACACACACACACACACACACAAAGAGAGAGAAAAAAAAAACAAACCAAGGGATCAGACAACCAAACAGGAGAATTCTAATATGAGAACAATTGATAAGGATTATACTAATGAAAACAAAGAATGAAAAAGAAAGCATATATGGGGGCACACAAACAACATCAACAACAACAACAAAAAAGTGAATAAAACAGAATATACACCTCTACATAGGTCTCTGGACCTGCTGTGGACAACATGGGGCCAGCTCAGACTCTTATCTGGCCCAATTCCTGTGTGTATTTGCCCACAAAGTCCAGTGCTGTGAAGGCTAGACTGGTCTCAGATGTTGCAACACTCGTTGTGTATTCAGGTATTCCACAAATACAGGGTTTACTCAGCTGATCCTGGGGATTTAATTCACATCTTGTGCTGCTGCATAGAAAGATTTGTGTCTCTCTTCCTTAGTTGCACCATCCTTCAGACTCAGTTTTGGTTTTAACCCCACCTCTGCACATGTGCTGACCTCAGGTGTCTGATCCTTGCCCAGGTGAGTGGAAGCAAAAGCAGCAGCTGCTTGGAGTACACTTGAGTACTCCCAGTACCTGCAGCAGCAGGAGCTGGTGTATGGGAATACTGTTGGCCCACCCCCATGCATCTCTCAACAATGGTGCCTCACTTTCTAGGCAGACCCCACTTCCTCTAGGGGCTTTCCTGGCCTCACATCCCTCCACTCCTGTCCCTTCTATTATATCTGCACAGCCAACTGCATTTCTCTCCCTGGATTTGCTTTTCCAACCACATGCTTTAGCCCTCCGACCCTGCCATCTTCAGTGGACTCTTGTCTCAGGCAGGGGCACCCAGGGCTGATTCTCAAGGGGTTTTAGGGTGGGCAGCACTCAGGACCCTGGAGCCTACACAGGAGGAGGTGACCCTGGCCCGAGGGGGGGGGGCCTGCTCAGGTAGGAGCTCCTGCCAATGCCTGCTGAGGCAGAAGAAGCTGGCAGGTGGGGAAGGGGTATAATAATGGCGGTTCTGCCCCTTGCACGCCACTCGGCCATGATGCTATGGTGTCTCAGGCTTTTTCCATAGGCCTTCCCAGTTGTGGCGTCCCTTGCTCCTGTCCCTTCAGGCTGTCTTTTCACAGTCAAGAGCTGTCCTATCCCTGGGTCTGCATGCCAAACCCCTCTTTCCAGCACCCAGCTCCCTTTAACAAATTGAAGAATAAAAAACATGATCAGGCCAATAGATACAGAAAAATCTTTTGACAAAATTCAAAATCTATGTATGATAAAAACTCTCAACAAAGTGAGTATAAAGGGAACATAACATAATAAAGCACATATATGACAAGCCCATAGCAAACATCAAACTCAACGGTGAAAAGCTGAAAGCATTTCCTCTAAGATCAGGAACAAGACAAGGACACCCGCTTACACCACTTTTATTCAACATAGTATTGGAAGTCCTAGCCACAACAATCACAAAAGAAAAAGAAATAAAAGGAATTCAAATTGGAGGGAAGGAAGTAAAATTGTCACTGCCTGCAGATGACATGATACTATACAGAGAAAATCGTAAAGATGCCACCAAAAAACAACTAGAACTAATCACTGAATTTGGTAAAGTTGCAAGACACAAAATTAACATACAGAGATATCTTGCATTTCTGTACACTAACAATGAACTATCAGAAAAAGAAATTAATAAAACAATTCCATTTATAATCCCATCAAAAAGAATAAAGTATTTGGAAATAAATCTAACTAAGGATGTAAAAGACCTGAACTTGGAAAACTATAAGACACTGATGAAAGAAACTGGAAATGACACAAGCAGATGGAAAGATATACTGTGCTCATGAATTGGAAGAATTAATAGTGTTAAAATGACCATACTACCCAAGGCAATCTACAGATTCAGTGCAATCCCTATCAAAATACTGATGACATTTTTCACAGAGCTAAAATTTATATGGAACCACAGGCCAACTCCAAATATCCAAAGCAATCTTGAGATAAAAGAACAAAGCTGCAAAGAAGTAAAATAAAACAAGCAAACAAACAAAAGAACAAAGCTGGAAGTATCACACTTATGGATTTCAACCTATACTATAAAGCTACACTAATCAAAACAGTATGGTATTGGCCCCCAAACAGAATCATAGATCAATGAAACTGAATAGAGAGCCCAGAAATAAACCCACACTTACATGGTCAATTAATCTATGACAAAGGAGGCAAGAATGTACAATGAGGAAAAGACAGCCTCTTCAATAAGTGGTATTGGGAAAACTGGACAGTTACATGCAAAAGAATCAAACTGACTGCTTTCTCACACCATATACAAAAAATAAACTCAAAATGGATTAGAGACTTAAATGTAAGACCCCAAACCATAAAATTTCTAGAAGAAAACATAGGCAGTAAGCTCTTTGACATGGACCTTAGCAGTATTTTTTGGATATGTCTCCTTAGGCAAAGGAAACAAAAGAAAAAATAGATAAATGGGACTACGTCAAACTAAAAAGCTTGTGCACAACAAAGGAAACTACCAACAAAATGAAAAGGTTACCTACTGCATGGGAGAAGGTATTTGTAAATGATGTATCAATAAGGGGTTAATATCTAAAATATAAAACTAACTCATACAACTCAAATTAGAAAAAACAACCTGATTAAATAATGGCAGAAGACCTGAATAGACATTTTTCCAAAGAAGACATACTAATGGTCAACAGGTACATGAAAAGATGCTCAACATCACTAATCATCAGAGAAATGTGAATTAAAGCCACAATGAGATATCACCTCACACCTGTCAGAATGGTGATTATCAAAAAGACAATAAATAGTAAGTATTGGCAAGGATGTAAAGAAAAGGGACCCTCCGTGCACTGTCGGTGGAAACTGGTAAATTGGTGCAGTCACTATGGAAAACAGTATGGGATTCCTCAAAAAAATTAAAAATAGAACTACTGTATGATCCAGCAATTCCACTCCTGGGTATTTTTCAAAAGAAAACACAAACACTAATTTGAAAAGATATGTACACCCCATTGTTCATAGAAGCATTATTTTAAATAGCCAAGATATGAAAGCAACCTAAATCCCCATCAATAGATAAATGGATAAAGAAAATGTGATATATATTGGAATATTACTCAGCCATATAAAAGAATCAAATTGCCATTTGCAACAACATGGATGGACCTAGAGGATATTACGCTAAGTGAAGTAAGTCAGACAGAGAAAGACAAATACTGTATCTTTTCACTTATATGTGGAATCTGAAAAATAAGACAAATGAATAAATATAATTAACAGTAACAGAGTCATAGATACAGAGTACAAATAGGTTGTTGCCAGAGGGGAGGAGTTTGGGGGTAGGAAAGAAATAGGTGAGGGAGATTAAGAGGTACAAACTTTCAGTTACAAAATAAGCAATTCACAGGAATGAAATGTACAGTGTGGGGAATATAGTCAATAACTATGTAATATTTTAATTATGTAATATCTTTGTATGGTGACAGATGGTAACTAGACTTACTATGGTGATCATTTTTAAATATATAGAAATATCAAATCTCTATGTAGTGTAAAAGGAGCTAATATAGTATTATAGGTTAATTATACTTCAAAAGCAAACAAACAAACATACTCATAGAAAAATAGATCAGATTTATGGTCACCAGAGGCAGGGGGTGGGGAAAGGGGACATTGGATGAAGGTGGTCAAAAGGTACAAACTTCCAGTTAAAAGATAAGTACTAGAGATGTCACGTACAACATGATAGATATAATTAATGCTATGTATGAAAGTTGTTCAGAGAGTAAATCCTAAGAGTTCTCATCACAAAGAAAAAACCTTTTTCTATTTCTTTAATTTTTGTATTCATGAGATGATGGATGTTCACTTAACTTATTGTGGTCATCATTTCATGATGTGTATAAGTCAAATCATTATGCTGTACACCTTAAACTTATACAGTGCTGTGTGTCAATTATATCTCAATAAAATTGGAAGAAAAAAATTGGAAAAAAACACAGCACAGAAAGGACTGAGGAAGAAAATGTGTATTTTTATTTTTCTTTCTGACAAAAACAAACGTTCATATCATGTTTGAGAGTCTTCAATGAAGTTTTCATATGCTTATCTCATTTAAGTCTCACAAAAACTATAAGTGGTACTTTATCACTTTTTATAGACAGAGAAGCTCAGACTTAGAGGGTTGTGGAGCTTGTCACAATTGACAGAGCACGCAATGGGGCATCCTGACCTGAGGTCACTAATGGGAGTTGAGATCTATCAAGTCCTTGTCTTTTGTCTCTGGGAACATTGCTGCTGGGTCCAGTCAACAGTGTTTCTGAGTGCCTACTGGACATAATAGTAGATGGTTACAAGCTGCTTTGGGTTATCAGAAAGAACTAAGTTTGAATAGCAGCTCTTGCTGATCTTGTAACTTGGGTCAAGTTACTCTTTTATTCATTCACTCAACAAAATTTACTCTGTCCTCTGTGCTACATACTGTTCTAGACTCTGGGAGCACAGCCAAGAGCAAAACAGCCATGGACATCGCTCTTGTAGAGTTTACAACCTAGAGGAGGAAACTACAAATAGAGTGCATTAGTAAAATAAATCCAGAGAATGACAAGCTCCATGAAGAAGATGATACAGGGAAAGGAGACAGAGAATGACTCTGAGGAGGAAAATACTAATTTAAATAGGATGGCCAGGAAAGGGCTCTTCCAAGAGATGAGATTTTATCTGCAACCTGATTGACAAAAACTATCTAGACATTAGAGCACCTGGGACCAGGGAAATAGAAAGTCCAGAGGCTCTAAGAAAAGACTAATTTTGGGTTTGAAACAAAAAGAAGGCCCCCAAAACTACAGCATAGTGAAGGAGGGGAAGAAAAAAGAGAAATAAGCTGGGCCATATTATAGAGGACATGAAGGCCTAAGTAAGGAGGTTAAATTATTTAATCTCAATGGGAGGCCACTAAATTTTTAAGCAGGGGAGTAACATTTACTGATTTATATTAACTGCTCATAAGTCAACCACTCTAAGCCTCAATTTCCTCATCTGCAAAATTCTTATAATAATAGTAGTTACTTGATAGTTTTGTTGACAAGACTCAGTTAGACTCCATGTACTAGCAATTTATTATTATTATTATCATTAAGAGATGGGTGACATTTGAACATGATGTCATAAGAAATATAATAATCAGAATATACTATAAAGTATGCATAGGTTACACCAGAGGTATAAATTGCATATAGACATACAGATTTCCTGCAGATTTCAGTCTACAAAATCCGCTTGCAAAATGTGGAGGTGTTTGCTGCTTTGTGACTCAGCCTTATTCCCTGGGAGAGGTGGAGAAGAACCTAAACCATCAATAAAGGTTATTATCTTGTTCGTTTCCTTCCAAATTCTTCTTCTTTCTAGGTGGATCTTCAAAAGGCTCTACGGCTTAGTCTGCCAATCCCCATTCATTGTTGTGGTACAAACTATTTGCTGTTCACTAAACCATTTCTTCTTCCTGGGCTCACAGCTGGATTGCCTTTCTCAGATGCTCTTGGCCACTTAGTAGTAGCCCAGAGACTAAATGTGACCAGAGGTGATTTTTACCACTTCCTGGTCAGCCTATCCTGTAAAATCCTCTTATATAAGATCCTCCATGCTCTTTCTCCTTACCCTGGCCAGATGTCCATGCCCAAGACAATGTTGGGCACTATGTATTGAAGATGGTGGAATCTCATTAGCCGGGGTCCCTATTTGATTTGCAGAGGGGAGCCCTCAGGCTTACCTGGAACTCTCTTAGACTTGGTACATCTTATAGCAGATAGAATAACAGGTCCAAGGTAGTACAATGGTGAATTCCATTTCTACAGTCTTGTTATATCAAAAGTCTTGTCTTGTCATTTATGAAAAAAGTCTTGTCATACATGTTTGTGACCTAATTTCTGAAAATACATGGTTCTTAATAGAAAGTCTTCAACAGATACTCATAAGACCCTAGAGGGTCTGCTCTGGTTTGATGGCATATTTTTCAATTCCCAGCTACCTCTGTCTATCCATCAACCTCTCTTTTATAGAGCAGCATAAAAATTGCTGTGCTGGAAAACACAGAAATATAGATTAATGGAACAGAATAGAAAGCCTAGAGATAAACCCACACACATAAGGTCACCTTATCTTTGATAAAGGAGGAAAGAATATACAATGGAGAAAAGACAGCCTCTACAATAAGTGGTGCTGGGAAAAATGGACAGCTACATGTAAAAGAATGAAATTAGAACACTCCCTAACACAATTCACAAAAATAAACTCAAAATGGATTAAAGACCTAAATGTAAGGCCAGACACTATAAAACTCTTAGAGGAAAACATAGAACACTCTATGACATATATCACAGCAAGATCCTTTTTGACCCACCTCCTAGAGAAATGGAAACAAAAATAAACAAATGGGACCTAATGAAACTTAAATGCTTTTGCACAGCAAAGGAAACCATAAAAAAGACAACCATCAGAATTGGAGAAAATATTTGCAAATGAAGCAACTGACAAAGGATTAATCTCCAAAATATACAGGCAGCTCATACAGCTCAATATCAAGAAAACAAACAACCCAATCCAAAAATGAGCAGAAGATCTAAATAGACATTTCTCCAAAGAAGATATACAGATTGCCAACAAACACATGAAAGGATGCTCAACTTCACCAACCATTAGAGAAATGCAAATCAAAACTATAAGGAGGTATCATCTCACACCAGTCAGAATGGCCATCATCAAAAAATCTACAAACAATAAATGCTGGAGAGTGTGTGGAGAAAAGGGAACACTCTTGCACTGTTAGTGGGAATGTAAATTGATACAGCCACTATGGAGGACAGTATGGAGGTTCCTTAAAATACTAAAAATAGAACTACCATACAACACAGCAATTCCACTACTGGGCATATACCCTGAGGAAACCATAATTCAAAAAGAGTCGTGTAGCAAAATGTTCATTGCAGCTCTATTTACAACAGCCAGGACATGGAAGCAACCTAAGTGTTCATCGACAGGTGAATGGATAAAGAAGGTGTGGCACGTATATACAATGGAATATTACTCAGCCATAAAAAGAAATGAAACTGAGTTATTTGTAGTGAGGTGGATGGACCTAGAGACTGTCATACAGAGTGAAGTAAGTCAAAAAGAGAAAAACAAATACCATATGCTAAGACATATATATGGAATCTAAAAAAGAAAAAGGTTCTGAAGAACCTAGGGGCAGGACAGGAATAAAGATGCAGATGTAGAGAATGGACTGAGGACACGGGGAGTGGGAAGGGTAAGCTGGGATGAAGTGAGAGAGTGGCATGGACATGTATACACTACCAAATGTAACATAGATAGCTAGTGGGAAGCAGCCACATAGCACAGGGAGATCAGCTCGGTGCTTTGTGACCACCTAGAGGGGTGGGATAGGGAGGGTGGGAGGGAGACGCAAGAGGGAGGAGATATGGGGTATATGTATATGTATAGCTGATTCACTTTGTTATAAAGCAGAAACTAACACACAATTGTTAGACAATTATACTCCAATAAAGATGTTAAAAAATAAATAAATAAATCCGAAAAAAAATTGCTGTGCTGGTTTACAATCTAGTTCAGTGATGAGTGTCTGGAAAGTGAACTCTAGGCCTCTATTTAGGGACCTTCATCTGTAAGCTTAACTCCTCCTTGAAACTATTTTTGGGCTCAGCCTATTCTGTGCTCTCAGTGCACTGTGCTTCCCTCAGCAGGGTGCTCAGCGCACAGCATGTGTGACGTGTCTGTCCCCTCCCCCACAGCTCCTGAGGTCACACTTGATGTCTTGTTCAGCTTCCTGTCCCCAATACCCACCACTCTGACTGGCCCCCAGGAGGCCCCTAGGAGGTGCTCAGGAACTTGAATTAATTTGGGGAAGAGGGGTGTAGTTTTCCAAACTTATTGCTTTGACACAGAAGTTAGACTCCTCTGCAGTAGTAATTATCATTTACCAACATCCACTAGCTTAAACTCACTTTGGTAATGTTTCCAGGGCAATAGTCCTCAGTCACCAATGCATCCACCTATGCTTCACACCAACACTGTGATGTCTGCATCATGTCCACAACACTTTTTTCTGTATGAATCAGGAGCTCTAACTGGAGGCAGGGACAGTGGTGGCTCGCCACCACAGGGAGCCTAAAAAACTCCCTCTCAATTCCCTGTCCTCCCCCACAGTGCTAACAGGAATGTGGGCAGTGCCCATCTTTCCTCAGTACAAGGCTGGGTTCCCAACATGCTGGAGGATTAACTAAAATCAAGAATTGGCCTTATTCACTTTCTTTTCAGACTGTTTGGATCTTCAGCAGTTTGATTTTGGCAAGGGGGGAAGGAATCACCATGATCCTGTTCATTATAATTTTTGGTTGTTGTTTCAACTTTGAAAATTTCAGAAAGTAGTAGGGACCTAGAAAAGCAGTGGTTTAGTGGATAAGGGCAAAGACTTGGAAGTTTGATAGATCCACATTTGAATTCAGATGCAACACTTACTAGCTTGTGAACCTGGGCACCGAGCCTCAGTTTTCTCATCTGTAAAGTGGGAGTGATAACAATACCTACTTCAAAGGATTGCTGATAAGGAAGTGAGATAATGTATATGCCTAGCACAGTGCCTGTGGTATAGTAACTAATCAATGCATATTAGCTATGATGATTATTATTAACATCACCTTGCTTTATATGATTATCTTGACACTTAATTTTATAATTGAGTGAATTGAGGCCTGGAGAGATTAAGTGATTTACACAGCTAATTGGGGGTGGAGCCACTGCAATAAATCAGATTATTATGAGACTCAGTCTGGGGTTCTACCCATTACAAAATAGAGTTTATTCCCATGCTCCAGGTTCTGAAAATCAGTGCAGTGTTCCCCTGATTTGGAATATGGTTTCATCTGCTTTCAAGACTTTTACACTGGTTGTCACCAACTGTCAGAAGAGGAAGTTTTCCTATCTTCAAGGAGCTCGTAATCTAAGCACAATCTAAAATCTTTGAATATAGATGGAAATAGAGGACACTCAGTTCATATACTAAATTGGACAAATGGATGATCTAATACGATTTCCAAGAAAGTGTCATAGGAAGAAGCTGGGAGTAATTCGAAATCTTTCTAACAGGTCTTAAAAGACAGAGAAAGTAGACACTCAGACATGTAAATAAAATCAAGGGAAGCTGGGATCAGAGAGATTCTCCACCCTCAGGGAGCAGCGTGGAGGCAAGTCTGCAGGAGAATAATATCCATTGATGGTGAGGAAAGTCTAAGAAGTTAAGCAGCACAAAAGTCCCAGACTGAACGCTCAAGAGTTGTCCTTACCTGAGTCCATTATATCACTTTCTCACCAGGCTTCAACCTGCGCCTCCTGTCGCTGACTCTGCTGATGGTGTTTCCAATCTCCTGTCTCCCAAGCTTAGAAATCTGTACTTCTCCCTCAACTGTTCCTCCACCCTCATACCCAGCCATCATCAAATTCTGTTGCTCATCCAAAAACACGAATCCAGCTTTGGAAACTGGCCCTACCTCTCATCTCCACTGCCACTGCCCTGTCAGAGCATGGGCTTCACCTGTCAGTGATACTCCAGCAGCCTCCTAACCAGCTAACAATTATATACACTTGAGCCCTCAGTAGGTTTCTGTCTCACTCCTCTATCTTCTAGGAGTCATCAGAGCGTGGGAGTTGATATAGAAAATCAACAATCCTTCAGGGTAGCCTCAGTCTTGCCTTGCATTCTCTTTAGTACTTCTGTTTCAAATGGAAAAATAGACATGAAAAAGGCAATTAACACCGCAGAGTGTGAAATCTGTCAGCTAATGAATCAGTGAGAAAGTTTTGTTTTTAAGTAATACATATCGATATTTGATTGTAGAAGCTTATTTTTGTTTTGTTAAACTGCAGGAATAACTAAATATTTTGATATTAAGAATTCTCTAGCTCCTTCTAGACCTGCCTCATGACACAATAATGAAAAAATTGCAAGGTTTTAACATGGAATGGGAATGAATTAATGGGATAATTCTTCTGAAAGAGAGATGCAACATTTACATCTTTCAAGTGTTTATTTAGTGCCTACAACATATTGAACTCCCTGTCAGGTACTATAATTGTTACAAAAGAATCTTAAGTGTTGGTCTCTGCCTTGAAGGACCACACAATCTTGTCTTGCTCATAAAACAAAGACAAATGATCCTATTAGAGAATAGTACAAGTGTTAATTTATATAACAGAAATTAACTGAGAAATTTTAAAATATTTTATTCATTCATTAAAAATATCAATAATAAACCAATTACATGTTAACATAACATTTTATGAAAAATAACTGTATTTCAAAAAATTTAGTGGGGAGAGTGACATCGTTTTACATTTTTGCAAATGTCTCTAAAGTTTCAGTTAAGACAGCTAATTTCCTGTATCTGCTTCTCCATTCAATCTCTTGTGATATAACATGTCATATAGCCTCCAGAAAAATCATGAGAAAATGAGAGGATAAAGAACAAATGTTAGTATTACTAAGAAGAGAATTTGATCTTCCACATCCCGTGAAAGTATCTTGAGGACCCCCATAAAGAGACCCTCAGCAATCTCTGGACCATGTTTTGAGAAATGCTGATCTAACCAATGCCCAATTTGTGAACATCTGTACTGTTTATAAGCTGCATCTTGATAACAGCAATACTTTCAAGATGTTTGAGTACATTATTCAATAATCCATCTGAAAGGCTAGAATGTTGCCACTCATTAGCATGCAGCAAAAATTTCAATAATTAATAAAACAACCATTTATTAACTACTTTGTGCATAGTAGATCCTTCGATAAGAACTTGAGGCATTTTCTTACTAAATTCCTACAACACTGAGTAGTTGAGTTGGAGTAACCCATTTTTTTAAATAAATTTATTTATTTTATTTATTATATTTTTGGCCATGTTGGGTCTTTGCTGCTGCGTGCGGGTTTTCTCTAGCTGTGACAAGCGGGAGCTATTCTTCATTGTGGTGTGTGGGCTTTTTATTGCGGTGGCTTCTCTTGTTGCGGAGCAGGGGCTCTAGGCGTGCGGGCTTCAGCAGTTGTGGCACACAGGCTCAGTAGTTGTGGCTCGTGGGCTCTAGAGCACAGGTTCAGTGGCTGTGGCGCACGGGCTTAATTGCTCCGCGGCATGTGGGGTCTTCCCAGACCAGTGCTTAAACCCGTGTCCCCTGCATTGGCAGGCAGATTCTTAACCACTATGCCACCAGGGAAGTCCTGGAATATCCCATTTTAACGAGGAAAAAGATCCAGAAAGTTTAGCAATTGCCTGTGTTTCAACTTTGGTCTCCCTAAAGCCCATACTATCAATATGACATTATATACTGCCTTCCATGAAGCAGAAAGAATAGAATTGGGGGGCGGGGGGAGAGCAGGGGAGAAGTGGGGAACAGTGGTACATAAAATTATGATGTTAACATAACAATATCATGATTTCTTAGAGCTTAACTAATTTTGAGAATTTGATTTTTCAAATAATTTTCATTTTACCTACTATAGTTGTAGCAATGAGACAAAACTGAAAACATTTACATGTAATCATCTATATGATGCGAGTAGCTTTTGCATAGATGACTGCAACATCTTGTTGTTTTTTACTGTAACTTCTCATTATTTCCATATATTTGCCTTTTCACACCAATGAATAATATCATTGATGCACTGACCGTAATACTAATAACATGTAATAGATTTCCTTACTGAGAGGCCCCTAAGTACTAAATGCTAAATGCTTCACTAGTATTTAATCCTTACAACTCTACAGGGTAGGTATTAATTACAGTCAGCCCTCCTTATCCAGGGTTTTCGCATTTGCAAATTCAACTGAAATTTCCATCCGTGGTTGGTTGAATTGCGGATGCAGAACCCACGGATTCAGAGGGCAGGCAGAACTATACCATTTTAGATAAGGGACTAAAGCGTCCACTGATTTTGGTATTCTGCATAGGCTTCTGGAACCATGACAGTAGCACTATTTTACAGGTGAAGAAACTGAGGTTTAAAGAGGAAGGTGGCCTAAAGTGGAGGAAACTAGGACTGAACCAAAGCCTTAACTGCTCTCTACCACCTCTGTGGAAAACATATTTCCTCCATCTTTTCATGCTTTGTAGCACCAAAGGAATGAATAATAAGGATGAGAAGCTGCTACAACTGGCATCCTTAACTACTGTGTCCTCCAGCCCGAGGTCCATGAGCCACTTCGCAAGGAGACAGAAACTCTGTACCCAGGTCCTCTTTGACTCGGTCCCATGTCCAAGATCTGGCCAGTGTCTGTCTTCTGATCCATGGCGGTGACAAACCATGGAGCACAGCATGCACTGTGATTACTTCTTTCTTTTAAAACAGCATAAGTCATTTCAGAAAGGTTGGATTATACAATATGTTAGAAATTCATAACATTTCTTTCTGGAGTTGACACTGACCATTGACTCAGATATCTATATCAGGTTCTGGCACTGGGACATGTTTTTAGAAGGAAAACAATTTCCTGTGAAAACATTGGAAGTGGGTATAATCATAACAACCCTGTGACAATTATAGAACATTAGGATGCAGCTTCTAAAATAGTTTGCAATGTATAAAATACACTGAAATTTCTAAAATAGCCTGAAAAGCTTCAGAAGAAAAGTTCTGTGTAAAATTTAAGTTAAAAAATTATACATAAAGCCAAAAGTCTATAATATACATATAAATATTTATTCATATTGACACATGAATGAAATGTAGTGTACTGAGAATATATTTATTTTAGTAGAAGAACATATATGTGTATAGACCAGATATCATCTTGAGTCCCTTGCCCCTGTGAGATCTGTACCAACATGACCTGAGCCCAAATCCACAGCCTGAGAAGAGTCTGGAACCTTCCCCACATTTTCTGTGACTTCTGGGATATTCTCTGCCCCTAAGAGGAACTAGAAGACAAAATTGTCTCTGTCTTCTTACATGTGTACATGTTATCCATGGACAATGAATGAAGAGTCTATGGTTCTTGCTACTCTGTTATGTATTGATGGGCCAAGACTCTTTGGTTTGCAAGGAACAAAAATCAAGCTCAAACTGATTTAAACACACAAGGGGATCTATAGGCTTCACCTGTGCTAACCTCAGGTGATGCTTGATACAGTACTTAACTGAGTCATCAGGACCACCCTACATCACTCAATGCTGTTCTCCCTCTAAGGCAGGTCCTCAGTAGGTGGTGGCCCTTAAAACTCCAGTCTTGTGAAAGACTATAACCTACTGATATATCATTAAGAAGTTGATCACACAATGTTTGTTTATGCTTGGTGCCTAGTACATTGCCTGGAACATAATGAAAACCCAACAAATATTTGCTGAATTCAATTATTTGTTTGATATTTATTAAATTTCTACATGTGTCAACCTTGAGAATACAGTAGCAAACCAGACAAAGTCTCTGCTCTCATCCAGCTTAGATTCTGCTGAAGGAGACAGGTAATAAACAAATTAGATAATTTCACAGAATGGAAAGGGCTTTGAATAAATTAAACTAGGCAATATGATAGATGGTGACTAAGGTGTGGCAAGGGCACTATTAGACAGGGTTAGGGAAGGATCTCTTTCCTCTTTGAAGATTAAATATTTGAGCTTAGATCTGAATGATAAGAAGGACCCAACTGTGTGAAATTAGAGAAGAATGTTCCAAACAAAGAAAAAAGCAGCAAAAGCTTTACAGCAGGAATGAGTTTAGCAGGTTTAATATATGAGATCAGTGACAGTGGAAAATAACGAGCAAGGAGATTGCTATCACATGAGGTCGAGGAGGTAGGCAGTTGACAAACCAGTGGGACCTATAGGTCATGAAAGGTCATTTGGATTTTACTCTGGTGCAATGAAAAGCTACCAGAAGATGGTACACAAGAAAGATGTGATCTGACATTTTTTTTTCATTATGGTAAAATACATATAGCATAAAATTTACCATCTTAATTTTTAAGTGTACAATTCATTAAAGGTAAGTATATTAACACTGTTGTGCAACCAATCTCCAGAACTTTTTCACCTTGCAAAACTGTAATTTTATACCCGTTAAACAATTCCTCATTTCCCTCTCCTCCAGCCCCTGGCAACAACTATTCTACTTTCTGTCTCTATGAATTTGACTGCTCTAAATACCTCATATAAGTAGAATTATACAGTATTTGTCTTTTTGTGACTGACATTTCACTTATCATAACATCCTCAAGTTTCATTCATGTTGTAGCATATGTAAGAACTTTCCTCCTTTTTAAGGCTGAATAATATTCCATTGTATGTATATACCACATTTTGTTTATACATTCATCTGTCTATGGACATCTGAGTTGCTTCCACCTTTTAGGCATTGTGAATAATCCTGCTATGAACATGGGTGTATGAATATCTCTTCAAAACCCTGTTTTCAATTCTTTGGGGTATATACTCAGAAGTGGAATTACTGAATCATAGGTAATCCTATTTTTAATTTTTTGAGGTCTGCTGTACTATTTTCCACAGTGGCTGCACCATTTTACATTCCCAACAACAGTGCATAAGGGTTCCAATTTCTCCACAACCTTACCAACAGTTGTTATTTTCTGTTTTATTGTTATATTTTTTACACCTGTCCCAATGGATGTAAGGCAGTATCTCATTGTTGCTTTCATTTGCATTTCCCTAATGATTAGTGAAATTGAGCATCTTCTTATGTGCTTGTTGGCCATTTGTATATCATCCTTAGAGAAATGTCTTTTCAAATCCTTTGCTCATTTTTAATTGGGTTGTTTGTTTAGTTGTTGTTGAGTTTCAGGAGGTCTTTATATATTCTGGATATGGACCCCCTTATCAGATATATGATTTGCAAATATTTTCTCCAATTTTGCAATTTCCTTGTCAGTCTGTTGATTATGTCCTTTGATGCACCATTTTTAACTTAAATGTAGTCTAATTTGTCTATTTATCTTCTTTTGTTGCCTATGTTTTGATGTCATATTCAATAAATTTTTACCAAATCCAATATCATGAGGCTTTTACCCTATGTTTTCTTTTAGGAGTTTCGTGGTTTTAGCTCTTACATTTAGGTCAACTTACATTTTCAAAAGATCACCTTGACTCCTGGTGAGAAATGGATTATAAAGAGGCAAGAATGGAGGTAGAGAGATCAGTGAGGAGGCTCTCACTGTAGCAAGAGATGATGCTGACTTGGGCCAGAAAGGCAGTGTGGAGAAGCTTCAGTCCAACAGAGCAAACTTTTATTGAGTGTCTTCTCTTGATACTAGCAACTATTGAGTGTTTATTGTGTGCTGCCTGTTGCAGAGGCTGCTGGCTGCTTACACAATATCTGTGCTCCTTCTCTTTACTATGAGAACCCCAATCTTGCTTCTGATGCCAAAATGCCCAACTGAAATATTTGCCCTCTCAGATTCCCTTACAGTCATAGGAGGCCACAAGAAAAATTCTGGCCTAGGACACATAAAGAGAAGTCTGAAAGATTTCTGGGCGAGTTTTTGCTTTCCTGATAAAGGAATTACCCTTTCATTCTTCCTTCCTTCTTTCTTCTTCCTGAATTGGATGTGAGGATGGAGGTGGAGTGGCCATCTTGCAATCATGACTCAACAAACATAAAAAAGAAAACCATGTGCTAAGAAAGGCAGAGTAGAGAGCTCCAGGAGCCTGGGACATTGGCACTGTCCTACATACAGTCCCTACACCAGCCCTGAGCTGCTCCCCTCAGGACATCCCCAGGAAAACAACCCCAGACTTGATTAAGCCATGAGAGTTTGAGTTCTATGACCTGTGACCAAACACAATTCTAACTCACACACAGGACCAGTGCTGAGTATTCAGACACATTATTTCTTTGAATCCTCAAAACAACTCTATTAAGCAGGTAGCATTAGTTCCCACTTTACATATGATAACAAGGACACTAATACCCAAAACTCTGTCCCATATGTGAGATACTGGGCTGAACAATAAGAAAACATAGAAAAATCTAAATTCTGTGGCAATGGCATAGAAAATCCAGACATCTCATGAATTGTATATAAGTAGAAAAAATAAATAATTCAAAAGGAAAATAGATAATAATAATTGTCACTTGTCTACTCATTTTTAAGACCCAGCTGAAATGCCAGCTCCTCAGGGAAATCTCAGACTCTCGGAGGTCTGAGTGTCAGCTTTGCGGTCCTCTCTCCTCACATGGCCCCCTGTAGTAACATTTATTGTGTTTTATTATAATAGACATGCTTATATGTCTGTCTAAAACACAAGTCTGTGAGCTCTTTAAGGGTAGTAACCAGGTCCTATTCATTTAGATCTTTCTAGGGGCAAACATATGCCTGATGTAGAGGGCAAAGTGCATGGAACTGAACTGAATTAGCAGAATCCTCACTGGTAACATTTTTTTTTTAAAAAACCTGCTATTTTCTGACTTTCAGACTGAGATTCACAGCAAATGATGGGGTGCTGTGATGCAGCTCTAAGAAATGAAAACAAATTACAAATATAGGAAATTAATTATTAGGAGGAATGAGAGAAATAAATTGCAGTAAACTAAAAATTGCAGTAATGCAAATTAAGAGCTTCCCTGGATTTATGTGAAGAGACAATGTCTGCAGAATTTACAGCAAAGTGAGTAGCATCTGCCTTGATTTAGTTTGATTGTTAAGTGCCTGAGAACTTTTATTAGCAGCTGCCCTCATTAAGACCAGCGTCCTGAATGCCTTTTTGCCTTTTCTTCTTCTTCTTTTTATTTTGTTGGCAAGGTCTACGAAAATAAATATTTGAAAACTTCAGTTTATGACAGGTATTAAAAGGTAGATCAGGGATCACGCTGACCTTGTAGGAACACATATGTGCTGTTCACTGGAGAAATGTAAAGACACAAATAACAAGATTCCAGTTGGTCAGTAGTACTCCTAGACACAAGGCAAGTGGGATCCTGCCCCGGGCTCCATACTTTAGAGACTGTATTCTGGCCCCCCCTCCATTCACTCCTCTCCACTGGGCAAAAGGTCCACAGAGCAAGAGGACATGTCCACCCAGAGCCTGTGTCCCCACCGCCAGACCATGCCTCAGGTTCTTGGAACTCTAGAATTCACTATACAATGGCCTCAATTCTGTTTCTGGGACCAATTGCAGCCTCTTTCTTGCATCAGTCCTCCTGAGAGCAAACTGGGTTAGGCCCAGAGGATGGACAAGAAGTGGCTGCTAGTGTGTGGGAGGTGAACAAAGCTGAAATACACAGGCAAGGTGTCCCACACCTGCTCCTGAGGTTCTTTACTGAGTGGCCTGAGGCAGGGAGGAAGATGTGCCACAGAACCGTGCTCTCTCTCCAAACTGCAGTGTTCCAGTGCAGAACTCCAAGACAACTAACAATTGTAAACTCGAACCTGGACTTCCAAGTGCATAGGAAGTATTCTTGTCAAAGTAGGAAGATAGCACATCTTTTATTTAATAATTTGTTTTCCTGATTTATAACTTAGAAATTAAAACATTTGTAGTAGCCAGACCTCCATTTATACTCCTGCCCCACATCATACGATTAATTTAAGGAGTCAGTAAAGACAGAAGTTTGTAAATAAAATTGAGAGAGAAGATAACACCTAAAAGACTAACCGATTTAACGTTTTTCCCTTCTAAATTCACCATAAATGTGAACACTGGGATGGGGAGGACCTCACAGCCTGCCTAAGAGCCCATGACACAAAATAGATGCTCGTTAAATATTAGTGGAGTGAATTAATAAGCAACAAATACGTTCATTGCAGGCTCAGTTTGACAACCAACACTGCCTGTATTATATCCACCTCCCCACACCCACCCCAGCTCCTCTGGATCCCCCACATGCTGTTAATGGGATCACCATTCTCCTGATATCCCAAGCTTGACATCTCAGCACCATCTTTGACTTTGCCCTTCATTCTACCTCACTCTCAGTCAACACCACTAACTCCCAGGCCCTGCCCATCCACCAAATTCCTATAGCAATCTCCATAAACTTCTCCCCATTATAGGGAAGCCAGTAACTTTTTCTTCCCTATTATATGTGACAACGTCTTATTTTTGCTTTCCCATATCACTTAACACAGGGCTTCATACCCAGCTGGCAGTGAAGAAAGTTTGTTAACTATCCATCGAATAAATTTTGGATACAGCAGAATCATTTTAAAACAGCTTTATGTTCCTGTATTCGAATCCCTGCTCTGCCACTTCCTACTTGTATCATCTTATACAAATCAGTCTCAGTCTGGAAAATGAAAATGATGATAACACCTACCCCTAGGGTTACCATGAGAATTAAGTGTGCTTATATGTTTAATGTAAAAATAATTAATTGAACAGTATGGAAGTTCCTTATAAAACTAAAAATAGAGCTAACGTATGATCCTGCAATCCCACTCATGGGCATATATCTGGAGAAAACCATAATTTGCAAAGATACATGCACCCCAATGTTCATTGCAGCACTATTTACAATAACCAAGACATGGAAGCAACCTAAGTGTCCATCGACAGATGAATGGATAAAGAAGATGTGGTATATTTATACAATGGAATATTACTCAGCCATAAAATAGAATGAAATCAATGCCATTTGCAGCAACATGGATGGACCCAGAGATGATCAGACTAAGTGAAGTAAGCCAGATGGAGAAAGACAAATATCATATGACATTGCTTATATGTGGAATCTTTAAAAAATGATACAAATGAACTTATATACAAAATGGAAACAGACCCACAGACATAGAAAACAAACTTATGGTTACCAAAGGGGAAAGGTGGGGGAGGGATAAGTTAGGAGTTTGAGATTAACATATACACACTACTATATATAAAATAGATAACCAACAAGGACCTACTGTATAGCACAGGGAACTATACTCAATATTTTGTAATAAACTGTAAGGGAACAGAATCTGAAAAATAGTGGATATATATATATGTATAACTTAATCACTTTGCTGTACACCTGAAACCAACCCAACATAATAAATCAACTATACTTCAATAAAAAATAAAATAAATAAAAACATTTTTAATGAAAAAAACAAGTGTATTAATATACACAGTAATAATAATAATAATTAGTTGTTTTCATATGTGTAATGCAAAAAAGTGCTCAGAACAGTGCCTGGCACATAATAAGCATTTACAGTAAGTCCCCTACATATGAACCTTCAAGTTGTGAACTTTCAAAGATGCGAATATGCATTCGCATATCCAATCACGCAAGTTAGTTCATGTGTCTGTCATGAACTACTGTACTTCTCAAGGTACTGTACTGTAAGATTAAAAATGTTTTCTTTATTTTTAGTGTTTGTTTTTTATGTATTATTTGTGTAAAAAGTATTATAAATCTATTACAGTACAGTACTATATACCCAGCTGTGTTAGTTAGTTACCTAGGCTAACTTTGTTGAACTTAAGAACAAATTGGACTTACAAACATGCTCTCGGAACAGAACTCATTCATATATAGGGGACTTACTGTACTATGTTTAGCTCCTTTAACAATTTTCTTTACTCTTCTCAACAACTTTACTTGATGGTATTATTGTTCCTGTTTTATAGATAAGGAAACTAGTGCTTGGAGGACTCAAGGAGCGTATCCAGAGTCACAGAGCCAGCATGGCACAACTGAAATTTGAATGGGAATCAACCCATTCCAGCCCTAGAGCTACTGACCCCTCCCTACACTGTTGCAGCCCACAAGACAGTCACTAATGCCCTGTGACTCAGGGTGACAGGAACAATGGCACAGACACCAGACAGGTGCAAACACATTAGCGCACACTGCCCTGTGGTTTTACTCTCTGGAATAGGGAAGCACAGCTGGGGTAATTCCTTAAATCACACAGCCTTTTTGAGTCAGGCCTGGGAATAAATGTGGACTGAATATTTACTTCCCACAAGGCTTTAGATTAGCCCCGCCACTTCCTCTGGCACCAGAAACACACTGTGTCTGGAGTGTTCAGACTTGGTTGCACAACACCGACCACTTGGGCTATATAAAGAGCCACATGGCAGCTACAGGAAAAGAAATTTGAGGTTTTGCAATGCGTACCAAGACAGCATAATATTTAATAGTTTAAGAAGCATGGGACTGGCTAAAAATCTTGCAAGCACTCAATAAATACCTGGGAGCTTACCTACTTGATAGAACACTCCTGAACTTGACAACTAGCCACACCACTGCTTGTAAAAACCACCTCTGTCTTTAATCCATTTTGAGTTTGTTTTTGTGTATGGTGTTAGGGAGTGTTCTAATTTCATTCTTTTATGTGTAGCTGTCCAGTTTTCTCAGCACCACTTATGGAAGAGGCTGTATTTTCTCCACTGTATATTCTTGCCTCCTTTATCAAAAATAAGGTGACCATATGTGCGTGGGTTTATTTCTGGGCTTTCTATCCTTTTCCATTGATCTATATTTCTGCTTCTGTGACAGTACCATACTGTCTTTATTACTGTAGCTTTGTAGTATAGTCTGAAGCCTGGGAGCCTGATTCCTCCAACTCCATTTTTCTTTCTAAAGATTGCTTTGGCTACTTGGGGTCTTTAGTGTTTCCATACAAATTGTGAAATTTTTTGTTCTAGTTCTGTGAAAAATGCCATTGGTAGTTTGATAGGGATTAAAGATCTAACTGTAAGGCCAGACACTATAAAACTCTTAAAGGAAAACATAGGCAGAACACTCTATGACATACATCACAGCAATATCCTTTTTGACCCACCTCCTAGAGAAATGGAAACAAAAAGAAAAATTAAAAAATGAGACATAATGAAACTTAAAAGCTTTTGCACAGCAAAGGAAACCATAAACAAGACCAAAAGACAACCCTCAGAATGGGAGAAAATATTTACAAATGAAGCAACTGACAGAGGATTAATTTCGAAAATTTACAAGCAGCTCATGCAGCTCAATTTCAAAAAAACAAACAACCCAATTCAAAATGGGCAGAAGACCTAAATAGACATTTCTCCAAAGAAGATATGCAGATTGCCAACAAATACATGAAAGGATGCTCAACATCACTAATCATTAGAGAAATGCAAATCAAAACTACAATGAGGTATCACCTCATGCCAGTCAGAATGGTCATCATCAAAAAATCTGCAACAATAATTGCTGGAGAGTGTGTGGAGAAAAGGGAACCCTCTTGCACTGTTGGTGGGAACGTAAATTGATACAGTCACTATGGAGAACAGTATGCAGGGTTCCTTAAAAAACTAAAAATAGAACTACCACATGACCCAGCAATCCCACTACTGGGCATATACTCTGAGAAAACCATAATTCAAAAAGAGACATGTACCACAATGTTCATTGCAGCTCTATTTACAATAGCCAGGACATGGAAGCAACCTAAGTGTCCATCAACAGATGAATGGGTAAAGAAGATGTGGTACATATATACAATGGAATATTACTCAGCAATAAAAAGAAACGTAATTGAGTTATTTGTAGTGAGGTGGATGGACCTAGAGTCTGTCATACAGAGTGAAGTAAGTCAAAAAGAGAAAAACAAATACTGTATGCTAACACATATATATGGAATCTAAAAAAAAAAAAAAAAAAGGTTCTGAAGAACCTAGGGGCAGGACAGGAATAAAGATGCAGATGTAGAGAATGGACTGAGGACATGGGGAGGGGGAAGGGTAAGCTGGGACGAAGTGAGAGAGTGGCATGGACATATATACACTACCAAATGTAAAATAGATAGCTAGTGGGAAGCAGCCACATAGCACAGGGAGATCAGCTCAGTGCTTTGTGACGACCTAGAAGGGTGGGATAGGGAGGGTGGGAGGCAGACGCAAGAGGGAGGAGAGATGGGGATATATGTATATGTATAGCTGATTCACTTTGTTATAAAGCAGAAACTAACACACCACTGTAAAACAATTATACTACAATAAAGATGTTAAAAAAAAAAAACACCTCTGCTCTCCCCACCAGCTTCATCCCCACCCATGACAAATTGAGTTCTTAATCAAAGAGCCTAAGAAAATGGAAGAAGCCATTTTTATCTTCATATGAGGTTTTAATTTCTCCAAAACGTAAGGATCTGACATACTATGTTTCTTCGTGTTAAGAAATTGTTTCAAAGAACATGTACACTGCATACCCCACAGCAAGGAAACATACTAGGATATTACAGAAATAATCCCTGATGTCAATAAAAAGCAAAAATGAGTAAGCCACAGAAGAAGGGATTCTAGAACTTGTTCAAGTTATTCATTGGCTTGATGAGGTGTTTTTTGGATTATTTTTGGATCTTAATTTCATGTAAGGCAATTTAAAGTTATAATTTTGCTACAGTTTTTGAGAATATCTTATTTTTCAAAGGTTTTCATTAATTATCTCACATTTGGATATTTTGGTAAATCAAATTTAGCAATTTATTTAAGGTCAGATCTTCAGGAATAGATGTTGTTTAAGCAACAGGAACCAAAAGCTAATTTATTTAATCCAAATTTAAAAGACAGTGTTAACCAAGAAACTTGGTTCCATTTTTCTAAGGTTAAAGAAAATAACTAGAAAAACTTTTTTTCCTGAGTTCTATATTTTGGTAAATTATGCAAATGACAACAAAACCTGTTGATATAAGATACTTGTTTTTCAAAACAGGAGTTTTAATACTATATGCCATAGTCCACTGATAGGTCATGAAATTAATTTAGTAGGTCACAGATAACATTCTTTCTTTCTTAAAAAGCAAATAGAATAGAATAGGATAAAAACAATCAATGCATTGCAGCTTAGTTTTGCAAAATTTTTCTTTCAATTATTTATATGGATGCGTGTGTGTGTTTATTAGTAATGGGTTGCAAGACAAAATATATTTTTTTTACTGTGGGTTGCTGTAAAAGTGTTTGAAAGTCCATAGAGCATGTCCTGGAATTAACACATATCCTGGCTGTTCCTCTGTACCCTGTACAGCTACAGTTTAGTACAGTCAACAAACGTTTCTTGAATGCCTACATGAGAATTGACATTCTTGCTTATGACCAAGCACCCCAGATTATCTTAAGAAAGATTCACCTATATTCACCATCTTATAGTGAATTTTTAAATGAATCAAAATGAAAAGGGTATTTGAGTTAATTCCCAAGTAAGCAAAAATTTAATTAACTAGAAAACACCATTGTTCAAACGCACTGGTTGTTATTTATAATAACCCTTTGGAAACTTGAAACTGAAAACTACTTCCTTAGCTTTTTTTTTTTTTTCCCATCCTGTGCACACACTGATAAGTTTTTGCAGGGCAAGAAGAGTTTAGGAAGGATATGAGTTAGCACAGAATTTTTCATTTAAGGAAAAGAAATGTTTATTTTGAGAAGAAATGTCATAAAAATTACACAGATTCAAAATTTTTAAGCAGTGTATGCTCTCTGAAGCTTGACCATGTCTCTTTTGGCATAATTTCCCAGTCTATTTAAATATGATATACTTCTACATTATTTAGAAATTTATTTTCAAGCAATTTCATCTCAATTACACAGATTCACTATCGTGAATGTTTAAGAAAGTTTCTTTAATCTATAACTTAAAGCAATACCAAAACTCACTGATATTATACAATTCTGCATTTGTGAAGAAAGACTTTGATAAAAAAATTTAGCAGTGTAAGTCATATGATTAAAACTTTTAATTTTGAAAAATTTCAATTATTTTTGGGTGCCTTAAATATTGGGTTGGCCAAAAAGTTCGTTCAGTTAATGAATACGTTATTTGATAAAGTTCTTGGTGAAAATAAAAAATGTCTTTTATTTTTATTTAAAACCGAATGAACTTTTTGGCCAATCCAATACCTTAGTAAAATATCTCACACAGAGCAAGCTCTCAATAAATGTTGATTAAATGGCATGATTGGAGAGTTAATAAAGTAATCAAGCAATAGCAATAAAAATCTAGCTAAAATATTTTGAGGACTTGCTAAGTGCCAGGAGCACTTTGCATGAGTTACCTGATTTAATCCTTATAAAAGTGTGGAGGTAAATATTACCAATGTGCCCATTATACAGATGAAATAACTTTCTCAAGGTCTCATAGCTGGTTAAGTGGAAGAATGGGATCTGGGATTTGAAATGGGAAATGAAATTCAACACTGACCTCAAATTCCAAGTCTTTTTTTTTTTTTTTTTTTTTTTTTTTTGCGGTACGCGGGCCTCTCACTGTTGTGGTCTCGTCCCGTTGCAGAGCACAGGCTCCGAACGCGCAGGCTCAGCGTCCATGGCTCACGGGCCCAGCCGCTCACACGGCATGTGGGATCTTCCCAAACCGGGACACGAACCCGTGTCCCCTGCATCGGCAGGCGGACTCTCAACCACTGCGCCACCAGGGAAGCCCTCTAACACTCTTAAGTGAAATCCTTTGAGATGCTTTGCCCTCAAGGAAAGAGCCTTCCCATCCCGCCCCCAAGACCAGAACTCTTTGCCTACTCCTTTTCGGAGTCTTTGAGAAATTGAATTATATATGTAAAAGAGAGAGAGAGATTTGTGTCTCATCTACAGAACCAATCTTGTTTGAAGTAGAGGTGGGAGGATGAGAGGGGTGTGCAACTTTGAGACTTGGTGGGCGGCGGGGGGAAGCTTCTCAAGCTAAGACAGGGATCCGCTCAAAGCAATTTCCCTCCCTCATGCTCATACAGCCCTGACAAGTGTCCTGAATCTGTCAGTCATGTTTCTCTTCTACTGGAAACCTGCAGACCCTCAGCCCTGCCTAAGGAGTCAGAGCCAGGCTGTTCTCTGCAAAGTACTTGCTGCTGGTTATATCAAGAGTAGGTGGGGTGGACCAGAAGAAACTCACTAGGTGGATTAATTCAAGAGCCTCCCACAGGGTAGTAATGGTGAGCTAAGCCAGGCAAGCTAAGTTCTTCCAGGATTTGACCTGGAAAGAATAGAGAAGGGAATGAAGAAGAATGTAGAAAGAAACTGAGACAATAAGAGAGAATTATAAGAGCGGGTTTTCAGTTCTAGCTCCAATCCATGCATAGTAACCCACATTTAATTTAAAAAAAATTTTTGAACAACATTTTTCCCTTAGGAATTTACTAAGTTTCTTTTCCTAACCAATCCATTTAAATTCTCACTATGGCTATGAAACACGGAATTAAAACCATAAACACTACTCCATGAGCATCTATTAACAATGATCTCATATTAACTGTGTCACCCAGACCTTGTCAAAGGTTGAGAGAGGCCTGTGCTTTTTCCAGAGGTTCCTGTTATACGTAAAAGTGTCAAAACACCTTTGGGCAAGTTGTAGAAAAGTCAAAGCTTCCCAGTGGACAATTTCTTCCTCAGTCTTGTCAGTGATTCTCTGTGACTATATAAACCTCACGCAGAGATCACAGCAAAACTCAGAACTTGGGCTCTTAGTGAACAGGAAGCCAAATAATCTTTTTGTTTCCCATTCTGCTAGACCTTGGTATTATTTTAGGAAGGAGAGGGCAGAGCCAAACCTAAAGGGAGGGGCACAGGATGGACATGTAGGGCACAGGGGCATATGGTTCCAGGTCTGGGTACAGGAGACCAGCAGTGGTTGAGCGCAAGTGCTGGGCACCCGTGGGAAAGACAGGGTGAGGAAGGAAGTAGGAACGTCTAATAAAAGATGAGGGCAACAGGAAGAGGGCAAAATTAAACTTTTCCTTCAATTTTTGTCTAGTTCTCATAACAGATATATACATCTTTGCCTTGGGTTTCAGTCTCATGACAATAGATCTCAGAACTCAGATCTCATAACATCAACATTGTACTTTACAGTTCACAAACGGCTTTCACTCACATTATCATACTTAATTCTTACAACCACCAGAGTGGGACAATATTGTTATTAACTCCACTTTACAGATGATGAAACAGAGGCCAACACTGTTAACTTCAAGCAGCACAGGGTCGAACCAACTCCAAATCCAGGGGTCTTTTCCATTATGCTGCCCTGGATCCAGGTGGATGAAGTTTCCCCAGACATCATCACCTCTGCCTTTGCCTGTTGATGTGAGACAAGGATAGAAGAAAAAAAAAAATTAAACCTCATTTCTCTAGAGTATAGAACCTTAATTCAATATAAATGGATGTTTCTGCTACAGTTATTTTACCCAGGACTTTTAAAGGATTTACCCTCAGAAGACTTCATCCCTTCTTAGTGCCCAACTATATATAACACTTCATATTTTGACACAAAAGATGAATATTTCATTTAGGCAGGCTGATTGAAAAGGGTAACACACTATCTTGGTTGCCCTACTTAAAAAGAAGTCTTTATGCTTTCTTGAAGTTAAAAATAGCTTGATTTTGCAGCAAAAACTTGATTGCCCCACATCCAGCATAGGAAGTGTATCAGATTAGGCCCCTGGAACTCAGTTCTCTCATTCTCTCCAGTCTGTTATTTCCTTTCTGGCTTCCTACACAACTGCAGAAATTCTTAATACAGAACAAATAATTTGATCTTGTGTTCATTTCTTTTGAGTCTCCATAAAAATATGTGGGATTTTTTCTATAAGGATTGACAACTAGCATATATTTATCAAGTCAGGGTTTATAAAACATTTGTATAGTGCCCGGAAATTATTACTATTTCCTTTCTATAAATGTTGATACTCAGAATCAGAAAGATTGGGTAACTTGCCCAAAGTTAGTGGCAGATCTGGGATCAGAACACAGAAGAGTGTGCTCGGTGTCCTTCTAATATTCCGTGCTGATTTCTGTATCAGTAGGAAATCCAAACAGGATAATTTACTTAACAAACAAGCAACAAAACCCTATTCATCTATTCATTCATTAATTCATTTATTCAACAAATATTTTCTGAGCCCTTGCAAGATGCTCTTTTCTTGGAACTGGGGATATGGCATTGATAAAATAGAATCTTATATTCCAGTTGTGAAACCAGGTAATTATCAAGATATATGTGTGTGTGCACAATGTTAAATAGTGATAAGGAGAAAAATTAAGCATGGTTAGAAGGGGGACAAATTCTTCTTCATGTGCACCAGGAGAATATGTTTCCTCATAAGGCTTGTGTCCGCTTTGATTTTATGGTTTTAATAGTAAAACTACTGCAAACAACCCAAATGTTCATTTTCATAAAAATGGATAATGTGTGGCATATTCACAGAGTGGAATAGTATACAATAGCAAAAATGATTTATCTATCTCTAAGCTACAATATTTATATTATAATTAATATGTAATGTTATTATAATTTACATATAATTTATATTTATATAGTCATATAGTAATAGAAATTATATGTAAATTATAATATAATAATGTTATATTAATTATAATATAAATATATAATTCTATATATTATATTGATATATAAATTATATGTAAAATTAATATATATAAATCTATAAATTGTGTAATTATAACAAAAATTATGTGATTTATATGTTAATATAAAAATTACATGTAATTAATATATAATATTGTGATTAATGTGGTAAGCTAGTAATATTAATATATTAAAATTATAATTTTAATAATAAAAGTATAATATTAAGTGGGGAAAACAAGAAGTCTCAGATTACATACAGTATGATGTCATTTTTATAAAACCAAAAAACAAGCAAAACTTAACAATATGCTGTTCAGGGATCCATACATATGTGGTAAAAATATTTTTAAAAGTTAAAAACACAAATTCTAATGAGAAAGCAGAGGGCTGAATCAGAGAAAAACATTGTTTGGTTTCATTTATGTTGAGAATGTTCTAGCACTTAGGCTAGATAGTGGTTTTGCAGATGTTCATTTCTATTATATGCTTCAAATTTTATATATATGTTATATATATATTATTGTGTATTTATCAAAATTTATATAATAATAAATAATTAAAAACTGGTACAAGAAGCATAATGAGAATTATGTCATCCTTGATATTTTATGTTTGAGTAGCCAAGGTCCAAAGATATGTGTACAGTATATTGAAATGTATAAAGGTCTTTCTCATAACCTGTCTTTTAAAAATCCTGTACAGCAGTTATTATTCTTTGTACATTACAAGTGAGTAAGCCAAGGGAGAGCTTAAGAAAATTCTTTAATTTCACATACTAATCAATGGCAGAGATGTCTTAATTGTGTAAAATTAATCTCCCTATAACAAAAAAGCATATGGCTTTCTTGTTGAACAAAAGACCAAATGAATCCTAAAATGTTACAGCTGGAGATCAGACTTTTTAATCTCTTCATTTCACAGATGAAGAAATTAAGACCCACACATATTAAGGATTTGCCCAGCATCTCACAGTTAGTTTAAATGGAAGAAAGGATAGTTGACTCATGTCTTCTGACTCCAAGTTAAGCCACTTGTCACTCCACCAGAACATTTTTTTCATCAGATAGATATTATTACTTTGCAGCCAGTTGGCTATAAGAGAACCCAAAACTTGAACTGTAAGGCATGTACAAGTATCCATTGTTCTGATGAGTGCTAGAGAACTGCGATATACAATAGAAAAGCTGTAATAGGAAGCCTTATTTATAACAAAATTAACTGCTGTATTAAATATTGGGGCATTTTAATTCATGGACATCAGTTTGATACTTGAAAAACATACCTATGATATAAGATAAAAAAGGACCAAACAACTGCTTTCTGGAGAGAGAGAAAAGGACCTTATCACCTTAAGAGGCCCCAACCTTAGATGTTTAACATCTGATGAAACATTAGTAGCACCGTTTCTTCAACTAGCATCAGATTCATGAAAATGTATAAAAATGAGGTGTTGCATTAGTTCTTTAAGAGTACTAATAATCTCAATAGCCTTTCCTCAAACTGCTTACAATCTACAGTTATAAAGATTTAAAATGCATTTAAATAAACCCTGCAGTGAATAAAGAATGAATTACTATAGGAAATAGAATAAAGGAATGGAAAGAGCACTAGAGTTGGAGCCAAAACACCTGAGTTTGAGTGCCAGCTCTGCCATTCACTTGCTATATGTGGTTAAACAAGTTACTTGACTTCTCTGATCCTTGGTTCATTAATTTGTAAGGTGATGATGATAATAACTACCTTAGAGAATTAAGAAAGATAATGTAAGGGAAAGGTCTTGGTAAACTGTTATATACAACACAAATATCCTTGGAGTTTTTGTATAAAAGCCTGTGATTCAATCATTTGATAATTCAGTCATCTATTCAATAAATGTATATAGAGCACTCATTCAATGAATGGATGAAATGGTTCTACATGCCGTGGAGCATCCAAAGATTCAAAAGACCTAATTTTGGCCCTCAGGAACTGAAGGGGACTGTTTTTTGCTCATGTACATAAATAACTACAATATGAACCTGCATGTGATAACTCCCTTAGGATTAGTACGAGGGGAAAAATGATGTAGGACTATAAGGCTGAGAGAGACCAGTTCTGATTTAGAGTAATAAGGAAACACTTCCTACAGATTGCCATTGGGCCAGTTTTTAAAGAATGGGTAGAGTTTCTAAAAGAAGAAGATGGTATTCCAGGTGGATGGAAAAGCATGAGTGAGGGCATAGAAGCAGGAAAGCACACCTTGTAACATTTAACATATGCCTCTGTCTAGGCACATGATTTTGCACAAAGTCACTTCATTCATCAGTGTTCTTCCTTATAAATCCACTAACCCCAAATAGACCATGAGTTCTTTGAGTGCCAAGATGTCTCACAGAGCCCATGACAGTGCTGGGTCCACAGTGAGGATTCAGTAAATGAATGGCATATTTGCTGGCTTTTTTTTTTTTTTTTTTTTTGCTGTACGTGGGCCTCTCACTGTTGTGGCCTCTCCCGTTGCGGAGCACAGGCTCTGGATGCGCAGGCCAAGCGGCCATGGCTCACGGGCCTAGCCACTCCACGGCATGTGGGATCTTCCCAGACCGGAGCACGAACCTGTGTCCCCTGCATCGGCAGGCGGACTCTCAACCACTGCACCACCAGGGAAGCCCTGCTGGCATATTTTTAAGGAAAGTTCATGTATGCTTTCCAGATGAGAGGGTGGAGAATAGAAAAATCTGCACAGAAAATTGTTTCAAATTAACAAGACTATGGTATATGGTAACCAGTATGATTTCCCACAAGTTTTGCCATTTTCCCATAAATCCTATGTTTTGTATTTTGCAAAGCAAGAGTGATTAATTTGGAAAGAACACACACACACACACACACACACACACACACACACACACACACACACACACACACACACACACACACAGAAACACACATCGCCAAGAAGAGGAGAGCAAGACTTAATCTTGAAAGCTGATGTGTGGCTTGTGATTTGGATGCCAGTAATGATAAAACAGAGAACCTTTTAAGCTGAATTCATAGATACTCAGAGAAATAAGCTGAATGCCAATTTCATAGACATTGAAGTTTATGGCAACATCTTTCTCTTGGTTTGGGTTCTTCTTTTTATAATTATATTGCATTGTTATTAAAGGGCTCTTTGTCCTTCCTTGTCCTTCAAGCCAGATAGTCGAGAATGATCCTGATATTAAACCCAGAACACATGGTTTGAATTAGAAGCTGTAGGAAGATTCATCTCCAATATAAAGTCATTTGCAGGAAAAATATTCCAAGATACTGTATGTGTAAATTACTAACAAATGAATTCCCAGTGAATCTTTTCTCTCACCCTTTTGGTTCATTGAAACAGCAGGAAAAAAATATATTGCCAATAGAAATATTTTTATAACTTTATTTTTATTCACTTTGAGATATATCTTAGAGAACAAGTTTTTGAGAAGAACTCCAGCAAAACATGACTATGTATATTATAGATGATAAAAATTATTTTATGGTTTGATTTTGCACAAAATAAGATAAAACCCATATATTAGAGAGTTTGTATTGATATTTTTGTAAAGAAAAAAATGTGAAGCCATCATCCAGTATTACTCTAGGGAAGTTTTCTGGCCTGAGGGTTTAAAAATATTTTTATTTGTGTAAAAGTACAAAGTAAGATCAATTTTGTTTCCTTTTCATTAAATAGCAGTAGGCAATTTGTCTGCATTGCATTTAAGAGATACTTGTCTTCTTGCTTTTGGCAACATATGAAATTGTCTTGAAGAAGACCACAATTGATAGGAAAGAAGACATCTTTTCATATTTGCATCATATTTTGGATTCTAGAAAAAGTTGCTCTTTAAAAAGACTCAAAATTGATTTTTGACTTTTTAAAAAGCAATCTTCAGTGCCAGAGCAGAGTGATATCAGCCTTGGAGATACAGTGGGAACAAGATGGGCACAGCCCTGCCCTCTGGGTGTTAAATGACCCACTGAGGACTCCTGCTCTTCCCAGTCATAAGAAAACCATGTTCTGTGCAAGGATGGAGAGAATGCAAGCAAGAAAGCCAGCCAAAAAAATAATGATAACAATAATAACAGTTCTGTAAGGAGGCTTGTGCTTTGCATTATAAAATCACTTCCATCTTTACATTAGTCAAAAGATGTGCCTGAAAGCTTATTGCTTCTAAATCAGAAGGCTTCAAAGTCAATAAAGCTGATTATTAAGTGATTGTACTAAGTACATTCACCATTAATGTAAGTTCAAGTTTTCAAGGATAGCCTTATTGAATATTTTCCCGTATATAGAATCCTTCCTCTTTGGGGCAGCTGTCTGCATGGCAAGACACAGGAAGCTGAGAAGAGCATCTAACCTGCTTTTTGCTGTTGATAATATACATATAATTTAAAGAAGACTGCCATATAGAGCAAGATCAAGGGAAACTATGGAACGTGTTTATCACTAAACTTCAATTTATGATAAACTGTAGTCTACCTGTATTCAATTCAACCCTGATCTTCTATACTTCAAAAAGGAAACACTGGCCTTAACTTTCTCTCGCGAAGTCAAAAAAATGCTGTTTGTACCCGCTCCCTGGAGGCTGGAATCAAAGGGCTGCTGTTCCCTTTCTTCGAGGCTGGCTCTGACTGCCCCCACAAAAGAAGCTTAACAGTGACTGCTAGCAGATCCTGGAGAGGTCCTAGTCATGATTTCCACTACCCTGATAACCAGCCTATGTCTTTTTGCTTCCAGTGGCAGAAATATAAAAATAAAATTTCCGTATGCCTTGAAGGCCTCATTTAGAAAATGGGATCAATACGGATTCTTACCGCACCATGCATGGCTCTCCTAAACATAGTAAGAACTGCTGAACTAGAGAACTCTTGAGTACTTAGAATAAATGGCTAACACGAGGCTTACACCTCTCCAATAACCTTTCTTTTGGAGATATTTGTTGTGTAATGGCTGAAGTGTTATACAGGAGGTGGAGGAAAAAAAGCATTTAGTTAACACGTTTCTCATATTAATATCAGTGATATCAATACACTACCTGTATTGACCTGTCCTAAAGTCAAACACTGTAGAGCAGTGATGATTCAGAAGAGAACAGGATGACTTACTTCAGATAAAGCTGGACAAATCTTTATATAAAGAAATATTTATAGACCCTAAATGTTGACTGCTTTTTAAAAATAATAATAATAGTAATAATAATATAATGTAATGTAACATAATATAATTATAGCAATAACAGCTAACACTCATGAGCAGAAAATGTGGAACTCGCTTTCTGTGCATGAGATCATTTAATCATCACAGCAGCCGTATTGAGAGGAAAATGCTATTATTACCTTCATTTTACATATCAGTAATTGTCCAAAGTTATGTAGCTATAAGTAATGGATTCAGGACTCAAACCCAGGCAGTCTATTCACTATGCAACAAAAGTAACATCCAGAAGAATAAAAAATTCTGGTATTATTTATTATAATTGAAAGAGTCAGGGTAAAAACTAAATAAAAGAAAGCTTATAATCTGTGGAAGTGGTGAAGGAACTAAATGTAGCACCTCTCAAACATTTCTTCATAGGAGAAAACAAAACACTTCTGTGATTAAATAGGTTTATGAAATACTGGAGTAAGCCAAGTGAAACAGTGTTTCTTGCTGGAGTGTGTCTCATGGTCTTAGTATGGAGATGTGCACTGTGAGTCTCTGAAATGGAAAGGTGGAAAGGAGCAGTCATTTAACCAAGAACACTTTTTTTCTTTTTTAATGGGACATGTCTGAAGAATTGAACTGATGTTTTCCAACGCAGGCTTGAGAAAAACTGACCTAATGCACAAACAAGGGAAGCAGAGGCTGGGTAAGGGGAAGGATGGCAGATGCCAAGTAGAGAGCTTATCAGCAAGTGAGCTTGTTCACAGTCCACTTGTGGTTGGACTAAGTCACCTTATAATGGGCATTACTGAAATAGCTAACGTAATCTAACATAACACAACATAATATACTTTCATTATTGAAAGTTCTGTAGGAATCCAGGAGATCAAGGAATCACTCTTCTGGCAGTTTCTTCTCCAAGGGGGAGGAGAGAGGCTGTTTACCCCACTTGAGCGTGATGATAGCCCGAGTCCACCAACTGACAGCCTAAGAGGTAGCAACCTGGTACATCCTATGCTGGAGGGGACAAAGCAGCCACAAAAGAGGACTGCAAAGGCTTGGGCCGCTATCCAGTCAGGCTAATGTGGCTTGCTGTTTCCAAGGATCCATGGGACCAACATCAGAGGAGGAGAGAAGGCTGTGGAGAACACAAGATGGCAGCTTTGCTGGACATTTCTGGTGCATATGAGAGGCACCAACTAGAATGTGAATAATACAGTTCTCCTCAGGGCTTCCTGAACTTGTTGAGAGGAATTTAAGTGTGGCTAGAGTCTTCTCAATTCTGAAACTGAGCCAGCAAAACAGTAACAATTGCAGACATCATTCTAGGAACCCTTAACCAGGTGCTGGGCACTCTTGTTAATGATTTTATATTATTTTATCCTCAAACAATCCTCTGATGTAGGCACTATTATTATTCTTATTTTACAGTTAAAGAGACCAAGGCAGAGTTCAGTTATTTGTACGAGGCAAAGAACTAGGAAACCAGAAACAAACAGCAGTCAAAGGAAGTTTTAAAATGTAGTTCCTACACCTCTTGCTTAAACCCTCCTGTGGTACCTCAACCATCTTAAGCCAAACTCTTTATCCTGGCTAAGGATCAAAGTAACCTGGCTTCAACCTGTGTCTCTGTTCTGGATATCATTTGCTGAGACACAAATTACCCTAAAATTTAGTGGTTTAAAACAACCACCATTGAATTCTATCTCATGATTTAGTATGTCAGGATTGGGCAAGGCTCAGCCAGGTGGTTCTTCTGTCTCATGAGGCATCTACTGGAGTCACTCAGTGATATTCAGCTGGCAACTAATCTGATCTGAGATGGTTTCCCTCATTTGTCTGGCACCTTGGCAGGGACAACAGCTGGAAGGTTTGGCCCTATCCTCTTCATGTATTTATTCTCAGGGCCTCTCCAGGTGGTCTCTCCAGCAGGTGGTCAGCCTTCTCACATGTCAGTTTAGAGCCACAGAATGACTAAAATGGAGGTGTCAGCCATCCTAAAGTCTAGGCTCAGAACTTGCCCAGCATCATTTCTGCCACACGCTGGGGTTCAACACAAACAGTTGGAGCCCACTCCAGATTCAAGGGGAGGGGAAATATACCCACCTCTCTGTGAGAGGTGTCTCAAAGAATGGGCGTTCATCTTTCACCTGCCATACTCTCCAACTTACCTCATCTTCCTCTCCCTCACTCTCAGTGCTCCAGCCTCATGGGATTTCTTGTTCTTCAAATGGGCCAAGGTTATTCCTCTCTCAGGACCTTGTGAGCCTGTGCCAGGAGTACTCTTATCCTCAAGGGTCCTTCATGTCATTCAGGTCTTAGCTTAAATGTCACTTCTTCATAGGAGCCTCCTCCTCACAATCTTGCATAGGGCTTTCCTCATTGCCCAGTCAAGCTCCCAGATTTACAGTAAGTCCCCTATATACGACCCTTCAAGTTGCAAACTTTCAAAGATTCAAAAGTGTGTTTGCATGTCCAATCATGTTAGTTCACACGTCTGGCATATATTGTCACATGCGTGCATCCTCTACAAGTGGTTGTGCTTTTGTGTACTTTACTGTACAGTACTGTATAGAGTGCAGTAGTACAGTATCTTTATTTCAAGCCCAGGATGTCTGGAAGCAAGCGTAAAAGCAGCGATGATGTAGCTGGTACTGCTAAGAAGTTCCAAACAATAACGATGGCAACAAAAGTGAAAATAATTGAGAGAATGGAGTGAGGTGAAAAGATGGTAGACATCGCTCATTCTCATAACATGAATCGTTCAACCATCGGCCCGATTCTAAAGAACAAGGACAAGATCATGGAACATGTGAAGTCTGCTGTGCCAATGATGTCGACAATAATATCAAAGAAACGTGGAAATGTGATGGAGGAAACGGAGAAACTTCCCAGTGTGTGATTCAGGATCAGCATCAGCGTCAATCCCTATCAGTTTAATGTTGTTTCAAGAGAAAGCTAACTGCCTTTATGAAGACTTGAAGAAGAAACACGGCGAAGAATCAGAGGGTGCATATTTTAATGCCAGCAATGGCTGTTTTCATCAATTCAAGGCTAGAGCCAACTTTCACAATGTAAAAGTAAGCAGCGAGGTAGCGAGTGCAGATACGGTAGCGGCCCCGGAATTTCCTGAAACACTTCGAGAAATTACTGATGAGGGCACATATTTACCCAAGCAGGTTTTTCATGTGGATGAGACAGGACTGTACTGGAATAGGATGCCAGACCAAAGTTACATCAGAAAGGAGAAAAAGTTGATGCCAGGAGGACGAGGGGAAGATGGTGGAAGAGTAAGACGCAGAGATCACCTTCCTCCCCACAGATACACCAGAAATACATCTAAACGTGGAACAACTCCTACAGAACACCTACTGAATGTTGGCAGAAGACCTCAGACCTCCCAAAAGGCAAGAAACTCCCCACATACGTGGGTAGGGCAAAAGAAAAAAGAATAAACAGAGACAAAAGGATAGGGATGGGACCTGCACTAGTGGGAGGGAGCTGTGAAGGAAGAAAGGTTTCCACACAAAAGAAGCCCCTTCGCGGGCAGAGACTGCGGGTGGAGGAGGGGGAAATCTTCGGAGCCATGGAGGAGAGCACAGAAACAGGGGTGCGGAGGGCAAAGCGGGGAGATTCCTGCACAGAGGATCGGTGCCGACCGGCACTCACCAGCCCGAGAGGCTTGTCTGCTCACCCGCCTGCGCGGGTGGGGCTGGGAGCTGAGGCTCGGGCTTCGGTTGGAGTGCAGGGAGAGGACTGGGGATGGCGGCGTGAACACAGCCTGCAGGGGGTTAGTGCACCACGGCTAGCCGGGAGGGAGACCAGGGAAAAGTCTAGACCTCCCGAAGAGTCAAGAGACTTTTTCTTCCCTCTTTCTTTTCCTGGTGCGCGAGGAGAGGGGATTAAGAGTACTGCTTAAAGGAGCTCCAGAGACGGGCGTGAGCCGCGGCTAAAAGCACAGACCCCAGAGACGGGCATGAGACACTAAGGCTGCTGCTGCTGCCACCAAGAAGCCTGTGTGCCAGCACAGGTCACTATCCACACCCGCCTTCCGGGGAGCCTGTGCAGCTCGCCACTGCCAGGGTCCCGGGATCCAGGGACAACTTCCCCAGGAGATCACACTGTGCGCCTCAGGCTGGTGCAATGTCACACTGGCCTCTGCTGCCACAGGCTCACCCTGCATCATGCCCCTCCCTCCCTCCGGCCTGAGTGAGCCAGAGCCCCTGAATCAGTGGCTCCTTTAACCCTGTCCTGTCTGAGCGAAGAACAGGGAGTCCCATACAGGATAAATCCAAGGAGAAACACACCAAGACATATATTAATCAAACTGTCAAAAATTAAATACAAAGAAAACATATTAAAGCAGCAAGGGAAAAACAACCAAAAACACACAAGGGAATCCCCATAAGGTTAACAGCTGATCTTTCAGCAGAAACCCTGCAACCCAGAAGGGATTGGCAGGACATATTTAAAGTGATGAAGGAGAAAAACCTGCAAACAAGATTACTCTACCCAGCAAGGATCTCATCCAGATTTGATGGAGAAATTAAAACCTTTACAGAAAAGCAAAAGCTGAGAGAGTTCAGCACCATTAAACCAGCTTGACAACAAATGCTAATGGGACTTCTTTAAGCAAGAAACACAAGAGAAGGAAAAGACCTACAATAACAAACCCAAAACAATTAAGAAAATGGGAATAGGAACATACATATTGATAATTACCTTAAATGTAAATGGACTAAATGCTCCCACCAAAAGACACAGATTGGCTGAATGGATACAAAAACAAGACCCATATATATGCTGTCTACAAGAGACCCACTTCAGACCTAGAGACACATACAGACTGAAAGTGAGGGGATGGAAAAAGATATTCCATGCAAAGGCAAACCAAAAGAAAGCTGGAGTAGCAATTCTCATATCAGACAAAATAGACTTTAAAATAAAGACTATTAAAAGAGATAAAGAAGGACACTACATAATGATCAAGGAATCGATCCAAGAAGAAGAAATAATAATTGTAAACATTTATGCACCCAACATAGGAGCACCTCAATACATAAGGCAAATACAAACAGCCATAAAAGGGGAAATCAACAGTAACACATTCATAGTAGGGGACTTTAACACCCCACTTTCACCAATGGACAGAACATCCAAAATGAAAATAAATAAGGAAACACAAGCTTTAAATGATACATTAAACAAGATGGACTTAATTGATATTTATAGGACATTCCATCCAAAAATAACAGAATACACATTTTTCTCAAGTGCTCATGGAACATTCTCCAGGATAGATCATATCCTGGGTCACAACTCAAGCCTTGGTAAATTTAAGAAAATTGAAATTGTATCAAGTATCTTTTCTGACCACAACGCTATGAGACTAGATATCAATTACAGGAAAAGGTCTGTAAAAAATACAAACACTTGGAGGCTAAACAGTACACTACTTTATAACGAAGTGATCACTGAAGAAATCAAAGAGCAAATAAAACAATACCGAGAAACAAAAGACAATGGAGACACAACGACCCAAAACCTATGGGATGCAGCAAAAGCAGTTCTAAGAGGGAAGTTTATAGCAATACAATCCTACCTTAAGAAACAGGAAACATCTCAAAAAAACAACCTCACCTTGCACCTAAAGCAATTAGAGAAAGAAGAACAAAAAACCACCAAATTTAGCAGAAGGAAAGAAATCATAAAAATCAGATCAGAAATAAATGAGAAAGAAATGAAGGAAACAGTAGCAAAGATCACTAAAAGTAAAAGCTGGTTCTTTGAGAAGATAAAAAAAAAAAATGATAAACCATTAGCCAGACTCATCAAGAAAAAAAGGGAGAAGACTCAAATCAACAGAATTACAAATGAAAAAGGAGAAGTAACAACTGACACTGCCGAAAAACAAAAGATCATGAGGGAATACTACAAGCAACTCTAGGCCAATAAAATGGAAAACCTGGAAGAAATGGACACATTTTTAGAAATGCACAACCTGCCAAAACTGAATCAGGAAGAAATAGAAAATATGAACAGACCAATCACAAGTAATGTAATTGAAACTGTGATTAAAAATCTTCCAAGAAACAAAAGCCCAGGAGCAGATGGCTTCACAGGCACATTCTATCAAACATTTAGAGAAGAGCTAACACCTATACTTCTGAAACTCTTTCAAAATATAGCAGAGGGAGGAACACTCCCAAACTCATTCTATGAGGCCACCATCACCCTGATACCAAAACCAGACAAGGATGTCACAAAGACAGGAAACTGCAGGCCAATATCACTGATGAACATAGATGCAAAAATCCTCAACAAAATACTAGCAAACAGAATCCAGCAGCACATTAAAAGGATCATACACCATAATCAAGTGGGGTTTATTCCAGGAATGCAAGGACTCTTCAATATACCCAAATCAATCAATGTGATAAACGATGTTCACAAATTGAAGGAGAAAAACCATTTGATCATCTCAATAGATGCAGAGAAACCTTTCGACAAAATTCAACACCCATTAATGAGAAAAACCCTGCAGAAAGCAGGCATAGAGGGAACTTTCCTCAACATAATAAAGGCCATATATGACAAACCCACAGCCAACATCGTCCTCAATGGTGAAAAACTGAAAGCATTTCCACTAAGATCAGGAACAAGACAAGGTTGCCCACTCTCACCACTCTTATTCAACATAGTTTTGGAAGTTTTAGCCACAGCAATCAGAGAAGAAAAGGAAATAAAAGGAATCCAAATCAGAAAAGAAGAAGTAAAGCTGTCACTGTTTGCATGCAGATGACATGATACTATACATAGAGAATCCTAAAGATGCTACTAGAAAACTACTAGAGCTAATCAATGAATTTGGTAAAGTAGCAGGTTACAAAATTAATGCACAGAAATCTCTGGCATTCCTATACACTAATGATGAAAAATCTGAAAGTGAAATCAAGAAAACAGTCCCATTTACCATTGCAACAAAAAGAATAAAATATCTAGGAATAAACCTACCTAAGGAGACTAAAGACCTGTATGCAGAAAATTATAAGACACTGATGAAAGAAATTAAAAATGATACAAATAGATGGAGAGATATGCCATGTTCTTGGATTGGAAGAATCAACATTGTGAAAATGACTCTACTACCCAAAGCAATCTACAGATTCAATGCAATCCCTATCAAACTACCACTGGCATTTTTCACAGAACTAGAACAAAAAATTTCACAATTTGTATGGAAACACAAAAGATCCCGAATACCCAAAGCAATCTTGAGAACGGAAAACAAAGCTGGAGGAATCAGGCTCCCTGACTTCAGACTATACTACAAAGCTACAGTAATCAAGACAGTATGTTGCTGGCACAAAAACAGAAATATAGATCAATGGAACAGGATAAAAGCCTACAGATAAACCCACGCACATATGGTCACCTTATCTTTGATAAAGGTGGCAGGAATGTACAGTGGAGAAAGGACAGCCTCTTCAATAAGTGGTGCTGAGAAAACTGGAGAGGTACATGTAAAAGTATGAGATTAGATCACTCCCTAACACCACACACAAAAATCAGCTCAAATTAATTAAAGACCTAAATGTAAGGCCAGAAACTATCAAACTCTTAGAGGAAAACATAGGCAGAACACTCTATGACATAAATCACAGCAAGATGGTTTTTGACCCACCTCCTAGAGAAATGGAAATAAAAACAAAAATAAACAAATGGGACTTAATGAAACTTCAAAGCTTTTGCACAGCAAAGGGAACCATAAACAAGACCAAAAGACAACCCTCAGAATGGGTGAAAATATTTGCAAATGAAGCAACTGACAAAGGATTAATCTCCAAAATTTATAAGCAGCTCATGCAGCTCAATAATAAAAAAACAAACAACCCAATCCAAAAATGGGCAGAAGATCTAAATAGACATTTCTCCAAATAAGATATACAGACTGTCAACAAACACATAAAAGAATGCTCAACATCATTAATCATTAGAGAAATACAAATCAAAACTACAATGAGATATCATCTCACACCAGTCAGAATGGCCATCATCAAAAAATCTAGAAACAATAGATGCTGGAGAGGGTGTGGAGAAAAGGGAACACTCTTGCACTGCTGGTGGGAATGTGAATTGGTACAGCCACTATGGAGAATAGTATGGAGGTTCCTTAAAAAACTACAAATAGAACTACCATATGACCCAGCAATCCCATTACTGGGTGTATACCCTGAGAAAACCATAATTCTAGAAGAGTCATGTACCAAAATATTCATTGAAGCTCTATTTACAATAGCCCAGAGATGGAAACAACCTAAGTGTCCATCATTGGATGAATGGATAAAGAAGATGTGGCACAAATATACAATGAAATATTACTGAGTCATAAAAAGAAACAAAATTGAGCTATTTGTAATGAGGTGGATAGACCTAAGTCTGTCATACAGAGTGAAGTAAGTCAGAAAGAGAAAGACAAATACCATATGCTAACACATATATATGGAATTTAAGAAAATAAAAATGTCATGAAGAACCTAGGGGTAAGACAGGAATAAAGACACAGACCTACTAGAGAATGGACTTGAGGATATGGAGAGGGTGACAGGTAAGCTGTGACAAATTGAGAGAAAGGCATGGACATATATACACTACCAAATGTAAGGTAGATAGCTAGTGGGAAGCAGCCACATAGCACAGGGAGATCAGCTCGGTGCTTTGTAACCGCCTGGAGGGGTGGGATAGGGAAGGTGGGAGACGCAAGAGGGAAGAGATATGGGAACATATGTATATGTATAACTGATTCACTTTGTTATAAAGCAGAAACTAACACACCATTGTAAAGCAATTATACTCTAATAAAGATGTTAAAAAAATAAAAAAAAAAATTGATGCCAGTCTATAAAGCAGCAGAGGATAGGCTAACTCTGTTGTTTGGTGGCAATGCTTCCAGCGATCTGAAGCTGAAGCCTCTCTTAGTTTATCATTCAGAGAACCCAAAAGCCCTTGAAAACATAGGCAAGGGCTCTTTTCCTGTTGTGTGGAAGAGTACCCCAAAGCCTGGGTTACACAGGCCATTTTCCAGGATTGGTTTTTCCACCACTTTATCCCTGAGGTAAAGAAATACTGCTTGGAGAAGGACGTCCCATTCAAAATTCTTTTGCTGCTCGACAATGCTCCAGGCCACCCTCCATTCATGGATGACTTTCACCCCAAAGTCAAAATAGTGCATCTGCCAACGAATACTATGTCGCTCATCCAACTTATGGACCAGGGAGTCAAGAAATATTATTTTACATCATACTTTTCGTCAGGCAGTAAAGGCGAGTGACGAACCAGGAACAATCTTGCGACAATTTTGGAAGGACTATAACATCTACGAGGCCATAAAGAACATTGACTTTGCTTGGTGTGAGGTTATGGCCATCACCACAAATGAGGTTTGAAAGAAGCATTGCCCGCAGTTTGTTCATGATTTTCATGGATTTGAGAAGGTGAGTGAGGAGTCCAAAGAAGTCTTCACTAACTTAGTGGCCCTCAGCAAGAAGCTGGAGCTAGATCTGCAAGAGGACGACTTCACTGAACTCCTTGCTGTGCAACACCAGGAGCATACTAATGAAGACCTGATGGAATTGGAGGCCCAGAGAAAGGACAAAGAGAGACAACAGGAAGAAGAAGTAACTGAAGAACCAAAGAGATTCACGACGCAGGAAATGGCAAGGGAATTTTCTTTATTTGAGGAGGCAATGTTAGTGTTTGAGGCACAGGACCTGAATGTAGAATGGTACACGAAGGTTGCAGCAGTTGTTCAGAACGCAATCTAGTGCTACCGTGTCATCTATGATGAGAAAAAAAGAGCTACTACCCAGATATCACTGGATCGTTTCTTCAAGAGGGTAGATAGAATCGAATCCAGCAGGGAACCAGAACCTGTGCCATCAACGTCAGGAGTGAGTGAAATTGTAGCTTGCCCTCCATCTCCAACTGCTAACAGTCCTTCAGCTCTACCATCTCCTACCTCCTCTCCCTCCTCCAGTCAGTAACTCTTCTTGCCTGTTCACACAATGCCAGCCCCTGGATGGCAGCTGTTGTACTGTACTACTGTGTTTTTCAAGGTACTGTACTGTAAGATTAAAATGTTTTCTTTTTTGTGTGTGTGTTTGTTTTTAATGTATTATCTGTGTGAAAAACATAAACCTATTACACTACAGTACTATATAGCTGATTGTGTTAGCTGGGTACCTAGACTAACTTTTTTGGACTTACAAACAAATTGGACTTACGAACACACTTTTGGAAAAGAACTCGTTTGTATGCAGGGGACTTACTGTATTTTCATGACATTACTGCCATCACTGTGAAATAATCTGTGTTCTCGTTTTCTTTTTTTTTTTTTTTCTGTTTACTCCAAGTAGAAGGGAAGACCAGGGAAATAGGGACTTCGTCTATCCTGCTGGCTCACTCATTCTCAGCACTTAAAACCATACTTGGCACAAAATAAGTCTTCGGTAAATATTTTTCAAATGAAAGTATAAAGCAGAGAATTGAGGGTCAAAACTAGATCTGACTGACTTCAGAGATAAACCGAACTATCCTTGCAACCTTTTGAATCCCAGGCAGATATGGTCAGTGTAGGCCCTAGGGCAAAATATTACGTAAAGAACACAGCTCGTGGACACAGTGAAATAGAGATTCACCAGCAAGGAAGCTGCAGCCAGGCTAAACTATACTGAAAATTCAAAGAGAATACGCCATTCCAGCAAAACCCAAACATTTATTTGTCTGACTTAGTTTTAAGCAATTTTTGTTTTGACCTTTGGAGATGAAAGATCTCCAAGGTATGGTGTTGCCTCAAGGCCTCCTGCAGCCCAGGTCTTGTTTCTGGCTAGACTCCTCCAACACTCTGCTTTGCCAGGCCTATACTACTGAGTTTCACCCTGTCCAATCTGGAATTGGGCCACAGCCATGTTTGTGCCGAGGCTTTAGTGAAACACGGTTTATAAACACTTGTTTCCTCTGAGTCACTGCACAGACTTGTCCCTTCAGTACAAACATTCTGTTTGGTTTTATAACTGGGGAAGAAGGAGGTGGGAGCCAAGGCTAACTGGATCATGTTTGAAAGGAAAGGGGAAGTGAGAAAATTTAAATAGATTTTTCTATATTGGTGAGAGTTACAAAGGAACACTTATCTGGGTTTCAGAGGCATGCAGAGTTTCATCTTTATTTATTTATTTGCCCTACTAAGAAAAAAATGTTCACAGAGTAATTTTTTCCTCTTAAGACTCCATAAAAATGCTGGAAACATGGCAAAAGTTTTACAAAAACAATTTAAGAACAATTGACGCACACATAACCTTTTTTTTTTAAGTTTATATTAAATGCCCTTTACTATAGAAAAAGGAATTTTGCTTCTGATTTCCAGGCATTGTTGACTATATTATCCTTTAAATAACCACATATTAGCTTTTATCATTATAAATTTTCTGTGACTTATGCATTTCAGATCAAAAGAATTAATTCTTTATTTTCTGCCTTTTAAACAAGAAATTCTAACTCATAACTTAGTGCCAGGCTTCTCATCTGTAGAATTTGGCTTATAATAATAATACTTTCTGATAAATAACTCATAAAGTTATTATGAAACCCAGATATAATTAAATAATGAATATAAAAATATGATGCCTAATTTATTCATTTGGGGGAAATGTTTCCCACCATACCAAGCAATTCTCAGACACCAGCTGGGTGGCCTACAACTCAATTCTGACACTATCTCCCAGGAGACAGTCCTTCAAGACTGTCCCCCCAGCCCCACTTCAGACACCAATAGCAAGTCCAGGTGGTTACCTGTGCTTCTGACTGACTGACTATAGATCGAAGGTTCCAATGACCCCCCTCCTTGAGTTTGATTAATTTAATAGAGCTGTTCATAAAACTCAGAAAATCATTTTACTTACTAGATAACCAGTTTATTATAAGAGTGTATAACTCAGGAACAGCCAGATGGAAGAGATGCACAGGGCAAGATATGTGGGAAGGGGCACACACTCTCCCTGAATATCCAGTGTTCACCAACCCAGAAGCTCTCCAAAACCCAACCTTTTTAGGTTTTTTATGGGGGCTTCATTACATAGTCATGATTGAATAAATCATCAGCCACTGGCAATTGATTTAAACTTCAGCCCCTCTTCCCTTCCTGGAGGTCAGGGGAGTGGGACTAAAAGTTCCAACCCTCTAATCACACACTTGGCTCCCATGGTGGCCAGCCTCCACCCCTAGGTTACCTAGGTACTTTCCAAAAGTCACCTCATTAACCTAAAAAAAATCTTAAAATTGTCTTACCTTTATCACTCTTGTCATTTAAGAAATTCCAATGGTTTTAGGATTTCTGTGCCAGAAACAGTGACAAAGACCAAATATGTGTTTCTTATTATAGATCACAATATTTTAGCCAGTTATGTACCTGTGGGTTTTTCCAGAGGGTTGCACTATAGCTCCCACCACCACCCCCAGACGCCTCCACAAGGCAGGCTGGAAGTACCAGGAATTAACTTTCTCACCCCCACCAGTCTGCAAGTAATGAGTGATGGGAATGTGTGCATTAATACCCCCTGCTCCTTCACCTCCCGAGTGGGATAATTCCAGGGCATGTGCTTTATAATTTTCCTGGAGTTTTCTCATGGGAATAAGCTTCATTTGTCCACTCTGGTAGCTGGTGAAATAACACACCTCTTCTTCCCTGCCTTCCCTTTTCTATATCAATTCCTTTTTCCCCTGCTGGTGTTTCATGGGATATAGTATTTGCACTTGAATCCTGGTCTTAGGAATTACTTCCAGAGAAAAATCCACATGGAGATAGTTTTCTTTCTTACAAAGTTATGGTTATAATGCCCAGATGAGTCAGTTAGCTTTGTACAAAATAAAATCTCCATTTTATTACCACATCTAACTATCTTATTAATCTTGGTTATTGTTATTACCTTATAAGTATCTAAAAATATAGTAAGAAAATGTATATTTTTAAAAGTTTTTTAATACACACTGCCTCAATTAATTTTCACAAACAGCCCTAAGAGATAGAGAAAACGGAGACTGGAAGAGGTTAAATGACTTGCCAGGAGTTAAAGGGTCAGTAAGTAAGAGAATTGTATCTCCTACCTGATGTAGGAGGCCTTCAGGGAAGACTATGGCTAGGTGGGCAAGTGACCAGAGCTCCCTCCAGGCATATCAGTCAATGGGTCAATGTAGCACAGTGAATTCTAGAATATAAAACCTGGTTGAGATGGGATGTAGGAGAGTGGGGTAGGAAGCCACCTAAAATACTCTCTACCTTGGCATGGATTATTTCAGGAATCTCCATGGAGATGAGCTGATACGTAGATTATAGTAAAAAAGTGAGGGGAAGGAAAGAGCTTTGTGAGGACAACAGAGGAATATATGCTGTGATCCCTGCTCTCAAGGAGCTGGCAATCCTGTTAGGGAGCCAAGCTATGTGCCCGCTAAAGAATCAAGAACTCTATAATTGAAGGACAAAATATAAAACCCGATGGCAAGTGATAAAATGATTAGTTTGAGCTGGAGTAACTGAAGTTGGCTTCATGGAGAAGATAGCCTTTTAGACTGGGCAGTCTTGGAAGCAATAGCTACAAAGTACATGATAATTACACTAAATAGCCTTATTTGCAAGGCTTATTGACATGAAGATTTGTGGAAAAGTAATTGATTTTGCTCACTGATGCTTCCTACCGTCACTCCCACCCACAGCTTCCTAAGGTATGCAGAGTGTCATTTAATATGTACCCTGTCTTTCCACCATCTCTCCTCCTGAGATCTGAAGAGAACCACGTGGAATGTGGGCTCTAAGGCCATCTAGACTTGGCCTCAGAAAACAGCCTTGGAGTGTGTTGTTGATTGCCCAGGTACAGGAAAAACTCTTAGGATGCACTCTGGAACAGCTCTTTGAGGAGGAAATGACAAGAATGCTATTGCCCTCATCGATCAGAAGACTTGGTACTTGGAATTTGCCAAGTGTCTCTTTGGGTTACTATGGAGACCCAGATCCCATCCACCTGAGTTCTCCTTAGCTTTCTCATATGAACACAATGTAGAGGAGCCTTTTCATTGTCATCTGAGCCATCCTGAGACCTGGTAGGCAGCATAGGGAAATGGAAACCCTAGGAGGAAGTGGAAATGCAGCTCTAAAGTGCAGAGATCAGGAATCAAATTTCTGCTCAGCTGAGTGCCCTTAGGCAAATTACATAATGTCTGTAAAGTGAGAAAATTATTTACATCTGAAGTTAGTTAGGAGCATTAAGTGAAATAATTCAAGTAAATATTATTAAGCAGGTTTTACATTACAGATTTGAGATTAGACACTGAGGATACAAAGATTAATTAATTCATTTATTCATTCACTCATTCATTCATTCAGAAAATGTTGACTGAGCACCTACTATTAGCCTAATGAATAAAACAAAGCTCCAGCTTATGTTGTACCGAAGGACATAAGCAAAACCCACACTTAACCCAATATTTATGTATATGTTTACAGCACAATTAATCAGTGCTATAAAGAAAAACAGCAGAATAAGGGGGCAGAGACTGATGGGAAGGTAGGGGGAGAGTAAGCTCTAAATAGAGTGACTAAGGAAGACCTCTCTGAGAAGGCAACATTTAGCAGAAGTTGGAATGAAGTAAAGGAGAAAGCCAAATGGCTGTCTGGTGGAAGAGCATTCCAGCAGAGTTGTGAGGATTTGTAAAGCCCTGGGGTGGGGGTATGCTTGGCATGTTCAAGGAAAAGCTAGACTGCCCTGTGGTTGAGGCAAAGTGAGCAAGGATGAGTGTGGCAGGAAAAGGGCTCAGACAGGTGGGAAAGGGCCAGAGTGTGTTGGGCCTTGGAGACACTGGAAAGAAGTTCTGAGTGTTGTGGGAAGCCACTAGAGGATTTTGACCAGGGGAGTAATGAGATATGGATTTATGTTTTCAAAGGATCACTCTGACTGTTGCATGGGACTAGACTGGAGGAAGACAGATGAGAATGGAAGAAGGAAAAGTTAGGACAGGTTAGGAGAAGAATGATGACTAAGACTGGGAGGTAATGATAGAGGTGTTGAGAAGTCACTGGATTTGAGATAAAATTTTTAAAATAAAACTAATAGAATTTTCTGATGCATTGGATGTGGGTATGAGAAGACTTCAGAAAAGTCAGAAAGAACTCCCAAGACTTTTGATCTGAGCAATTGGATGAATATTAGCATCATTCACTATGATTGGTAAGGAAAAGGTTTAAAGGGAAAGGAAGTCAGAAGTTCAGTTTTGTACAGGTTGGGTTTAAGACACCAAGCAGAGATGTCTAGTAGGTGTCTGGATATGTGAGTGTTCAGTGCTGAGGAGAGATCCAGGCTGATGACATAAATTTGGGAGCTATTGGGATACAGAGGGCATTTAAAGCCACGAGCTCATCCAAAAGTTAGTATAGATGGATAAGGGAAGAAATGTAAAAATCAAGTCCCATGGAATGTCACTGTTTAGAATTTGGGAGAAGAGAAGGAAGAGACAAAGGTAAATAAGTCTCACCCTCAAGGAGCTCACCAGTATATAAAGCACCATATCTGGGACATATCAGAGGATCAATATACATTGCTTTTTCTTTCTTTACCCTGGATAGAGTCACCGAACTTTAAGGAGAGGCAGCTAACCATGTGGATTAAAATGACACAACATCTATTTCTCATGGAGCATATCTGTGCTTTGGAGGAAGGAAGCTTGTATACCCTGTTAAGAATCATGCTCCTTGTCACCCCGGTAACTGACAGCCATAGAACACTCTGCATGGCCATCTTACTGCAGCCTCTGTCCATTGCAGGGCAGGAGAACAAGATGAAGTGAGGGTGGGAAATAAATTGAAGGTGAAAATGTATGTTCACAGAAAACATTTCATTTTAATTTATGCTTCTTTATAATGAGCCACAAAAGTATGTAGGAAAAAGGGGGACATATTTTATATTCTTCTCGTGTTTGCTCCATAAGGACACCGGTATTGGAAAATAAAAAGTGAAAGTGGAGGATAAAACAGAGCACTAGTTTTGGAGGCACAAAGACTAGATTTGGCAAGTCTCTTAAAGTCTCTAAACCTCACTTTCCTACTTTTTAAAATGGGGGTAAGAATAATAATATCTTTTGCAAAGAATTTATGAGGTTCAAGGCATGATGTGGTGGTTTTAAAATATGTCCAAAAATTCTTTAACACTCTTCCTTCAAAAGGTAGAATCTAATCCTCCTCCTCTTGAATGTGTGCCAGACTTAGTGAATCACTTCTAATAAATCACATACAATGGAAGTGATGTTATGTGAGTTCTGAGTCTAGATCATAAAAAAGGAAGGCTTCTACCTGTTCATGATCTGGGGGAAACCTGCCACCATGTTATGAGGATACTCAAGAAGCCCTATGGAGAGACTCACATGGAGAAAACAGAGGCCTCACACCAATAGCCAACACCAACTTCAAGCATGGAAGTGGTTATTCCAGCCCCATTCAGCCACCATCCTGATTGCAACCTGAGAGATCATGAGCCAGAAATGATCAGTCAAGATGCCTCTGAGTTTCTGACTGACAGAAACTATGAGAAATAATCAATGTGTTCTAAGTCACTAGGTTTGGGGTAATTTGTTACACAACAATAGGTAACTAATATACATGATCACATTAGCCAAAATCTTGCTAAAGAATGAAAGGTGATATTTTTCAACAGTGGTTTGAATATATGGATGGTTAAAGTGAAGTGGAGAGGAAAGAACACTGAACTAGGACTAAAACAACTTGGATTCTGGTCCCAGTGCAGCCATGAGGTAATTGTGACAAAGGCCTAACTTCACACTTTAGTCTCTACTGTCTTCATCTCTAATAAAGAGAGTACTTTCTGGGAAGCCTCTAGCTCTCTGATTTCTCATTCTCTGAAGGCTAATTTGACTCCTGGGTTTATGATGAGTTGTTTCCTGATCAGAACATCATGTGTACACATGAACACTTTCTGCCCCTGAGGCGTTTCTGGTAATTCCTTGTCATGCGGCCAACCAGTCTTAAAATCTGTGGATGTATTGGCCAAAACCTACCCCTTCCAACCAGCTTACAGATATACTTGAAATTCCACAATTAAGAATTGATTCCTTGGCTTTGTCTCAGATTAAAATGTACATTCCAGCAAGATCCCTTGTATTAATTTCCTATTGTTACTATAACAAGTTATCATAAACATAGAGACTTAAAACTACACTTTATTACCTTATAGTTCTAGAGATCAAAAGTCCAAAATCAGTCTAGAGGTCAAAAGCCCAAAATCAAGGCGTCAGCCAAGCTGTGTTTCTTCTGGAGGCTTCAGAGAGAATCCATTTCCTTGTGTTTTGCACATTCTAGAAGATCCCTGCATTCCTTGGCTCCTGGCTCCACGTTACTCTAACTTCTACTTCTGTCATCATATCTCCTTCTCTGACTCTGACCCACCTGCTTCCCCCTTCTAAGGACCCTTGTGATTACATGGGACACACCCCAATTGGAAAATCCAGGATAATCTCCCCATTTCAAGATCATTTACGTCACGTCTGTGAAGTTTCTTCTGCCATGTAAGATAACATATTCATAGGTTCTGAGAATTAGGATGTCAACATATTTGGGGGCCATTATTCAGCTTACTGCTTTCAAATTCTTACTTCGAAGTTATTTATCTGTCACTCTTAATTATGCAAGCCCTAGCCAAGAACTTGAAATTAGTCAAAGAAAGCCTTTAAGACACCAAAATATATTCATAAAGTCCATACAATTTAATCATAAGAGAGCTCCCTCAGGCTGTCACTCAATTAAGTTCAATGAATATAGATAAGGCATTTACTATGTATAATATCATTAGATGCTCTAAGGAATACCAAGAACTCTAAAAATTAGTTCTGGCCTTTTAAAAGATTTGCTATCTAAGAAGTATAAGACAAGTGCATAAATAACTGCAATACAAGGCAAAATGTGGTCACGCTATCTCATCTATACAATATTCAGTAGAAAAGAGAACATAAGGAAGACTACTATCAGATGAAGATTTTAAGGAAAATGTCAGGGGGATTGAGGGGAAGGAAACAAAGATGACACTAAGTATCCATGCCTAGGTAACTAAATAAAATGAGGAAGTCACCATCAGCTTGATTACAGAAGTCAGACTGGCCACAAGGGTGTGGGGGGCTGGTCTCAGGCATGCGATGGGCACGGTGGTTCAAGAACTATTCTAGAATATCTAGATCAGGATACCCAGCAGGTATTTGGAAATAAGATACGCATTTTGGAGCCAAAAAGAGAAGCTAGTATTGGAGATATAAATGAGAAAGTCGTTTCTACAGAGATAGAAATTGACACTTTGGAAGTAGGTGAAATAAAAAATAAGAGAATTTAAGAGGACCAAAGAAAGAACTTCTAAAAGACAGGAAGAAAGAGAAGAACAAGCAAAGGAAAGAGAAATAGTCAGAGAAACAGGGAAATCAGAACAATGAATACCATAACACACAATTGTAAAGCAATTATACTCCAATAAAGATGTTAAAAAAAAAAAAAGAAAAGAAAGGGTCAGCACTACAGGCAATTGTAAGATACCAATGTGAAGGCAGAGTTGGAAGAGAAGCTCACTTTTAGAGACTATTTCCACCATTCAGAGGCAATAAACGAAATAAATGCAAGGGCATATGTAATAGTAAAATAATTAAGAAATTATGAATTTTGACAATGTGCTACCTGTGCTTTTAATAGAATGTATTTAATTATATGTTTATAAAACTTAATTTTTAATAATGGTTGTGTTTAACAACAACAGATAATTCCTAAAAATGTAAATGACTGGCAATTGCAAGACAGAAAGGGCCTGTTGCAGGCTGGCTTAAAAATTCACAAATTCATCCAATAATTCATTCATTCACACTGATTTCATCTCTGCACTTTGCTAGAGCCTGAGTTAGTCATTGAGAAGATAAATATAAATAAGAGACAACCTTTACACTTGAGAATCTCAGGTTAATGGAGAAGACATACTTGCAAACAGACCCTAGAAATAAGTATAATGAATGCTGTAATAGAAATATGTACAGGTCTGACAAGAGTACAGAAGAGGGAATAATCAGTCCTGCTGCACTAAAAAAAGAAGCCATACTCTTTAGCAGAAATTATAATCTACCTGGTAGTAAAACATGACAAATAGGGCCTCTGGCTATGCAGTCAGGTGGACCTGGGTTCAGATACACTTCTGCTGTTTATCAGTATTCAGTGACTAAGTAATCTTCATCTGTAAAATGTGGCTAATAATACCTATCTCACAGGTTGCTGTGAAGACTCTTGGAGATGATGTCTACAAAACATTTAGCAAGTACTCAATACCTAGCTTGCAATACATTACATCAGGTGTTCTTATTTTAGTGGTTCCCCCACTGTGTTCAAATGAAAATGAAGTGCTTGTAGTTTTCTGAGTACAACGTTCTTCTTCAGGGTCTGTGCCTTTGTCTGGTGAATTTCTGCTCATTCTTTAAAATTTAAGGCAGGGCTTCCCTGATGGCGCAGTGGTTGAGTGTCCGTCTGCCGATGCAGGGCACATGGGTTGGTCCCGCGGTCCGGGAAGATCCCACATGCCGCGGAGCAGCTGGGCCCGTGAGCCATGGCCGCTGAGCCTGCGCATCCTGAGCCGGAGCCTGTGCTCCGCAACGGGAGAGGCCACAACAGTGAGAGGTCCGTGTACCGCAAAAAAAAAAAAAAAAAAAAAAAAAAAAAAAAAAAAATTTAAGGCAAACATCTTGCCTCCTCTGTCAAGTTAGTCATTCTCTCCTTGTGTCACCACCACTTAAATACTTCATTGTGGCACCAATCATGGGATAACTTTGAACTGAGGATCCCTTGAGGGCAGGGACCATGTTTTATTCCTCTTGGTTTCCCTAGTCCCTGACACAAAGTAGACACAAGATAAATGATCAATTAGTGAGCATATTAAATAGGAAAAGATAAAAATTTAAGTGAAGGAAAGATGTAAGATTCTAGAGACTTTAAGTTTTTTAAAAGTTCTTGCTATTTGATTGGTAATTCTAACTCAAGGAGCTAATTAGGAAATAATCCTAATTAGAGAAAATGTACAAATATTAAAAGGTTTTTGCAGTGTTATTTACAAAGTCACAAACCATAATAAAGAAGGTAAACATCTAATAATGGAGACATGATTTACATTGAAAATATTTATAACTACTTGACAAAATATTATGCAATCATTAAATATGATGGGTAGAAAAACTATACAATGACAAGGGAACGTGCCAATGATATAAACATATGTGGAAAAAGAAGAATGCAAAATTAAAAGTATTATCTAAATGCACACAAACACACAGGCATGTGCACATATACACACAAAAAATGGTTTGAAGAGAAATACACTGAACTGCCCAATGAAGCTAGTGATTTATTTCCTTTACTGGAGAAGAGACCATCTCAAAATTCATCTTCTACATTTCTATAAATAATGTATTATTTTTACAAAATTTTAAAAATCATAATGTACTATTCAACATGGGCCCCTGAATTTCCCTAGGAATGTTCAGCAGCCTGGGGGCAGGATCAGAGGAACCTGATGGTTGGGCTTGCTCAGAAGTGAAGCAATTGGGGGATCCTAATTAAAGTATTGTGGGGCTTCTCTGGTGGCATAGTGGTTAAGAATCCGCCTGCCAATGCAGGGGACACGAGTTCAAGCCCTGGTCCGGGAGGATCCCACATGCCACGGAGCAACCAAGCTCATGCGCCACAACTGCTGAGCAGGCACTCTGGAGCCCACGAGCCACAACTACTGAAGCCCGCACACCTAGAGCCCGTGCCCTGCAACAAGAGAGGCCACCACAATGAGGAGCCCGCACATTGCAACAAGGAGTAGTCCCCGCTCACCGCAACTAGAGAAAAGTCCATGCACAGCAACGAAGACTCAACACAGCCAAAAATAAATAAATAAAATAAAAATTAAAAAAATAAAGTATTGTGGGCTTGGCTCACAACAAGGTCCAGTCTGGGTATGGAAGCATATTAAAAACCAGAAAAGGGTCATGGTCTGAGAAAATGTGGTCAGAGAGGAGACTTTTAAAGCTTTATATCTTGGAAATAGAGTCATTCTGAAAGCCAAGCTGAAACAAATGGATAGCTTTGTTTGGTCTTACTTTAAGACACTATTTTAATAAGTTAATTCATAGAAGCAGTCAGTTGAAGGAGCAATAGTAAACCAGGATGGATGGTCAAAATTGCTGGATACTGGTTCTCCAGCAATGAGAAATAGGAGCTGACTCTACAGAGGTGGCAAGCACAAAGACCCAGAAAAAACTGCAAAAACACGGGGACCCTGGGAAGGGGTAAATGATATACATTCATGAAAGATATCATTGCATTACATTGCAGTATGAATTATGGTATAGCAACTTGTACTTGAAACAATGATTCGTATATTACAAACATGAACCTAGTATCTTCCTTTAAAAAATGTCAAAATCAATGGGAAAATGTTAGTGAAAACACTTTGTAGTATGTAAAGTGCTATACAATTGGTCAATTATTATTTTTAATACCCTTAGCATATGAAGATAGTGATACACATAATGCATTTTAAAATGTAGCTATCCAAGACAATTAATTTTTAATTGGCACTTAAAAGTATAATCTTAGTTTATCTGGAAATTTTATTTATGTAGAATGCCTCATTTGCTAATACTGCTGAATAAAAAAGACATTATTGTCCCAAAGGGATGATGTCTCATAACTTAGAACAAATGAGTTATTCTGATTCTTTCCAGAGCAAATTTTGAGAGAGGGAACATAATAGCTCGAGGCATCTGGGAGAAGGGATGCCGTAGATGTGGAAAGAAGGAGCAGAAAGAGGCAGTGGGGTTGTCTAAAATAAACTTTCCTTACTCCTCACTTTTGCTAAGTGTTGGCCAGTGAATGGCTGCCAGGCTGCAAGCCAAATTCCAAAAGGACAAGTAAATAAACAGTTAATGCTAGTTATTCTGCAAATTTGCACATGCCACCCACACAAGCACTAAATTAAACTTTCCCCAACTGAAATCAGGCTGCAGGCAAGTAAGAATTGTTATCTATTCCTTCCTCATTAGGTATCCTTACTGTGACTTTGGCTCTGGGGAACTTTTGGTTATCAAGCAAGCAAATAGTTAATTTGAGCCCTTTTTCTTAAGTCAGATCCTTTCCTGACTACAGCAGCTATACTTGCTGTCCTTGAGGAGAAGCTACAGACAGTAGTGTGGTCAGATTTATACTTGTAGAAAAAAACAAGCGCACGTTCTCTGAAATGTCTTAACTTTGACCAGTTTAAACTGGATTTTATTGCTGCTTGATTTCCAGAGGGCCATGTGCCTGGCTGCCCAGGGGAATAGATAGTGTTCAGAATGAATATTGAAATACCGAGTCATTATTTGCTCTGGGGGAGTGCCAGAGCTGCCTGCTGCCTGGGTTTTAGGGGAGCAGAATAAAGTGTTCCTATTTTAAAGACCCAGAATAAAAGTATTCTCCGTAATCCTTTCCAGCAAGAACAAAACGAAGCCACTGCAAACAGTGATGAATCAAAATAATATGCATGATGAGAAAGAGCTTTTTTTTTTTTTTCGGTATGTGGGCCTCTCACCGTTGTGGCCTCTCCCGTTTGCGGAGCACAGGCTCCGGACGCGCAGGCTCAACGGCCATGGCTCACGGGCCCAGCCGCTCCACGGCATGTGGGATCTTCCCGGACCGGGGGAACGTACCCGTGTCGGCAGGCGGACTCTCAACCACTGCGCCACCAGGGAAGCCCAAGAGCATCTTTTTATTGTTACCAAAATGTTGGCGATGGGGCCTAGGACCAGTCATTCTAAGTGGATGCCTCACCTCCCTGCCTAAGACTTGTATGCAGATTAAATTAGTAAAAAATGAATGTCAAGGGCAGTTTGAAAAGGGGACAGGGAGTACATTATCAGCCTTCCCAACAACCTCCAGCCTCCTGTCTGAGTAGCTTAAGCAGAAGGGTAACTGTAGACGTGTAAAGCACATGCTTGTTTTAAATCTCACAGCATCTGAGCTGGCACCCTCTGAATGATTAATTTATCAAAGGCAGAGGCAGCTAGGCATCTGATCGGAAGAACGGGCTAAGGCTTCCCCAGGCACTTTTCTGAAGGCTGGCAGTTATAAAGGTCATCCTGCTATCGGAGGAAGTAATTTCACGGGCCAGTGGCGATTCTGCCTTGGGTGATGATAGACAAAGTTGCAACCAGTCATGATATTGGGGATCCCCCACTATGTAGTGATGAAGGAGAGTAATTCTGTTGAATTCTGATTACTTTGGAGGAGTAATGCAAAGAAAACTAATTTTCCCCGTGGAGGTAAATTGTGTACCATTTGAGGTAAATGGCCCTCACCTGAATTGGATCCCAGGCTCCTATTAGGAAAAAATATCCTGTTTTCCTTTCAGAAGGTAGCATTTCACTTAATTATAAAAGTATATCATAAAACATTTTTTTAAAAATAAGGCCCCCTTACCTAACCCCCTGCCCTTGAAGACTACAACATGAAGTTATGGGTCCCTGTTTGGATGGGACCAGATTGGAATGCTGGGTCAGAGTGCAACATTCATGATGTATAAAAGATGAGACTTCTGATTTGAGTGAAAGCCAACACTGGAAGTGTCTGTAACCATAGTAACCAAATCAGAAGCACGTATTAACGTTAAGCAAAAACAACTGGCAGTTTGCCTAGGCATCACTTAGAAGCATTAACTTCCTAAGGTGAGCGCTGCAAATAAAAAGTCTATAGAATGATGGTTCTGCAACAGGCACCCAGTTCAGCAGCACTCATTTGTTCTCCCTGAGAAAACCACTTCACGGACCTGCCACAGTGCTGGGGGCTGCAACAGGGGCTGCAGACATAGAAGCATCTCGTGAGAGCAGGGAGCAGAATCCATTCCTGGACTGATTTCTGAGATTCTGTGCCTCTTTCTTATTGAGTGTATTGCAATTATGGATTTATATCTCCCTAATATTGCCTTTATTGTAATCCAGATGCACAAGTCCACCGAAATGTTGTAATTCCCACTGTAAGTAATATCAGGGTAGGCTCAGACCCTTGTAAGGACAAGGCATTGCCTTCCCATGGAATGTATAGGGTTTCAGGGACCCTACGATGGAATTTTACAGGTCCCCAATCTGATCAGGACTGTCAGCAAGATGTGAGGAACAGAATACAAGCTTTTAGCTTCAGAAGACCTGAGTTCAAGTCTAAGTTCACTCATTTACTTCCTGCATAACTTTGGGCAGCCTGTTTCAGGCTCAGTTACTCTATCTCTCAAATGGGGATAGCTTCCACCTTAATGAGTTCACAGGATTAAATGAGATACTATAGCACAGGGTACTTGTCTTGCCCCATTAGAAATAAGCACTTTTTTGTGTGCCCTCATAGCCCATTTTATTACATTTATATCTCTTAAAAGGCACCCTGCAGCTTGGTTCTTAATACTTTTACATGTCTAACTCATTAAATTATGAGCTCTTTGAAAGTAGAAATAGTACCTTATATTCATTTCTTGTATCCCTAATCCTGAACCTAGTTTATTTATATGAATTAGCACATTTATATAATTTGTATTATAAGGAGTTCAATAAATACACATTTAACTGAATTTAATTCAATTAAGTTGAGTTGAATTGAATTTGCTATCTTATTTGCTCCTCAACTACCACTTCCAACTGGGAGTATTTTCACTGAGCAGTAGGCAGTGCTGAGCAGCTTGGGCAAGGGGGAATCTGGAATGGATTCAATCAGAGTTTGGGGTGGGTTTGAAGCAGCAAACCATAGCACTGTAGGAGCTGTGTCTGCCATGACTTTCTGTACAGGCTGAGGGAGTAGAGTCAAATCTAAACATTGGAGCCATGCTTATGGTGCCGTTACTATTTTTCTTACCTAGCTGAGATGACCCTTTCAATAGTTTCACTTTTCCTAATTTGTTTCTCAACTTCTAGATCCAGGATGTTTTCTCTAATAAAAACTGTATCCATTGGATAAGAGGTGAAAGATTGGAAATGACTTTGGGGATGAGAAGTAAATTTGTATCATCCTCTTAATACTTATTTTTATATTATGAATTTTTTAGAGAAGATATATGCCCTCTATCTTTCACTGGTGAATCACTGAGATTTTGTATTGGAAAGTGTATTTATAAACTTCAAAAGACTTTACTGAGTTAAGATGCTATTACAAGAATAAAAGTGTAGCATGGGTTCAGTTGCCTCTGTTCCATCACTTTTAACTTAGAGAATTTGTAAACTTGGATTCAGGTCCTGGAGCCAGCTCCTGTGTGCAGCTGTCAGGAATGTCATAGCTGAGTCCAGGTGTTCTGTGGAGCCATCCTCCCATCCCCAGGATCTCCTCTCCATTGCCTGGGCCACCCATTAATTGGATCTTTGCCTGCCTCATACCAATTATGCTCTCAAGCATAGGACAAATCTAAACCAAGTTCCTTTTGGTGTTTTTAGGGGTTAGATATTCTTGACTTTGCAATCATGTGGTACTTCATTATCTTGTATGAGCATTGCTTTTGTGGCCAGCATCACTTCAGGAAGTGCAGAGCACCCTGGCTAAAAGTGAGTCCTGGAGTGTTTCCAGTTCTTCTAAAAGGGAAGTTGATGCTGTAGTAGTATCTGGCATTCCAAACTTTGCAATGCAAGAAATTCTGTCTTTCAAAAACAGGGGTCATAATAACAGCAAACACTTCTATAGTACTTTCTATGTGCCAAGAACCATTCTAAATTATTTCTGTCATACCTATTTAGTTAATTCATACTAGGACCCTGTGAGGTAAGTTATTTTTAGTAACCCAATACTATACATAATGAGTCTGGGGTACAGAGAAATAAATGCCTTGTGCAAGGTTATAGAGCTATGCAGTAGTAGTGGCAGCATCCGAACCCAGATAGGAAGGTTCCAGACTCTTACTTACAAGGCTATTCATTGAAAGGGGGTGTAGAAAAGCAAAAGACACAAATTCCAAAATCTCATTATAGCAAGTAATTTCAACTATTTCCCCTCATTAATACTCTTTCTGCCTCCGGACTTCTCTGGGGCCAGCAACTGGCCAGCCAGGGGCCCAGGACCCTGGGCTCAGCCAACTGCCATGGGCTCTGGGGTCAAACCAGCAGTTTGCAGGTGGTGGCACCGAGGCGCCTGAGGAGTCGCAGGAGGATGCGGCCAGGGCGCCCGTGGAGCCGCAGCTGATGCACGGAGCCAGCATCTGTAAGTGGTTCAACTTGCACATGGGATTCGGCTTCCTGCCCATGACGGCCTGCGGGGGATGTCTTTGTGCACCCGAGTAAGCTGCACATGGAGGGCTTCCGGAGCCTGAAGGATGGTGAGGCCGTGGAGTTCACCTTTAAGAAGTCCGCCAAGGGCCTGAATCTCTCAGAGTCACCGGCCCTGGTGGGGTGTTCTTTATTGGGAGCAAGAGGTGGCCCAAAGGGAAGAACAGGCAGAAACGCAGATCAAAGGGAGACAGGTGCTACAACCGGGGAGGTCTAGACCATCATGCCAAGGACTCCAAACAGCCACCCAGCCCAAGAAGTGCCACTTCTGCCAGAGCATCAACCATATCGTAGCCTCGTGTCCACTGAAGGCCCAGCAAGCTCCCAGCTCACAGAGAAGGCCAGCCTGCTTTCGGGAAGAGGAAGAAGAGATTCACAGCCCTGCCATGTTCCCAGAGGCCCAGAATTGAGCCACAGTGGGTGGGGGCTATCCTTCTGTGATTAGAAAGTTTTGAGGAACAGGCATCAATTGGCAGAGTGGAGAAAGTGGGGACAGGGTGGGTAGGGGCAGCTGGCACTGCCATATAACTCAGGCCAGGGTCCATAGCATCACCCCCTCTTCCCTCTATCCAAATACACCTGAGGGCTTTGGGGGGTAACCCTCCTTACATGCCTTATCTGAGTCTCCAACCCCAGAATCTCCACCTTTTGAAAGTGGCCTGGATAGGGAAGTTGTCTTACTCCTAAAGAAAGATAGGGAATAATATTTCCTATGCTAGAGTGAAAAGATTAAGCATGAGACCAGATTGATGGACCCAACCCACAAGCCACTACCTTCTGTGGGAGGAAATATCTCAGGGGTAAGGCAGGGTTTTCCTCATCTTGTCTCCTCATAACCCCCTCCTGGGATACAGTGCTGAGAACTATCCTAAGCAGTGGGTTGTGATGTTAGGCAAAAGGGGTGGTTGAGGGAACAGCTGCAGACCTGCTGCTTCTAAGCTCAATTCCACTCCATTCTGTGCCAATACAATTTTATTTATTGACTCCCTTGGATGACTGTACCTTGGGTCCCACTTTCTCCAGGATGCCAGCTGCACTAGCTGTGTGCGAATGGCGTATCTTATGCATTTTAACTTTTTTTTCATAATATAAATATTCTGGTTTTGTCTTTTTGTGTATTTTAATCTAAGGCCCTCATTCCTGCACTGTGTTCTCAGGTACATGAGCAATCTCAGGGGTAAGTCAGCAGCAGCTCCAGGTCTGCACAGCCAGAATACTTTTTGTTGCTGTATCACCAGAGGGAACAACTATTTGGAGCGTATAACCTATTGAACTACCTCATTTTTGCCAATTAGAGCTGGATTTTCTTCCATAGTGTCCTCTTTAAACCCCTCCATCTTCAGTGTTTCATGGGAGACTAGGTTTTAACTTGGTTGCCCCATGACTGGTCTTCTTCTATTGAAAGACTGGAAATTGGTCTGAACAGGAAAAGGTGGTGCAGAGAGGTTAGGAGAGGCTGGGCCAGGTAAAAGGTGCAGAGAGGGGAAACCAAGATTAGGTAAAGGTCAGCTGTATGTGTGATAAAGGATTCCTGTTCCAGACCTCTAGTCCCAGGGCACAGGACTCTCTGTATATACCAGATCCATCCTTCACTGGATTGGGCTAGGCCTACCATGCACAACAGGGTGTATTGTGGCCCATGCCCATACCACGCAAAGTTTTGTCACCTAAGTGTTTTCTCCTAACATCTTTCTGGTGATGATCAGTAATCAAATGGCAAAAGGAAAAAAATTCTTCCCTTCTCCCTTTCTTCTTTACTCCTTACCATGTTTGTTTACCGAATCTGAATTTTTACTAGGAATTGAACTCATAGTGGAATATGAGCATAAATAATGTTCACAAACAATTCACAGCCTATACAGGACAATAGACATATAAGTAGTAGGTAATGTATTAGAGTAGAAATACAGTATAAAGAAAATTGTTCTTTGCAGAAGCACTGAAGAAGAATGGTTAATTCTGCCTGGAGTTCCAGGAAGACAGAAAGACAAAGAGAAGAAACAAGGATTTGGGAAAAGTTCAGAAGTAGATATGGATTAACTCCCAGTAATTGAAAGTCCTTTCAATTTAATAGGTGTTTACACAGAATCTATTATGAAACCAGCATCATGTTAGCGGCGAAATGAATATGAAGGATAATATGACAAGGTCCCTACCTCAATAAGTGTACAATCTTACTGAGGGGATAAAAGCTGTAAAGTCGTCCCTCAGTATCTGCAGGATTGGTTCCAGGACTCCCTTCGAATACCAAAATCCACAGATGCTCAAGCCCCTTTTATAAAATGGCATAGTACAATCAGCACTTTATATCTGTGATTTTTGACCCACAGTTGGTTGAATCCAGGGATGTGGAACTCACAGATAGGGAAAACAGATTATATATATAAAATTATCAAAAGTCTATGATAAAGTGCCAAATGCATCATGTAAACAAGAAATGCAATAGATGAGAGAAGGGAGCTCTAAGGATGGAGTTAGGCAGTCACAAAGAATTTCATGGAAATAGGACCTCACTATGTGTGTTCTCTGTACTAACCTCACTATGACTCCATCTTATTTATCTATCTTAATTTTCCCTTCACTGAAACTTTTCCTTTTTGTTTTCCATTTTGTTACATTTATTTTTATAAACCAATTTAAATCCTTTTTTTTCTTTTATAAAAGTGTAAGGAAGGAAAAGAGAGGGAGGGAGAGAAGAAGAAAGGGAAGAAGCAAAGGAAAAGTGTCTCCATTGGCCTTTGAACATTATGATGCTCTGAGCCATGCAATCCAATAGCATATTGTTATGTAAACACTATAGTAAAGCAAAGTGGATAAGAACCTAAGCTTAAGAGCTTGACTTCAGGGGTTCAACTCTCAGCTCTGCCACTTATAGGTGTGTCACCTTTGACAAGTTATTTGTGTCTTGAAAAAGTCTTGAAGAGAGAAGTTGGAGACTATTTTCTATATTTAGATTTTGAAAGTTTTTGTGTATTTTGCTTTTCTGTGCCCCTTATTTCATAAACCACATATTGAGGACCCAGTTTCCTCATCTATAAAATGGAAATAGTAATAGTACTTTCCTTAATGGGTATATTGAGAGGATTAAGTGAGTTAATTACATTAACAAGCTTAGAGCAGCCTCTACACAAAATTATTATTCATTAGTCATTTGACAGTTGTTTCCTGAATATTCACTATATTCCAAGAACTGAGCTACATCTTGGGAATATGTAAATAAACAATTTACAAACCCTATACTCAAGGATTTCACAATCTATCGGGAGGAACACTAAACAAATAATTTTAATATAGCTTGATATTTGCTAAATTAGCTGCATGCACAAGCATATCTTCATATTTTACTTTTACTAATGTAGCATAAAATGCATTAACTTTTTACCAGTTAAAACTGAGCTTGCGGTCAACTGAAACTTCCGGATTTTGTCATATGAAGTATTGCTTATTCAAGTCTTTTCCTTCCTGTACTATGCAATCAAAAATTTTATATAATAATTGTTTTCTGTATTACGTTTTATCTGCTTTAAGCCTATTTTTTTGACTTGTTAGGAATGCTTTAAATCTAAGTGTCATCCCTGCCCTAAGTCTTCCTCCCAGATTTGTGTTATCTGTAGATTTGATGAGCATGCCTTCCACATCTTCACTAGGTTTCTGGAAGAGGACAGACATGGACACAGCCCGTTGGCACCATGAAATAATTCCCTTCATGTTAGTACCTAGTTATTAATCATCTTTTTTATATACAACCAACTGAAATTTTAGCTACTGTGTTATCATTCAGTTTATGTTTTTCCCCAACCCACTCCCTTCCTAGCTCCTAAATTGTGAGCTCCTCCAGGTTAGGAACACAAAACTCTGTGTCCATAGGGCCTAGTATAATTCCTGACATATAACAGATGATCAATAAATAGTTATTGAATAAATGAATGAAACCATCTATTCTATTTGGTTTGGGTTCAAGTTTTTTCCAGGATATTCCTTTGCTAAATTGCAATAACTATTCCAGGCCAAGTATGTGATCACCCTTTGGAATCTATTAAGTTATGGGTTATTAATAATAATAATTTTAGACATTAACTTAAGAAAGATAGTGTAATGTTCATGGATAACAAAGAGAAAATAGAGCTTAACTTCTGTGTTACTTCTGCCTTTTCAAGGAAAATTATCTCCATGATGAGAAAGATACATTAAAATGGATGAGGTAGATTCAGAGATTCTAAGAAATCATCTGGCTGCTCCCAATCAGTTCAAGTTCCTCAGCCAGGGATTAAAGCCAGGGAACTCAGAAATCTTGCAAGCAAAATCATTGTGTTCATACAAGTGAGCTCTAAGAGAAGTAGAGAAGGGGTCTTAAAAGACATAGTAAGAAAGGTGAGTAGCATTCTAGTTTTCTAAAGGGGAAAGAAAGTGAATTGGCATTTTGTTTTTTTTTTGTTTTTTGGGGTTTTTTTTGCCATACGCGGGCCTCTCACTGTTGTGGTCTCTGCCGTTGCGGAGCGCAGGCTCCGGACGTGCAGGCTGATCGGCCATGGCTCACGGGCCCAGCCGCCCTACGGCATGCGGGATCCTCTCGGACCGGGGCACGAACCCTTGTCCCCTGCATCGGCAGGCAGACTCTCAACCACTGCGCCACCAGGGAAGCCCTGTTTATTTTTAATTTATTCTCTTTGTCCAAATTTGACATCAAGGTTATTTAATATTGTAAAATGACTTGGGAATTTTTCTATTGTCTTGAAGACTTTGTATAAAACTAAAATGATCTGTTTTTTAGAGTTTTGTAGAACTAATAAAATCATCTGGTAAGATGTCTTCAATCAAGGGAGGTGGTTGATTACTGATAGAATATTTTTTTAATTACAGGACTATTTAGGTTTTCTATTTCTCCTTGAGGAATATGGTCATTTGGTATATGTTTAAATTTTATGAGCAAAATGTAAATATATTATTCTTTCACTAAGTCTGCTATATTGTATTATAACCACTTTTTATTCCTAAGATTTTGTTTGTTTTACCTTTTTTATGATCAGTTTCAGCAGAGGTATGTTTATTAATTTTTGGTTACATTAATCTAAATTATTATATATTTATGCTCTGTTTTTCTAGTCTCTACTTTTATTATCTTATTACTTTTACTTTCTTTAGATTAGCTCTGTTGTTCCTTTTCTAACACAAGATATACCCTTAGCACATCCAATTTCACTTTTTTTAATGAAGTATTTAAAGCTATAAAATTCTCTATGCCCCCTATTTTAGCTATATCCCACACATTTTAAATTATGTTATTTTTGTTATTATTCAATTCTAAGTGTTTGATAAGTTTTGGGGAGGTAAGATTAGTTTGTACTTTAATTACACTCTAGACACATGATATAATCTGTATGATACTGATCCATTGATAGTTGAGGGTTTTTGTTTTTTGCTTTTGTTTTGCCTAAAGTGTGGTCAATATCTGTAAATGCTCCATATCTGCTTGAAAAAAACATAGTTCATCTTCCTTATTTGCAGATTCCACAGCTGTGAATTCACCTACTCACTAAAATGTACTCGTAATGCCAAGATCAATACCTATGGTGCTTTCACAGCCATTTGTGAACATGCACAGATCAGTGAAAACTTTGAATTGCACAATGTGTATGTTCCCAATTGACGTCAAACTAGGTGACATTCTGCCTTCTTATTTCAACTCCCATAGTCTGTCTTTTCACTGTCCACTTAGTGTCACGTTTTTGCATTTTAGTGCTTTTTGGTGGTGATTTTTCTATCTAAAACAAGCCTCCAAGCACAGTGCTAAAGGACTGTCTGGTGTTCCTGAGGGCAAGAAAGCTGTGATGTGCCTTAAGGAGAAAACATGTGTGTAAGATAAGCTTTGTTCAGGTGAAAGTTATAGTGCTTTTGCAATTGAGTTCAAGGTGTATATTAAATAAGGTGTCTTTAAACAGAAACACACATAAAACAAGACTCTGTATTATTGATCAGTAGATGAAAATGTCATGATCAGAGGTTCTCAGAACTTAACCGTGGAAGCCTCATAGATAGATAGCCTCATCCACCAGAGGGCAGACAGCAGAAGCATGAAAAACTATAACCCTGCAGCCTGTGGAATGAAAACTACATTCATAGAAAGATAGACAAGATGAAAAGGCAGAGGGCTATGTACTAGATGAAGGAACAAGATAAAACCCCAGAAAAACAACTAAATGAAGTAAAGATAGGAAACCTTTCAGGAAAAGAATCAGAATAATGATAGTGAAGATGATCCAGGACCTTGGGAAAAAAATGGAGGCAAAGATCAAGAAGATGCAAGAAATGTTTAACAAAGACCTAGAAGAATTAAAGAACAAACAAACAGAGATGAACAATATAATAACTGAAATGAAAACTACACTACAAAGAATCAATAGCAGAATAACTGAGGCAGAAGAATGGATAAGTTACCTGGAGAAAAAGAATGGTGGAATTCACTGCTGTGGAACAAAATAAAGAAAAAAGAATGAAAAGAAATGAAGACAGCCTAAGAGACCTCTGGGACAACATTAACTAAAACAACATTTGAATTATAGGGGTCCCAGAAAGAGAAGAGAGAAAGAAACGACCTGAGAAAATATTTGAAGAGATTATAGTCAAAAAATTCCCTAACATGGAAAAGGAAATAGTCACCCAAGACCAGGAAGCGCAGAGAGTCCCATGCAGGAAAAGCCCAAGGAGAAACACACCGAGACACATAGTAATCAAACTGGCAAAAATTAAAGACAAAGTAAAATTATTGAAAGCAACAAGGGAAAAAAGACAAATAACATACAAGGGAACTCCCATAAGGTTAACAGCAGATTTCTCAGCAGAAACTCTACAAGCCAGAAGGAAGTGACATGATATGCTTAAAGTGATGAAAGGGAAGAATCTACAACCAAGATTACTCTACCTGGCAAGGATCTCATTCATATTCGACGGAGAAATCAAAAGCTTTAGAGACAAGCAAAAGCTAAGAGAATTCAGCACCACCAAACCAGCTCTACAACAAATGCTAAAGGAACTTCTCTAAGTGGGAAACACAAGAGAAGAAAAGGGCCTACAAAAACAAACCCAAAACAATTAAGAAAATGGTAATAAGAATATACATATCGAAAATTACCTTAAACATGAATGGATTAAATGCTCCAACCAAAAGACACAGGCTCGTTGAATGGATACAAAAACAAGAACCATATATATGCTGTCTACAAGAGACCCATTTCAAACCTAAGGACACATACAGACTGAAGGTGAGGGGATGGAAAAAGATATTCCATGCAAATGGAAATCAAAAGAAAGTTGGAGTAGCAATACTCATATCAGATAAAATAGACTTTAAAATAAAGAATGTTACAAGAGATAAGGAAGGACACTACATAGTGATCAAGGGATCAATCCAAGAAGAAGATATAACAATTATAAATATATATGCACCCAACAAGGAGTACCTCAATACATAAGGCAACTGCTAACAGCAATAAAAGAGGAAATTGACATTAACACAGTAATAGTGGGGGACTTTAACACCTCAGTTACACCAATGGACAGATCATCCAAACAGAAAATTAATAAGGAAACACAAGCTTTATATGACACAATAGACCAGGTAGAGTTAATTGAAATTTAAAGTACATTCCATCCAAAAACAGTAGATTACACTTTCTTCTCAAGTATGCATAGAACATTCTCTGGGATAGATCACATCCTGGGTCACAAATCAAGTCTCAATAAATTTAAGAAAATTGAAATCATATCAAGCATCTTTTCTGACCACAATGCCAGGAGATTAGAAATGAATTAAAGGGAAAAAAATGTAAAAAACACAAACACATGGAGGCTAAAAAGTACATTACTAAATAACCAAGAGATCACTGAAGAAATCAAACAGGAAATCAAAAAATACCTAGAGATAAATGATAACGAAAAGACGACAATCCAAAACCTATGGGATACAGCAAAAGCAGTTCTAAAAGGGAAGTTTGTAGCTATAAAATCCTACCTCAAGAAACAAGAAAAATCTCAAATAAACAACCTAACGTTACACCTAAAGGAACTAGAGAAAGAAGAACAAACAAAACCCAAAGTTAGCAGAAGGGAAGAAATCATAAAGATGAGAGCAGAAAAAAATGAAATAGAAACAAAGAAAAAATAGCAAATATCAATAAAACTAAAAGCTGATTCTTTGAGAAGATAAACAAAATTGATAAATCATTAGCCAGACTCATCAAAAAAAAAGAGGAAGAGGACTCAAATCAATAAAATTAGAAATGAAAAAGGAGAAGTTACAGCAGACATCACAGAAATACAAAGCATCCTAAGAGACTACTACATGCAAATCCATGCCAATAAAATGGACAACCTGGAAGAAATGGACAAATTCTTAGAAAGGTATAACCTTCCAAGACTGAACTAGGAAGAAATAGAAAATATGAACAGACCAATCACAAGTAATGTAATTGAAACTGTGATTAAAAATCTTCCAACAAACAAAAGTCCAGGACCAGATGGCTTCACAGGTGAATTTTATCAAACATTTAGAGAAGAGCTAACACCCATACTTCTCAAATGCTTTCAAAATATTTCAGAGGAAGGAACACTCCCAAACTCATTCTATGAGGCCACAATCACCCTGATACCAAAATCAGACAAAGATACTACAAAAAAAGAAAATTACAGACCAATATCACTGATGAATATAGATGTAAAAAGCCTCAACAAAAGACTAGCAAACAGAAACCAACAACATATTAAAAGGATCATACACCATGATCAAGTGGGATTTATCCCAGGGATGCAAGGATTCTTCAATATACGCAAATCAATCAATGTGATACACCATATTAACAAACTGAAGAATAAAAACCATATGATCATCTCAATAGATGCAGAAAAAGCTTTTGACAAAATTCAACACCCATTTATGATAAAAACTCTCCAGAAAGTGGGCATAGAGGGAACCTACCTCAAATAATAACAGCCATATCGACAAACCCACAGCAAACATCATTCCCAATGGTGAAAAACTGAAAGCATTTCCTCTAAGATCATGAACAAGACAAGGATGTCCACTCTCACCACTACTATTCAACATAGTTTTGGAAGTCCTAGCCATGGCAATCAGAGAAAAAAAAGAAATAAAAGGAATACAAATTGGAAAAGAAGAAGTAAAACTGTCACTGTTTGCAGATGACATGATACTATACATAGAGAATCCTAAACTTATCACAAGAAAACTACTAGAGCTAATCAATGAATTTGGTAACGTAGCAGGATACAAAATTAATGCACAGCAATCTCTTGCATTCCTATATACTAATGATGAAAAATCTGAAAGAGAAATTAAGGAAACATGCTTATTTACCATTGCAACAAAACGAATAAAATACCGAGGAATAAACATACTTAGGGAGACAAAAGACCTGTATGCAGAAAACTATAAGACACTGATGAAAGAAATTAAAGATGATAACAACAGATGGAGAAATATACCATGTTCTTGGATTGGAAGAATCAATATTGTGAAAATGGCTATACTACCCAAAGCAATCTACAGATTCAATACAATCCCTATCAAATTACCAATGGCATTTTCCACAGAACTAGAACAAAAAATCTTAAAATTTGTATGGAGACAAAAAAGACCCCGAATAGCCAAAGCAGTCTTGAGGGAAAAAACTGGAGCTGGAGGAATCAGACTCCCTGACTTCAGACTATACTACAAAGCTACAGCAATCAAGACAATATGGTACTGGCACAAAAACAGAAATATAGATCAATGGAACAAGATAGAAAGCCCAGAGATAAACCCATGTACCTATGGTCAAATAATCTATAAGAAAGGAGGCAAGGATATACAATGGAGAAAAGACATCTCCTCAATAAATGGTGCTGGAAAAACTAGACAGCTACATGTAAAAGAATTAAATCAGAACACTCCCTAACACCATACACAAAAATAAACTCAAAATGGATTAGAGATCTAAATGTAAGACCAGACACGATAAAACTCTTAGAGGAAAACATAGGAAGAACACTCTATGACATAAATCACATCTTTTTTGATCCACTTCCTAAAGTAATGGAAATAAAACCAAAAATAAACAAATGGGACCTAATGAAATTTATAAGCTTTTGCACAGCAAAGGAAACCATAAACAACATGAAAAGATAGCCGTCAGAATGGCTCATGCAGCTCAATATTAAAAAAACAAATAACCCTATCCAAAAATGGGCAGAAGACCTAAATAGACATTTCTCCAAAGAAGACATACAGAAGGCCAAGAAGCACATGAAAAGCTGCTCAACATCACTAATTATTAGAACAATGCAAGTCAAAACTACAATGAGGTATTACTTCACACCAGTTAGAATGGGAATCATCAGAAAATCTACAAACAACAAATGCTGGAGAGGGTGTGGAGAAAAGGGAACCCTCTTGCACTGTTGGTGGGAATTTAAATTGATACAGCCACTATGGAGAACAGTATGGAGGTTCCTTAAAAAACTGAAAATAGAATTACCATATGATCCAGCAATCCCACTACTGGCCATAAACCCAGAGAAAACCATAATTCAAAAAGACACATGCACCCCAATGTTCATTGCAGCACTATTTACAATAGCCAGGTCATGGAAACAACCTAAATGCCCATCAACAGACAAATGGATAAAGAAGGAGTGGTACATATATACAATGGAATATTGTATATATTGGGTCATTTGTTGAGACGTGGGTCATTTGTTGAGACGTGGATGGATCTAGAGACTGTCATACAGAGTGAAGTAAGTCAGAAAGAGGAAAACAAACATCGTATATTAATGCATATATGTGGAACCTAGAAAAATTGTGCAGATGAACTGGTTTGCAGGGAGAAATTGAGACACAGATGTAGAGAACAAACGTATGGACACAATGGGGAGAAAGCGGTGGGAGGTGAGGGTAGTGGTGTGATGAATTGGGCAATTGGGATTGACATGCATACATTGATGTGTATAAAATTGATAACTATTAAGAACCAACTGTATAAAAAAATAAATAAAATAAAATTCAAAAAAAAAGAATGGATAAACAGCAAGGTCTTACTGTATAGCACAGGGAACTATATTCAATATCTTGTGATACACCATAATGGAAAAGGATATGAAAAAAAAATGTATATATAGGTATAACTGAATCACCTTGCTGTATATCTGAAACTAACCCAACTATACATCAATAAAACTTAAAAATTTTAAAGTAAAAGAAAAGAACCTTGTATTTCTCCTAGGACCAATGATTCAGTATTCACTAATTAAGTGTTGCTGGAACTTTACAGAACAGAAGTACCAAGAGTAATCAGAATCAACCATATATACACTATAATTGTTAGGTAAATATTTCTAAATATACATATTATATTTTCTAAAAGCAAGACATGGCCATAGTGTCAAAAACATGGTGGACCTCAGGCTCACATGATTCTCACTGCAAAGGACCTCAGTATAGTGAGGGAGCAGTCCCGGGGCATTTCTTCAGTGCTATCTCTTGATGTATAGGTGACTAAAATACACACACACCACCTCCACCACCACCACCAACAACAACAACAATTTGTAGGTGACTTGAAATTGGAAGAGAGAGCAAATATATAAAGTGAAAGAGTTAGAATCCAGTTCCCAAAGGTTTCAGGCCTGTGATAGATTTTTTGGAAACTATCATGACATTAAACGCAAGCCCCTTTGTCACCAGGAGATTGCATTTCATAAGGATGGACTAGGGATGGAAGCATATGGGGGCCTGAGATAACAGGCCCCTTGATAAAGTAGATGCCCTTGCTGACTGCAATAAGCCACAGCTGTTAGGTTAATTTTCTTTTCCAAAAATAAAACTTAGGTGGGACCAACCAAAGCCTAATCAGCCATTCCATGGAAGAACTGCTGAAAACAGACTGACTTTTTTTCCCAAAACATCATTAAATCGTCATGTGCTTTTCCAGTATTTCCTTTCCCATCACTTCTAACAAGCAAGATGCATTTTTAAAAAAAAATGGCTCAATAATCAAATGTTCCTTTCATCTTCTTGTTAATTTAGAACTGTCAAAAGCCAGTGTTCATGACATTTCAGTCCATTACATGGGAGTGATGATCCACACGCTGAAACTGGCTGATATCAAATAGCCAGATATGAATGGAAACTTCTGCCAAAGGATTAAGTAAGCAACATATGGGTAAGTGGTACAAAGGGAGTGTGATGGAAGTTGGTTTAAAGATACCTTGTGAAACTGACTAGTGTTAAGCATTTGAAACTTTCTAGTATCTTTAAATAATCTGGATGACAAAGCACTTGCCTACAGATTCTGACTTTGTAGGATTAGAAGAGGGCTATTTATCATCAGCTGTGGTACAGTCCTGCCCCCTGTGCTCTCCCCTAAACAGTCACACAAACCTTAACATGGGAGAGACTAGAAAGGATTCCAGGACTGTGTTTTGCCTATAAAACTAATTTATAACATTTATCTTGACAAGAGTGGCTGAAGACAGCCCTAATACCTAATAAGAGTTATTTAGCAAGTGTCATAAGACCCGATGGTTAAATAAATCACTTATACTGAAAATTAACTTTCTACTCCCCCAGGCATCTATTTCAAACCTTCTCTTCTCTCTTCAAATCTCTAATTTCTCCTCCTCTTCCTCCTTATACCTAAGGATCTTACCTCATACTTCATAGAAAAATATAAATCCAGTAGAAAAAGAACCACCTCGTTGCCTAATGATCCTTCTGCCAACCTCCTTACACCTTCAATCTTTTCCCTTCTACATAAATTTCTCCCTTTCTAATGGATCATTCTCATTGACATACAAACATGACTTAATTAACGTCTTCTGTCTTAAAAAAACAAACTGGACTCCCTTGATTCCACATTTCTCTAGCTCCACTGTTTCTCAGCTTCCCTTAGCAGCAAAACTACTCAAAAGAGTTATCTATGCTCCTTTCTCTACTTAACCTGACTCTCATTCACTTCTTGACCTCCTCTAATTGTGCTTTTGTTGCTGCTACTCATCAGTGACATAACCTGGTCAGCGTCCCAATTCTCCATTTTCATCTTTTGTGGCTTCTCAGTAGCATTGGATGTGTTACTGAACCTCTTTTTCTACACATCTTTCATATCACAATCACTTGATTTTTCTCCTGGTAAGATCCTCTACTTCTACCAAATTTTAAACATTGAGAATATATGGGGCTGTGTCCTCCACTCCCTAATCCTCTCTGTCTACACTCTCTAGGTGATCCCATCCAGTTCTATCTGTTTTAAGATAAAGACTGAATTTTTAGCTCTAGTCCAGGGATTCTTAAATTTCGGTGCCATGAACATCTCTAGCAGTCTGATAAAGCCTAGGGACCCCTTCACAGGAAAACATTTTTAAATGTATAAGTAAAATACAGACTATTATAAAAGAAATACATTGTGCTGAAACACAGTTAGCAAATACAAGAAAATAGATTTATGATATTATAATAAGAGGTACTACTTCTTTAACTCATTGAGTAATATGATATAGCAGAAAGTGTAATAACCACGATATATAATACCAATGCAGTAGTGAGCATAAACTATATTCAAGATATCTGTATTAATTGTAATGAAATATGAAAACATCTCATTTTTACTGGTGACTAAATCACAAGCATCAATAATATTATTGTGGTTTGTTGTCTACAAACATAATGGATGGGAATACTAAATTTCAATAAAAACCAAACTTAGTAGTAATAAGATAATAAATGATGAAGTGGGATTTATTATTGGAAAACAAGACCAGTTCACTATTGGGAGAACGAATAACTGTAACTTACTACATTAAAGAATAAAGGAGAAAGTTACGTGATCATCTCAAAAGATTTTTTAAAAGGATTTGATAAAATTCAATATCTATTTATGATATAAAAATAAAACTCTCATCAAACTAAGAATAGAAAGACATTTTCTCAATCTGATAAAGGGCATCTTTCAAAAAAACTACAAATAACATCGTACTAAATGGTGAAATACTGAACCCTTTCCCAACCAGAGAGAAGAAAAGAATGTTTACTGTCATCACTTTTATTCAATGTTATTTTGGAGATCTAGCAAGTGAAATAGTCAATAAAATTTTTTAAAAGGCATAAATGTTGGAAATGAATGAATATAACTGTTTTAATTCACAAATGATTGACTTATATAGACAATCCAAAGAAATCTACAAAATAAATACCAAAACTGATAAGTAAGTTTAGGAGGGTCACAGTACACAAGGTAAAAATACAAAAATTAATTGCATTTCTGTTTACTAGCAACAATTTTTTAAAAATTAAAAATTATTCCATTTAAAATAGCACAAAATATGAAACGTTTAGAGATAAATTTAACAAAATATGTACGAGACTTATAAAATAAAAGACACTAAAATGTTCTGAGAAAGTTAAATAAGACCTAAATAAAGGTAAAGGTACCCCATGCTCATGGATTGAAAGAGTTGAGATTATGTATTAAAAGATTAATTCTAGTGTCCTTAATTGATTTATAGGCTCAATGCCATCTGAATTAAAATCCAAGCAGGCCGTTTAAAGTTCTTTATATTTTTAGAAAATGGGAAGCTAATTCTAAAATTTTATGGAAATAAAAAGGACTTAGAAAAGCCAAAACAATCTTGAAAATGAACAAAATTGGAAAGCTTATCTACAGGATTTCAAAACTTACTATATAAAGGGTAATGAAGACAGTATCCAACTGGCATAAAGATAGACAAATAGATCAATGTAACAAATTAAAGAACCTAAAACTAAGCCTATATATAGATACACATATATATATGTATAGATATACATATATATGTATATCTATACATATATATAATCAACTGATTTTTATCAAATATATCAATGCAATTTAAATGTGGAAGGTCTTTGACACAATTGGATAATCATACATTTTTAAAAACCACATGCACAAAACCTCTACTTCTCTCTCTTACATCATACCCAAATTTAATTTGAGAAAGATCAAATTACAGACTACAAAGCTCCTAGAAGAAAACATGGAGATTATCTTTGTGACCTTGATATAGACAGAGTTCTTAGACAAAATGCAAAAGCACTAACCACAACAAAATTCATGAAAATTTAAAACTTTTGCTGGAGGAGTGTGGGCAAGATGGCAGAGTAGGAAGACCCTGAGCTCACCATCTCCCATAGCCACATAAAAATTTCAACTATCTATAATAATGAACTGAAGACTAGCAGAAAAGATTTTCCACAATTAAAGATATAAAGAAAGAACCACAGTGAGATGGGTAGGAGGGGCAGAGATATAGAATAGTCAAGACCCACACTCCGAGATAGCTAACTCACAAAAGGGAAAATAATCACAATCACAAAGTTTCTCCCCAAGGGGCAAGGAGTCTGAGCTCCACATTAGGCTCCCAGCTTAGAGGTCCTGTACTGGGAAGACAAGCTCCCAAAATGTCTGGTTCTGAAAGCCAGTGGGGCCTAGGTGCGGGAGAGTCAGAGGGCTCTAGAAACAGAAACTCTGCACTTAAAGTGTGCATGCAAAATCTCTCATGTTCCAAGTCCGAGTTCAGAGGCAATAATTGGAAAGGAACCTGGGCCAGACCCACTTGCAGATCTTGGAGAGCCTCCTGGAGAGGCAAGAGGCCACTGGGATACCCCCTGGGAACAGAGATACTGGTGGTAGCCAATTTGGGAAGATTGTTCTACCATGGGGACACTCTAGTGCTGTCAAGCACCATTTTGGAGTTCCTTCTCTAGCCTATTAGCACCAGGAGCTTACCCACCCACCAGTGAACAGGCATCAGTCCTGGGACCCCTCCAGGCAGAGTAGGCAGTCATGGAGGGACGCAGCCTTTCACACTAGCAGGCCTGAACCAGGCACTGGAAGCCCCAGACCAAGCAGCCAGCCCCACAGAGACTCACGCCCACCCACCAGCAGGCCAGAAGCCATCGCACAAGGCAAGGCCTAGCAACTAACCAGACCAGGGGCCAGCCCTACCTACCAGCAGGCCCATAGTGGTCAGCCACACAACAACAGGGGCCCATGAAGCCCAGAGGTGGGCACCCCTGGAGCATATAGCTCTGGTAACCAGAGACGAGTGTGCTGCTGAGCTCTATAGAATGTCTTCTACATAAGGCCTCTTCTCCAAGATTGGGAAATGTAACTGACCTACCTATTACATAGGTATAAACAGAGAGAATTAGAATAAATGTGGTGAGAGAGAGAAATATGTTTCAAATGAAGGAATAAGACAAAACCCCAGAAGAAGAACTAAGTAAAATGGAGACGAGAAATCTATCTGATAAAGAGTTCAAGGTTATGATTATTAAGATGCTCAATGAACTCATGAGAAGAATGGATGAATACAGAGAGATGTTTAACAAAGAGTTAGAAAATATAAAGAAGAACTTAAAGGAACTGAAGAGTATAACTGAAATAAAAATACACTAGAAAGAATAAAGAGTAGATTGGGTGATACAGAGAAACATAGAAAACTGGTAGACAGGGTAGTGGAAATCACCTGGGCTGAACAGAAAAAAGAAATAAGAATTTTAAAGAATGATAGTTTAAGAGACCTCTGGGACAACATCGAGCATGCTAACATCCCCATTATAGGGGTCCCAGAAGAAAAACATAGATAGAAAGGGACAGAGAAATTATTTGAAGAAATAATAGCTGAAAACTTCCCAATTGGGCCTCCCTGGTGGCACCGTGGTTGAGAGTCTGCCTGCTGATGCAGGGGACGCGGGTTCGTGCCCCGGTCCGGGAGGATCCCACATGCTGCAGAGTGGCTGGGCCTGTGGGCCATGGCCACTGAGCCTGCACGTCCGGAGCCTGTGCTCCGCAATGGGAGAGGCCACAGCGGTGAGAGGCCTGCGTACCACCAAAAAAAAAAAAAAAAAAAAAGTAAAAAATAAAAACCTTCCGAATCTGGGAAAGGAAAGAGAAATTCAGGTTCAGGAAGCACAGAGAGTCCCAAACAAGAGGAAACCAAAGATGTCCACACCAAGACACATTACAATTAAAATGTCAAAAATTAAAAATAAAGAGAGAATCTTAAAACCATCAAGAGAAAAGCAACTAGGTAAGAACAGAGAACTCCCATAAGATAATCAGCTGACTTTCCATCAGAAACTTGGCAGGCCAGAAGTGAGTGGTATGATAAATTTTAAATGATGAAGGGGAAAACCTCCAATCAAGAATACTCTACTTGGCAATGCTTTCATTCAGATTTCAAGGAGAGATAAAGAGTTTCACAGACAAGCAAAAGCTAAGAGTTCAGTACCACTAAACTGGCTTTACAAAAAATGTTAAAGGGACTTCTTTAAGCATTAAAAAAAAAAAAAAAAAAGGCCATGACTACAAATATGAAAATTATGAAAAGAAAAATCTAAGGAGTAAAAGCAAACATATAGTAAAGGTAGTAGATCAACCACTTATAAACCACTTAGAAAGGTTAAAAGTAGTAAAATCATCTATATCCACAATAAGTAGTTAAGGAATGCACAAAAAAACCATAAAATGTGATATCAGAAATATTAAATGTGGTGGGGCAAGTTAAAATGCATTCAAACCTAAGAGATTATCAACTTAAAACAATAATGTATAAAGGTTCGTAATAACAAACCAAAAATGTATAACAGATACAGACAAGAAAAGTAAATGCAAACGTAACACTAAAGGTAGTCATCAAATCACAAGGGAAGAGAGCAAAAGAAGAAGAAAGAAACAAAAAAGAACTACAAAACAACCCCAAAACAATGAACAAAATGGCAGTAAGTACATAACTGTTAATACTTGCTTTAACTTTAAATGGACTAAATGCTCCAACCAAAAGACATAGAGTGGTTAAATGGATTTAAAAATCAAGACTCATATATATGTTGCCTACAAAAGACTCACTTCAGAGCTAAAGAAACACAAAGACTGAAAGTGAGGAGATGGAAAAAGCTATTTCATGCAACTGGAAAAGGCAAGAAAGCTGAGGTAGCAATACTCACATCAGACAAAGTAGACTTTAAAACAAAGTCAACAACAAAACTCAAAGAAGGGCATTATATAATGATAAAGAGATCAATAAAGAAGAGGATATTACTTTCATTAACATATATGCACCCAATACAGGATCACCTAAATATATAAAGCAAATGTTAACAGACATAAAAGGGAGAAATTGACAATAATACAATAATACTAGAGGACTTTAACACTCCACTTACATTAATGTACAGGTCATCTAGACAGAAAATCAATAAGGCAATGTAGTCTTTTTTCTGTGGGGGGGGGGGTAAAAATTCTTTATTGTGATTAAATATATATGACATAAAATATGTCATTTTAAGCATTTTCAGTTTACAATTCAGTGTAGTAATTACATTCACACTGTTGTGCAACCATCACTGCTCTGTTTCCAAATCTTTTCCATCACCCCCAAAAGAAACTATAAGCATAAGAATATATCTCCCATCCCCCTCTTCTCCCAGCCACTGGGAAACTCTACTTTACTTTCTGTCTCTATGAATTTGCCTGTCTAGATATTTCATATAAATAGAATCATACAACTTTTGTCTTTTTGTCACTGCCTTATTTCACATAGCATATTTTCACATTCATCCATGTTGTAGCATATATCACAAGTGTATTCCTTTACATGGGTGAATAATATCCCATTGTATGTATAGACTACATTTTTTTAATCCATTCATTTGCTGATAGACACGAGTTGTTTCTACATTTTGGCTACTAGGAATAATGGTACAATGAACATGGGAATCAAAGTGGCTTTTCTTTTTTTCTTTTTCTGGACGCTTGTTTTTATTTCTCTAGAAGTGAATTACTCAGTCATAGGGAAGGTGTACATGTACTTTTTTTTTTTAAAACATCTTTACTGGAGTATAATTGCTTCACAATATTGTGTTAGTTTTTTGTTGTGCAACAAAGCGAATCAGCCATATGCATATACATGTCCCCATATACCCGCCCTCTTAAGCATCCCTCCCCTCCTCCCTATCCCACCCCTATAGGTCATCACAAAGCACTGAGCTGATCTCCCTGTGCTATGCTGCTGCTTCTCACCAGCCAACTATTTTACATTCAGTAGTGTATATATGTTGATGCTACTCTCATTTCACCCCACCTTCACACTCCAACCCGTTTTCCTCAAGTCCATTTTCTATGTCTACCTCTTTATTCCTACCCTGCAACTAGGTTCATCAATACAATTTTTTTTTTTTAGATTCCATATATATGTGTTAGCATACGGTATTTGTTGTTCTCTATCTGACTACTTCACTCTGTATGACAGACTCTACGTCCATCCACCTCACTACAAATAACTCAATTTCATTTCTTTTTATGGCTGAGTAATATTCCATTGTATATATGTGCCATATCTTCTTTATCCATTCATCTGTCAATGGACATTTAGGTTGGTTCCACATTCTGGCTATTGTAAACAGTGCTGCAATGAACATTGTGGTACATGTCTCTTTTTGAATTATGGTTTTCTCAGGATATATGGCCAGTACTGGGATTGCTGGGTCATATGATAGTTCTATTTTTAGTTTTTTAAGGAACCTACATACTGTTTTCCATATTGGTTGTATCAATTTACATTCCCACCAACAGCACAGGAGGGTTCCCTTTTCATCACACCCTTTCCAGCATTTATAGTTTTTAGATTATTTGATAATGGCCATTCTGACTGGCATGAGGTGATACCTCATTGTAGTTTTGATTTGCATTTCTCTAATAATTAGTGATGTTGGGCATCTTTTCATGTGCCTCTTGGCCAACTGTATGTCTTCCTTGGTGAAATGTGTATTTAGATCTTCCATTTTTTTAACTGAATTGTTTGTTTTTTTTGATATTGAGCTCCATGAGCTGTTTGTATATTTTGGAGATTAATCCTTTGTCTGTTGTTTCATTTGCAAATATCTTCTCCCATTCTGAGAGTTGTCTTTTCATCTTGGTTATGGTTTCCTTTGCTGTGCAAAAGCTTTTAAGTTTAATTAAGTCCCATTTGTTTATTTTTGTCTTTATTTCTGTTACTCTAGGAGGTGCATCAAAAAATATCTTGCTATGGTTTATGGCAAACAGTGTTTTTCCTACGTTTTGCTCTAAGCATTTTTAGTGTCTGGTCTTACATTTAAGTCTTTAATCCATTTGGAATTTATTCTTGTGTGTGGTGTTAGGTAGTGTTCTTTTTTATTTTAACATCTTTATTGGAGCATAATTGTTTTACAGTGGTGTGTCAGTTTCTGCTTTATAACAAATTGAATCAGTTATACATATACATATATCCCCATATCTCTTCCCTCTTGCATCTTCCTCCCTCCCACCCTCCCTATCCCACCCCTTAGGTGGTCACAAAGCACCAAGCTGATCTCCCTGTGCTATGCAGCTGCTTCCCACTAGGTAGTGTTCTAATTTCATTTTTTTACATGTAGCTGTCTACTTTTCCCAGCACCACTTATTGAAGAGGCTGTCTTTTCTCCACCGTATGTTCTTGCCTCCTTTGTCATAAAATAGGTGCCCATATGTGCATGAGTTTATCTCTGGGCATTCTATCCTGTACCATTGATCTATATTTCTGTTTTTCTGCCAGTACTATACTGTCTTGATTACTGTAGCTTTGTGGTATAGTTTGAAGTCAGGGAACCTGATTCCTCCAACTCCGTTTTTCTTTCTCAAGACTGCTTTAGCTATTCAGGGTCTTTTGTGTTTCCATGTGAATTGCAAATTTTTTTATTCTAATTCTGTGAAAAATGCCATTGGTAGTTTGATAGGGATTGCGTTGAATCTGTACATGGCTTTGGGTAGTATAGTCATTTTCACAACTTCCGTTCTTCCAATCCAAGAACATGGCATATTTCTCCATCTTCTTATGTCATCTTTGATTACTTTCATCAGTGTTTTATAGTTTTCAGAGTACAAGTCTTTCTCCTCCTTAGGTAGTTTTATTCCTAGGTATTGTATTCTTTTTGTTGCATTGGTAAATGGGAATGTTTCCTTAATTTCTCTTTCTGAGTTTTTGTTGGTGGTGTATAGGAATGCCAGAGATTTCTATGCTTTAATTTCGTATCCTGAAACCTTACCAAATTCATTGATTAGTTCTAGTAGTTTTCTGGTGGCATCTTTAGGGTTTTCTATGTATAGTATCATGTAATTGGCAAACAGTGACAGTTTTACTTCTGCTTTTCCAACTTGTAGTCCTTTTATTTCTTTTTCTTTTCTGATTACTGTGGCTAGGAATTCCAAAACTATGTTAAATAAGAGTGGCGAGAGTGGACATCCTTGTCTTGTTCCTGATCTTAGGTGAAAATGCTTTCAGTTTTTTCACCATTGAGTATGATGCTTGCTGTGGGTTTGTCATATATGGACTTTATTATGTTGAGGTAGGTTGCCTCTATGCCCATTTTCTGGAGAGTTTTGATCATAAATCGGTGTTGAACTTTGTCAAAAGCTTTTTCTGCATCTATTGAGATGATCATATGGTTTTTATTCCTTAAATTGTTAATGTGGTGTATCACACTGATTGATTTGCCTATATTCAGTAATCCTTGCATCCCTGGGATAAATCCCACTTGATCATGGTGTATGACCCTTTTAATGTGCTGTTGGATTCTGTTTACTAATATTTTGTTCAGGAGTTTTGCATCTATGTTCATCAGTGATATTGGTCTATAATTTTCTTTTTTTGTGATACCTTTTTCTGGTTTTGGTATCAGGGTGATGGTAGCTTCGCAGAATGAATTAGGGAGTGTTTCTCCATCTGCAATTTTTTGGAAGATTTTGAGAAGGATCAGTTTTAGCTCTTCTCTGAGTCTTTGATAGAATTCGCCTGTGAAGCCACCTTGTCCTGGATTTTTGTTTGTTGGAAAATTTTTAGTTACAGTTTCAATTTCATTACTTGTGATAGGTCTGTTTATATTTTCTAATTCTTCCTCATTCAGTCTTGGAAAATTGTACCTTTCCAAGAATTCGTCCATTTCTTCATGGTTGTCCATTTTACTGGCATATAGTTGTTTGTAGTAGTCTCTTAAAATCTTTTGTATTTCTGCAGTGTCAGTTGTGATTTCTCCTTTTCATTTCTAATTTTATTGGTTTGCATCCTTTCCCTTTTTTACTTGATGAGTCTTGCTAAGGGTTTATCAATTTTGTTTATCTTCTCAAAGAACCAGTTTTTAATTTTATTGATCTTTGCTATTGTTTTCTTCATTTCTATTTCATTTATTTCTGCTCTAATATTTATGATTTCTTTCCTTCTGCTGACTTAGGGCTTTCATTTTTCGTCTTTCTCTAGTGGTTTTAAGTGTAAGGTTAGATTGTTTATTTGAGATTTTTCTTGTTACTTGAGGGGAGATTGTATTGCTAGTAACTTCCATCTTAGAACTGCTTCTGCTGCATCCCATAGGTTTTGGGTCATCATGTTTTCATTGTCATATGTATTTTTTTTATTTCTTCATTGATTTCTTTAGTGATCTCTTGGTTATTTAGTAGCACACTATTTAGCCTCCATGTATTTGTGTTTTTTACAGTTTATTTCCTGTAATTGATTTCCAGTCTCATAGTGTTGTGATCAGAAATGATGCTTCATATAATTTCAATTTTCCTAGGCTTGATTTGTAACCCAAGATGTGATCTATCCTGGAGAATAGATTTTCTGTTTGGATGATCTGTCCATTGGTGTAAGTGGGGTGTTAAAGTCCCCTACTATTATTGTGTTACTGTCGATTTCTCCTTTCATGGTTGTTAACATTTGCCTTATGTACTGAGGTGTTCCTATGTTGGGTGCATAAACATTTGTAATTGTTATATCTTCTTCTTGGATTGATCCTTTGACCATTATGTAGTGTCCCTCCTTATCTCTTGTAAAAGTCTTTATTTTAAATTCTATTTTATCTGATACCAGTATTGCTACTCCAGCTTTCTTTAGATTTCCATTTGCATGGAATATCTTTTTCCATCCCTTCACTTTCAGTCTGTATGTGTCCCTAGGTCTGAAGTGGGTCTCTTATAGACAGCATATATATGGCTTTTGTTTTTGTATCCATTCAGTCAGCCTGTGTCTGTTGGTTGGGGCATTTAATCCATCTACATTCAAGTTTATTATCAATATGTATGTTCCTATTACCATTTTCTTAATTGTTTTGGGTTTGTTTTTGTGGGTCTTTTCTTCTCTTGTGTTTCCCACTTAGAGAAGTTTCTTTAGCATTTGTCGTATAGCTGGTTTGGTCGTGCAGAATTCTCTTAGCTTTTGCTTGTCTGAAAAGCTTTTGTCTTCTCCATAGAATATGAATGACATCCTTGCTGGGTAGAGTAATTTTGGTTATAGGTTTTTCTCTTTCATCACTTTAAGTATATCCTGCCACTCCCTTATGGCTTGAAGAGTTTCCACTGAAAAATCAGCTGATAACCTTATGGGGATTCCTTTGTATGTTATTTTTTGTTTTTCCCTTGCTGCTTTTAATATTTTTTTCTCTGAATTTAATTTTTGTTAGCTTGATTAATATGTGTCTTGGTGTGTTTCTTCTGGAGTTTATCCTGTATGGGACTCTCTGTGCTTCCTGGACTTGGGTGACTGTTTCCTTTCCCATGTTAGGGAAGTTTTTGACTGTAATCTCTTCAAGTATTTTGTCAGACTCTTTTTTTGTCTCGTCTTCTTCTGGGACCCCTAAAATTCAGATGTTGGTGTATTTAGTGTTGTTCCAGGGGTCTTTGAGGTTGTCTTCAATTCTTTTCTTTTTTTTTCTCTTTATTCTGCTTCTCGGCAGTTATTTCCACCATTTTGTCTTCCAGCTCACTTATTCTTCTGCCTCCGTTATTCTGTTATTGATTCATTCTAGTGAATTTTTCATTTCAGTTATTGTGTTGTTCATCTCTGTTTGTTCTTTACTTCTTCTAGATGTTTGTTCAACATTTCTTGTATTTGCTCAATCCGTGCCTCCATTCTATTTCCAAGATTCTGCATCATCTTTACTATCATTACTCTGAATTCTTTCTCAGGTTGATTGCCTATTCCCTCATCATTTATTTGGTCTTGTAGGTTTTTACCTTGCTCTTTCATTGGTAAGATATTTTTTTTGCCGTGTAATTTTTTTTTCTTTTTTTATGAGTGGGATTGTGTTCCTGTCTTACTGGTTGTTTGGCCTGAGGCCTCCAACATATGAGTTTGTAGCCTATTGAGTAGAGCTGAGTCTTGATACTGAGATGAGGAACTCTGTGAGACCTAACTCCAATGAATATTTCCTGGGGTCTGAGGTTCTCTGTTAGTCCAGTGGTTCAGACTTGTAGCTCCTACTGCAGGAGCTTCGGCCTGACCCCAGGTTCATGAACCAAGATCCCACAAGCCACCTGGGGCAGCAAAAAAAGAAAAAGAAAAAGAACAATAACAAAGTAAAAAATAAAATTAGACTAGGAAACTTACAGATATGTTAGGAAGAAAATAAAAATAAGATGAATCATCAAGCGGAAGGTACATCAGTACCACAATAGTAAAAAAGAGGAGGAGGGAAAAGGAAAAAAAAAGGGGTTAAAGGCCTTGGCTATGGAGCGTGGGGCCTAAGCAAGGATGATGTTTGGGTGGTGGGTGGGGCCAATGCTCAGGACTCACAGGGCTGGAAAAGGCCCTGGGGGCTGTGGATGGTGGGGCTTAGGCTCAAGGAACAGAAGGGGCCCAGGTTTGCTCCCAATACCTGGTCTCAGAGGGCAGGGGACCTCATCTGGGAGCATAGCAGGCTTCCTGGGCTCGAGTGAGTGGGGCAAACGCCCTTCTCTCCTCTCCTGCTCCTCTTAACTGGAAAGTCCCCTCCCACCTGCCTCTTCTGATCTCCCCAAACTACCTCCTATGCCAGCAAGGACCTACGTAGCCTGGAGGGGGCTCTTGAGAGCAGGGGGCCAGCCTGGGAGCTTAGCAGGCTCCTGTACCCAAGTGGTTGGGGCAATCGCCCTCTGCTCCTCTCCTGCTCCTCCTGGATGGCTCCTCCCCCCTGCCTCTCCTGATCTCCCCAGCCTCCCTCCTATGCCCCCAGGACCCACGTGGCCTGGATGGGGCTTTGGAGTGGGGACACTGTCTTGGGAGCTCAGCAGGCTCCCTGGCTCAAGTGGGCCATACAATCGCCCTCCACTCCTCTCTTGCTCTTCCTGGAGAGTCCCTCCCCCCACCTCTCCTGATCTCCCTTGGCTCAGGGGTCCTGATCCTGTCTGGCCTCACTTCTCCCCCCTCAGTCTCCCTATGTCCTACCAGTTCACTTTGGGGTTTCTTCCATCTCCTTGGGCATCAGAGTTCTCCACCAGTGGCTGGCAGGTGCCCCAGTTCTGGGGAGATGCTAACTCCACGTCTTCCCATACCACCATCTTGACTCCACCTCTCAGGCAATGTGGTCTTAAGTGACACATAGGTCAGTGGACTTAAAAGATATCTACAGAACATTCCATCCAAAAATAGCAGAATGAACATTCTTTTCAAAAGCACTTGCAACATTCTCCAGGATAGATCACATGTTAGGCCACAAAACAAGTCCCAATAAATTTAAGAAGACTGCAATCATATAAAGCATCTTTTCCAACCACCACAGTATGAGACTACATCAAGGACAAGAAAAGAAACTGCAAAAAACACAAACATGTACAAGCTAAGCAATATGCTACTAAACAACGAATGGATCACTGAAAAAGTTGAAGAAGAAATCAAAAAATACTTGGAGACAAAACAAAATGAAAACACAATGATTCAAAAGCTGTGGGATGCAGCAAAAGCTGTCCTGGGAGGGAAGATTATAATGACACAAGCCTACTACAGGAAACAAGAAACATCTCAAATAAACACTCTAACCTTACAACTAAAGTAATTAGAAAACAAAGAACAAACAAAATCCAATGTTAGTAAAAGAAAAGAAATAATAAAGATTGGAACAGAAACAAATGAAATAGAGACAAAAAATAGAAAAGATCAATGAAACTGGTTCAAGAATTGGTTCTTTGAAAAGATAATCAAAATTGATGAACCATTAGCCAGACTCATCAAGAAAAAAAAGAGAGAGGGCCCAAGTAAATAAAATAAGAAATGAAAGAGGAGAAGTTACAACACCACAGATATACAAAGGATCACAAGAGATTACTACAAAAGATCACAAGAGATTACTACAAAAAAATTATGTGCTAACAAAGGACAGTCTAGAAGAAATGGATAAATTCCTAGAAATGTACACTCTTCCAAGACAGAATCAGGAAGAAATAGAAAACATAAACAGATTGTTTACTAGTAATGAAATTGAATCAGTAGTCAAAGAAAATCCTACAAAAACAAAAGTGCAAAATGAGATTAATTCATAGATGAATTCTACCAAACATTTAAAGAAGAGTTAATGCCTATCTTTCTTAAACGATACCAAAAAGTTGAAGAGGAAGTAATGCTTCTAAATTCATTCTACCAAGCCAGCATCATTCTGATACAAACACCAGACAAACACACAATGAAAAAAAATTACAAGCCAATATGACTGATGAACATTGATGCAAAAATTCTCAACAAAATTTTAGCAAATAAATTCAACAATACATTAAAAGGGTCATACACCATGATAAAGTTCGATAAATGTCAGGGATGCAAGAATATTTCAATATTCACAAATAAATCAATGTGATACACCACATTAACAACTGAAGAATAAAAATCATATAATCATCTCAATAAATCCAGAAAAAGGTTTTGATAAAATTCAACATCCATTTATAATAAAAATTCTCAAAAAAGTGGTTATAGAGATATAAACTTTCAATGTAATAAAGGTTATATATGGCAAACCTACAGCCAACATCAAGCTCAATGGTGAAAAGCTGAAAACATTTCCTCTAAGATCTGAAACAAGACAAGGATGGTAACTCCCACTACTTTTATTCATCATAGTATTGGAAGTCCTAGCCACAGCAATAAGACAAGAAAAAGAAACAAAAGGAATCCAAATTGTAAAGGAAAAAGTAAAATCATCACTGTTTGTAGATGACATGATATTATACATAGAAAATCCTAAAGACACCACCAAAAAAAATTAGAAGTCATCAATGAGTTCAATAAAGTTGCAGGATACAAAATTAATATACATAAATCTGTTTTTGTTTCTATACACTAACAACAAACTATCAGAAATAGAAATTAAGAAAACAATCTCATTACAATTGCATCAAAAAGAATAAAATACCTACGAATAAATCTAACCAAGGAGGTAATATCTGTACTCAGAAAATTATAAGACACTGATGAAAGAAATTGGAAATGACACAAACAGATGGAAAGATAAAACATGCTCATGAACTGAAGGAACTAATATTGTTAAAATGACCATACTACCCAAGGCAATCTATAGATTCAATGCAATCCCTATCAAAATGATGACATTTTTCACAGAACTAGAACAAATAGTCCTAAAATTTATATGGAACCACAGGTAACCCAGAATAGCCAAAGCAATCTTGAGAAAAAAGAACAAAGATCGAAGTATCACACTTGCTGATTTCAATCTATACTATAAAGCTACAGTAATCAAAACAGTATGGTACTGGCCCCCAAACAGACACATAGATCAATTAAACTAAATAGAGATCCCAGAAATAAACCCACACTTACATGGTCAATTAATCTAGGACAAAGGAGGCAAGAATTACAATGGGGGAAAGACAGCCACATCAATAATTGGTGTTGGGAAAACTGGACAGTTACATGCATAAGACTCAAACTGGACTACTTTCTCACACCATATATAAAAATAAATTCAAAATGTATTAGAGACTTAAATGTAAGACCCAAAACCAGAAAATTTTTAGAAAAAAACAGGCAGTAAGCTCTTTGACATGGATCTTAGCAATATTTTTTGGATATGTCTCCTTAGGCAAAGGAAACAAAAGAAAAATAGACAAATGGGACTACATCAAACTAAAAAGCTCATGTACAGCAAAGGAAAGTATCAACAAAACAAAAAACCTGCCAACTGCATGGGGAAGATATTTGAAAATGATGTATCAATAAGGGGTTAATATCCAAAATATAAAAATAACTCATACAACTCGAAAGGTGAGAGTGGGAGGAGACTTTCAAGATGGCAGAGGCGTAAAACATGGAGATCATCATCCTCCCCACAAATACGTCAGAAATACATCTTCATGTGGAAAACTCCAACAGAGCACCTACTGAATGCTGGCAGAAGACCTCAGACTTCCCAAAAGGCAAGAAAATCCCCACATACCTGGGTAGGGCAAAAGAAAAAAGAAAAAAACAGAGACAAAAGAATAGAGATAGGACCTGCACCTCGTGGAGGGAGCTGTGAAAGAGGAATAGTTTCCACACACCAGGAAGCCCTTTTACTGGAGGAGATGTTGAGTGGGTGGGAGGTGAAGCTCAGAGCCACAGAGGAGAGCGCAGAAACAGGGGTGCAGAGGGCAAAGCACAGAGATCCCTGCACAGAGGATTGGATCCAACCAGCACTCACCACCCTGAAAGGCTTGTCTGCTCACCCGCTGGGGCGGGCGGGGTTGGGAGCTGAGGCTCAGACGTTGGAGAACAGACCGCAGGGAGAAGACTGGGGTTGGCTAAATGAAGACAGCCTGAAGGGGTCCAGTGTGCCACAGCTAGTATTCTCCAGGATAGGTCATATCTTGGGTCACAAATCAAGCCTCAGTACATTTAAGAAAATTGAAATATCAGGTATCTTTTCTGACCACAACGCTACGAAAATAGATATCAATTACAGGAAAAAATCTGCACAAAATACAAACACATGGAGGCTAAGCAACACACTACTAAATAACCAAGAGATCACTGAGGAAATCAAACAGGAAATCAAAAAATACCTAGAAACAAATAACAATGAAAACACGACGACCCAAATCTATGGGAGGCAGCAAAAGCAGTTCTAAGAGGGAAGTTTATAGCAATAAAATCCTACCTCAAGAAACAAGAAACATCTCAAATAAACAACCTAAATTTACACCTAAAACAATTAGAAAAAGAAGAACAAAAAAACCCCAAAGTGAGCAACAGAAAAAAATCATAAAGATCAGATCAGAAATAAATGAAAAAGAAATGAAGGAAACAATAGCAAAGATCAAAAAAAGTAAAAATTGGTTCTTTGAGGAGATAAACAATATTGATAAACCAATAGCAAGACTCATCAAGAAAAAAAGGGAGAAGACTCAAATCAATAGAATTAGAAATGAAAAAGGAGAGAAGTAACAACTGACACTGCAGAAATACAAAGGATCATAAGAGATTACTACGAGAAACGCTATGCCAATAAAATGGACAACCACAAAGAAATGGACAAATTCTTAGAAAAGCACAACCCTCCGAGACTGAACCAGGAAGAAATAGAAAATATAAACAGACCAATCACAAGCACTGAAATTGAGACTGTGATTAAAAATCTTCCAACAAACAAAAGCCCAGGACCAGATGGCTTCACAGGCAAATTCTATCAAACATTTAGAGAAGAACTACCACCTATCCTCCTCAAACTCTTCCAAAATATAGCAGAGGGAGGAACACTCCCAAACTCATTCTACCAGGCAACCAGCACCCTGATACCACAACCAGACAAAGATGTCACAAAGAAAGAAAAGTACAGGCCAATATCACTGATGAACATAGATGCAAAAATCCTCAACAAAATACTAGCAAACAGAATCCAACAGCACATTAAAAGCATCATACACCATGATCAAGTGGGGTTTATCCCAGGGATGCAAGGATTATTCAATATATGCAAATCAATCAATGTGATAAACCATATTAACAAACTGAAGGAGAAAAACCATATGATCCTCTCAATAGATGCAGAAAAATCATTTGAAAAATTCAACACACATTTATGATAAAAACCCTACAGAAAGCAGGCATAGAGGGAACTTCCCTCAACAAAATAAAGGCCATGGGGCTTCCCTGGTGGCGCAGTGGTTGGGTGTCTGCCTGCCAATGCAGGGGGCGTGGGTTCGTGCCCCCGTCCGGGGGGATCCTGCGTGCCGTGGAGCGGCTGAGCCCATGAGCCGTAGCCGCTGGGCCTGTGCGTCCGGAGCCTGTGCTCCACGGTGGGAAAGGCCACAGCAGTGAGAGGCCCGCGTACTGAAAAAAAAAATAAAATAAGAAAAATAAAAAAATGAAGGCCATATAAGACAAACCCACAGCCAACATCATTCTCAATGGTGAAAAACTGAAAGCATTTCCACTAAGACCAGGAACAAGACAAGGTTGCCAACTCTCACAACTATTATTCAACATAGTTTTGGAAGTTTTAGCCACAGAAATCAGAGAAGAAAAGAAATAAAAGGAATCCAAATCGGAAAAGAAGAAGTAAAGCTGTCACTGTTTGCATGTAGATGACATGACACTATACATAGAGAATCCTAAAGATGCTACCAGAAAACTACTAGAGCTAATCAATGAATTTGGTAAAGTACCAGGCTACAAAATTAATGCACAGAAATCTCTTGCATTCCTATATACAAATGATGAAAAATCTGAAAGAGAAATTAAGGAAACACTCCCATTTACCACTGCAACAAAAAGAATAAAATACCTAGGAAACAAACCTACCTAAGGAAACAAAAGACCTGTATGCAGAAAACTGTAAGACACTGATGAAAGAAATTAAAGATGATACAAACAGATGGAGAGATATACCAAGTTCTTGGATTGGAAGAATCAATATTGTGAAATACTACCAAAGCAATCTACAGATTCAATGTAATCTCTATCAAACCACCAATGGCATTTTTTGCAGAACGAAAACAAAAAATTTCACAATGTGTATGGAAACACAAAAGACCCCGAATAGCCAAAGCAATCTTGAGAAAGAAAAACAGAGCTGGAGGAATCAGGCTCCCTGACTTCAAACTATACTACAAAGCTATGGTAATCAAGACAGTATGGTACTGGCACAAAAACAGAAATATGGATAAATGGAACAGGATAGAAAGCCCAGAGATAAACCCACGCACATATGGTCACCTTATCTTTGATAAAGGAGGGAAGAATATACAATGGAGAAAAGACAGCCGCTTAAATAAGTGGTACTGGGAAAACTGGACAGCTACATGTAAAAGAATGAATTTAGAACACTCCCTAAAACCATACACAAAACTAAACTCAAAATGGATTAAAGACTTAAATGTAAGGCCAGACACTATAAAAGTCTTAGAGGAAAACATAGGCAGAACACTCTATGACATACATCAAAACAAGATCCTTTTTGTCCCACCTCCTAGAGAAATGGAAATAATAACGAAAATAAATGGGACCTAATGAAATGTGACCTAATGAAACTTAAAAGCTTTTGCACAGCAAAGGAAACCATAAACAAGAAGAACAGACAACCCTCAGAATGGGAGAAAATATTTGCAAATGAAGCAACTGACAAAGGATTAATCTCTAAAATATACAGGCAGCTCAGGCAGCTCAATATCAAAAAAACAAACAACCCAATCAAAAATGGGCAGAACACCTAAATAGACATTTCTCCAAAGAAGACATACAAATTGCCAACAAACACATGAAAAATGCTCAGCATCACTAATCATCAGAGAAATGCAAATCAAAACTACAGTGAGGTATCACCTCACACCAGTCAGAATGGCCATCATCAAAAAATCTACAAACAATAAATGCTGAAGAGAGTGTGGAGAAAAGGGCAACCTCTTGCAGTGTCGGTGGGAAAGTAAATTGATACACTCACTATGAAGAACAGTCCCCCGATGAAGGGGACACGGGTTCGTGCCCCGGTCCGGGAAGGTCCCACATGCCGCGGAGCGGCTGGACCCGTGAGCCATGGCTGCTGAGCCTGCGCGTCTGGAGCCCGTGCTCCGCAACGGGAGAGGCCACAACAGTGAGAGGCCCGTGCACAGAAAAAAAAAAAAAATCTAAAAATAGAACTACCATATGACCCTGCTATCCCAGTATTGGGCATATATCCTGAGAAAACCATATTTCAAAAAGAGTCATGGGGGCTTCCCTGGTGGCGCAGTGGTTGAGAATCTGCCTGCCTGTGCAGGGAACACGGGTTCAAGCCCTGGTCTGGGAAGATCCCACATGGTGCGGAGCAACTGGGCCTGTGGGCCACAACTACTGAGCCTGCGTGTCTGGAGCCTGTGCTCTGCAACAAGAGAGGCCATGATAGTGAGAGGCCCACGCACCGCAATGAAGAGTGGCCCCCGCTTGCTGCAACTAGAGGAAGCCCTTGCACAGAAACAAAGACCCAACACAGCCAAAAATAAATAAATAAGTTAATTAAAAAAAAAAAAAGAGTCATGTACCACAATGTTTATTGCAGCTCTATTTACTATAGCCAGGACATGGAACAACTTAAGTGTCCATTGACAGATGAATGCATAAAGAAGATGTGGCACATATATACAATGGAATATTACTCAGCCATAAAAAGAAACGAAATTGAGTTATTTGTAGTGAGGTGGATGGACCTAGAGACTGTCATACAGAGTGAAGTAATTCAGAAAGAGAAAAACAAATACCGTATGCTAACACATATATATGGGATCTAAGAAAAAAATGGTTCTGAAGAACATAGGCGCAGGACAGGAATAAAGATGTAGATATAGAGAATGGACTTGAGGACATGGCGAGTGGGAAGGGTAAGTTGGGATGAAGTGAGAGAGTGGCATGGACATATATACACTACCAAAGGTAAAATAGATAGCTAGTGGGAAGCAGCCGTATAGCACAGGGAGATCAGCTCAGTGCTTTGTGACCACCTAGAGGGGTGGGATAGGGAGGGTGGGAGGGAGATGCAAGAGGGAGGAGATATGGCGATATCTGTATATGTATAGCTGATTCACTTTGTTATAAAGCAGAAACTAACATACCATTGTAAAGCAATTGTATTCCAATAAGGATGTTTAAAAAAAAAAAAAACAACTGAGAGTGGATGTCAGAGAGACCTGACTCAAAGAGAGCTAAGGTAATGGTTAATATAATTATTCTCAAATTTGAGCATGCACCAAAATCATCTGGAGAGTTTCTAAAACACAACTTGCTGGACCTCACCCTCCAGATTTCTGATTCAGTAGGTCTGAGGTGGAACTTGATAAACTGCATTGTAAATAAGCTCTCTTTTGATACTGATGCTGGTAGTTTGAAATCACAACTTGAGAACCACTAGGTTAATAGAACATGGCACCCCTATGGGCAATATAAATGGACAGCCAATAAAGATATTGTTAAATTTTGTAAATCAAAAGAAATCATGAATGGATAATCAGGGCTTAGAGCCTGATTACCCATCCTTGACTTGTTTTTTAGAGTGAGGTTTATGGGGTCCAGATAATAAAAAGGTTTGACTCAGAGTGCATCTACTTGATCCATGGTCATCTCCTCAACATTGGTTCCTTGGCCTATGAAGTACAAACTATGACTCTAGAGAAGGCCAAGTGGAAGCCTCTGAAATTTCCCAGTTGAGAATATAAAATTGCTTCCCAGGAATGGAAGAGAAGATTGCCAACTTAAAAAAACCTGAAGGATACAGAAAGGGTGTCCACATTGAATCTCCATTAATTCACTAATCTGGGTCCTACAAAAATTAGATAGATCCCACAGAATGAAAGCGGGATAATGCAAAATCAACCAAGTTGTAGGCCCAATTGTTGTGCCAGATGTAGCTAAAACTGTATACCATGGCCTTGGGTACTTGGTATAAGGCTACTAATCTGAGGAATATGTTTTGGGGTTTTTTTTACCCTATCTGGAAGGAGGGCTAGAAGCAATGTACATTCATGTGGGACAAACGTCAGTATAAAGTTATAGTCATGCCCCAGGGATGTTAACTATCCTGCTGTCTGTCTTAATATAATCCAAAGGAACCTAGACCATCTAGACACTCTGCAGAATATCTCAGTGGGCAGAAGAGATCACATTAATTGAACAAAATAAGAAAGAACCTTGGCAAGTACATTGCAGGACTTGGTAAGATATGTGCACTCTAAAGATGGAAGACCTGCCAGATCGGTGCAATGTTCAGGAAGCTAGTGGGGGAGCCTGAGATATCTTATCAAAGTAAAGTACAAATTATTACATCTTGTCCCTCTGACCATGAAAAAAGAAACACAAAACTTCTTTATTGAATTCTGGAGTCAGCATATTCCCCAACTGGAAATACTACTCTGCCCATTTACTGAGTGACCCATAATGCTGCTAGCTTTGAGTGAGACCTGGAGCAAGGACATGCCCTGCACAGGTCCAGGCTGTGGTGTCAATAGCCTTGCCACTCGGGCCATATGACTCATACAACCCAGCAGACCCTACTATACTTCTGGTGGGAAAAGACACTGTGTGGAATTTTTGGAAAGCAGCCATAGAAGAATCACAAGTAGATCCCAGGGTCATGCCATCTACAACACAAAATTATACACCATTCGACAAACATACTACAATATATGTATCCCAATATATACGGGGCCCTAGTAGAGATGGAGATTTGACTGTGAAACGTCAGGTGACTATGAGGCCAGAACAGTCCATCATTCTGTCAGACCTACCAAGACTGGCCTTACCCAGCATCAATCCATCTTAAGATAGAAGGGCTATATCTGGAGTTGAGCATAAGAATAAGAAGAGAATGTAAGCAAGCTAGTGATGGGGAATCTTTGGATAGTGTACTGGTCATCCACTTCGTAAGAAAAGAGCAGTAGGCCAGGGAAAGAATATAAACCCATGGCAGTGATGATTGACTTGGCAGGGGCATGAAGGAGAAAGATTGGGAGATTGTGTACAAGTTTGGGGAGGAGGCATGTGGACAGACAAATGGGAGAGAGTACAAATGGTAAAGATCTTTGTGTCACATGTTATCGCCACCAGAGAGCACACACCCACAGAAGAGGCACTTAACCCCCAAGTAGACAGAATGGCCTAGCCATTTGATGTCAGCCTACCTTTGCCACTGGAAAAATAAGTGCTAGTACAATTGTTTTATATAAAGAAAAGCCATAGAGGATACTCATGGGCCCAATTGCACAGGCTCCCAATCACCAGGGTTGATTCAGTTACTACCACTGCCAAATGTCCCCCCTGCCAAAAACAGAAACCCATGCTGAGTCCCTGTTACAGCACTATCTCTTGAAGAGATCAATTAGCCTCTTAGCAGATTTATTACAGTGGATTCCCTCCACACTGGAAGGGGCAACAATTCACCTTGACTAGAAGTGCCACATATTCCAGGTAGGGTTTGCCTTTCCTGCCCACAAGGCCTCAAACAGTATCACCAACTGAGAGCTTTCAGAGACAATACCCTGCAAGTGCCATTCTCTGGGCCAGTATGCAGTCTATTTAGGACCCCAGGTGACCAACTGGGGAATTTTTTGGTATTCTTATGCACAGTTTTGGTGGTAAATAGACAAATGCTACAGCCATAGCCTGAGGAGGGCATGGTGGCTAAAGAGAGCTACCTTGCCCAAGATTATGCCTACATCTCCATAGGCAGCCCACCTCTAATGACAGCTCTCTGTGGGATTACAAGGGCCCAGCCCACTTGCCTCAATTGTGGATCTCTCTGAAGGTCCAGCCCTTCAGAGTTCCCTGTGGAATTGGTTAAGGCCTCTGTTGCAACTACGTTGCAATTTTACATTTCCATCTGCCCAATCCTGCTTCCTTTATTCCCTCACATATGTTTCTGTGAGCACTTTCTGATAACCCTCCTACACGCAAATCACAGGATCTGTAGGAGGGCTGGACATGAAGAGAATGGAGGTATGAAGACCAGCTTGTAAGAATCCAAGCACTGAGAAGAAGAGGAGTGTGTGTGTGTGTGTGTGTGTGCGCGCATGCACGCACGTGAACTCGCTGAGGTTAGAAGAAGATGCATGTTTGAGCATTCCTTACTGATTTAACATGGAGATTGAGGAAAAGGTAGGAGTCACGTTTTTACTTTTGGGGGTTGACAGAAAGGTAGTAAAACTGAGAGGAAAGAAGAGGAGCCAATGTAATGGGGGATGAGGAAGCGTCCACCTAAACCTGTTGCATTTGACTGTATATCTGAAGGAAATGCCGTAACTTTAATACATTTAATGGAAACCATTGAGTGAGTAGGGACAGCTCCTCAGCCATCCTTGTGAAAAGATTTTTTCCTACACCAGACCTCGTTAAAAAGAAACTAACGGGGGCTTCCCTGGTGGCGCAGTGGTTGAGAGTCCGCCTGCCGATGCAGGGGACACGGGTTCGTGCCCCGGTCCGGGAAGGTCCCACATGCCGCGGAGCGGCTGGACGTCCCGTGAGCCATGGCTGCTGAGCCTGCGCGTCCGGAGCCTGTGCTCCGCAACGGGAGAGGCCACAACAGTGAGAGGTCCATGCACAGAAAAAAAAAAAAATCTAAAAATAGAGCTACCATATGACCCTGCTATCCCAGTATTGGGCATATATCCTGAGAAAACCATATTTTAAAAAGAGTCATGGGGGCTTCTCTGGTGGCGCAGTGGTTGAGAATCTGCCTGCCTGTGAAGGGGACACGGGTTCAAGCCCTATTCTGGGAAGATCCCACATGGTGCGGAGCAACTGGGCCTGTGGGCCACAACTACTGAGCCTGCGTGTCTGGAGCCTGTGCTCCGCAACGGGAGAGGCCACAACAGTGAGAGGTCCATGCACAGAAAAAAAAAAAAAAAATCTAAAAATAGAGCTACCATATGACCCTGCTATCCCAGTATTGGGCATATATCCTGAGAAAACCATATTTTAAAAAGAGTCATGGGGGCTTCTCTGGTGGCGCAGTGGTTGAGAATCTGCCTGCCTGTGAAGGGGACACGGGTTCAAGTCCTGGTCTGGGAAGATCCCACATGGTGCGGAGCAACTGGGCCTGTGGGCCACAACTACTGAGCCTGCGTGTCTGGAGCCTGTGCTCTGCAACAAGAGAGGCCATGATAGTGAGAGGCCCACGCACCGCGATGAAGAGTGGCCCCCGCTTGCTGCAACTAGAGGAAGCCCTTGCACAGAAACAAAGACCCAACACAGCCAAAAATAAATAAATAAGTTAATTAAAAAAAAAAAAAGAGTCATGTACCACAATGTTTATTGCAGCTCTATTTACTATAGCCAGGACATGGAACAACTTAAGTGTCCATTGACAGATGAATGCATAAAGAAGATGTGGCACATATATACAATGGAATATTACTCAGCCATAAAAAGAAACGAAATTGAGTTATTTGTAGTGAGGTGGATGGACCTAGAGACTGTCATACAGAGTGAAGTAATTCAGAAAGAGAAAAACAAATACCGTATGCTAACACATATATATGGGATCTAAGAAAAAAAATGGTTCTGAAGAACATAGGCGCAGGACAGGAATAAAGATGTAGATATAGAGAATGGACTTGAGGACATGGCGAGTGGGAAGGGTAAGTTGGGATGAAGTGAGAGAGTGGCATGGACATATATACACTACCAAAGGTAAAATAGATAGCTAGTGGGAAGCAGCCGTATAGCACAGGGAGATCAGCTCAGTGCTTTGTGACCACCTAGAGGGGTGGGATAGGGAGGGTGGGAGGGAGATGCAAGAGGGAGGAGATATGGCGATATCTGTATATGTATAGCTGATTCACTTTGTTATAAAGCAGAAACTAACATACCATTGTAAAGCAATTGTATTCCAATAAGGATGTTTAAAAAAAAAAAAAAAACAACTGAGAGTGGATGTCAGAGAGACCTGACTCAAAGAGAGCTAAGGTAATGGTTAATATAATTATTCTCAAATTTGAGCATGCACCAAAATCATCTGGAGAGTTTCTAAAACACAACTTGCTGGACCTCACCCTCCAGATTTCTGATTCAGTAGGTCTGAGGTGGAACTTGATAAACTGCATTGTAAATAAGCTCTCTTTTGATACTGATGCTGGTAGTTTGAAATCACAACTTGAGAACCACTAGGTTAATAGAACATGGCACCCCTATGGGCAATATAAATGGACAGCCAATAAAGATATTGTTAAATTTTGTAAATCAAAAGAAATCATGAATGGATAATCAGGGCTTAGAGCCTGATTACCCATCCTTGACTTGTTTTTTAGAGTGAGGTTTATGGGGTCCAGATAATAAAAAGGTTTGACTCAGAGTGCATCTACTTGATCCATGGTCATCTCCTCAACATTGGTTCCTTGGCCTATGAAGTACAAACTATGACTCTAGAGAAGGCCAAGTGGAAGCCTCTGAAATTTCCCAGTTGAGAATATAAAATTGCTTCCCAGGAATGGAAGAGAAGATTGCCAACTTAAAAAAACCTGAAGGATACAGAAAGGGTGTCCACATTGAATCTCCATTAATTCACTAGTCTGGGTCCTACAAAAATTAGATAGATCCCACAGAATGAAAGCGGGATAATGCAAAATCAACCAAGTTGTAGGCCCAATTGTTGTGCCAGATGTAGCTAAAACTGTATACCATGGCCTTGGGTACTTGGTATAAGGCTACTAATCTGAGGAATATGTTTTGGGGATTTTTTTACCCTATCTGGAAGGAGGGCTAGAAGCAATGTACATTCATGTGGGACAAACGTCAGTATAAAGTTATAGTCATGCCCCAGGGATGTTAACTATCCTGCTGTCTGTCTTAATATAATCCAAAGGAACCTAGACCATCTAGACACTCTGCAGAATATCTCAGTGGGCAGAAGAGATCACATTAATTGAACAAAATAAGAAAGAACCTTGGCAAGTACATTGCAGGACTTGGTAAGATATGTGCACTCTAAAGATGGAAGACCTGCCAGATCGGTGCAATGTTCAGGAAGCTAGTGGGGGAGCCTGAGATATCTTATCAAAGTAAAGTACAAATTATTACATCTTGTCCCTCTGACCATGAAAAAAGAAACACAAAACTTCTTTATTGAATTCTGGAGTCAGCATATTCCCCAACTGGAAATACTACTCTGCCCATTTACTGAGTGACCCATAATGCTGCTAGCTTTGAGTGAGACCTGGAGCAAGGACATGCCCTGCACAGGTCCAGGCTGTGGTGTCAATAGCCTTGCCACTCGGGCCATATGACTCATACAACCCAGCAGACCCTACTATACTTCTGGTGGGAAAAGACACTGTGTGGAATTTTTGGAAAGCAGCCATAGAAGAATCACAAGTAGATCCCAGGGTCATGCCATCTACAACACAAAATTATACACCATTCGACAAACATACTACAATATATGTATCCCAATATATACGGGGCCCTAGTAGAGATGGAGATTTGACTGTGAAACGTCAGGTGACTATGAGGCCAGAACAGTCCATCATTCTGTCAGACCTACCAAGACTGGCCTTACCCAGCATCAATCCATCTTAAGATAGAAGGGCTATATCTGGAGTTGAGCATAAGAATAAGAAGAGAATGTAAGCAAGCTAGTGATGGGGAATCTTTGGATAGTGTACTGGTCATCCACTTCGTAAGAAAAGAGCAGTAGGCCAGGGAAAGAATATAAACCCATGGCAGTGATGATTGACTTGGCAGGGGCATGAAGGAGAAAGATTGGGAGATTGTGTACAAGTTTGGGGAGGAGGCATGTGGACAGACAAATGGGAGAGAGTACAAATGGTAAAGATCTTTGTGTCACATGTTATCGCCACCAGAGAGCACACACCCACAGAAGAGGCACTTAACCCCCAAGTAGACAGAATGGCCTAGCCATTTGATGTCAGCCTACCTTTGCCACTGGAAAAATAAGTGCTAGTACAATTGTTTTATATAAAGAAAAGCCATAGAGGATACTCATGGGCCCAATTGCACAGGCTCCCAATCACCAGGGTTGATTCAGTTACTACCACTGCCAAATGTCCCCCCTGCCAAAAACAGAAACCCATGCTGAGTCCCTGTTACAGCACTATCTCTTGAAGAGATCAATTAGCCTCTTAGCAGATTTATTACAGTGGATTCCCTCCACACTGGAAGGGGCAACAATTCACCTTGACTAGAAGTGCCACATATTCCAGGTAGGGTTTGCCTTTCCTGCCCACAAGGCCTCAAACAGTATCACCAACTGAGAGCTTTCAGAGACAATACCCTGCAAGTGCCATTCTCTGGGCCAGTATGCAGTCTATTTAGGACCCCAGGTGACCAACTGGGGAATTTTTTGGTATTCTTATGCACAGTTTTGGTGGTAAATAGACAAATGCTACAGCCATAGCCTGAGGAGGGCATGGTGGCTAAAGAGAGCTACCTTGCCCAAGATTATGCCTACATCTCCATAGGCAGCCCACCTCTAATGACAGCTCTCTGTGGGATTACAAGGGCCCAGCCCACTTGCCTCAATTGTGGATCTCTCTGAAGGTCCAGCCCTTCAGAGTTCCCTGTGGAATTGGTTAAGGCCTCTGTTGCAACTACGTTGCAATTTTACATTTCCATCTGCCCAATCCTGCTTCCTTTATTCCCTCACATATGTTTCTGTGAGCACTTTCTGATAACCCTCCTACACGCAAATCACAGGATCTGTAGGAGGGCTGGACATGAAGAGAATGGAGGTATGAAGACCAGCTTGTAAGAATCCAAGCACTGAGAAGAAGAGGAGTGTGTGTGTGTGTGTGTGTGCGCGCGTGCACGCACGTGAACTCGCTGAGGTTAGAAGAAGATGCATGTTTGAGCATTCCTTACTGATTTAACATGGAGATTGAGGAAAAGGTAGGAGTCACGTTTTTACTTTTGGGGGTTGACAGAAAGGTAGTAAAACTGAGAGGAAAGAAGAGGAGCCAATGTAATGGGGGATGAGGAAGCGTCCACCTAAACCTGTTGCATTTGACTGTATATCTGAAGGAAATGCCGTAACTTTAATACATTTAATGGAAACCATTGAGTGAGTAGGGACAGCTCCTCAGCCATCCTTGTGAAAAGATTTTTTCCTACACCAGACCTCGTTAAAAAGAAACTAACGGGGGCTTCCCTGGTGGCGCAGTGGTTGAGAGTCCGCCTGCCGATGCAGGGGACACGGGTTCGTGCCCCGGTCCGGGAAGGTCCCACATGCCGCGGAGCGGCTGGACGTCCCGTGAGCCATGGCTGCTGAGCCTGCGCGTCCGGAGCCTGTGCTCCGCAACGGGAGAGGCCACAACAGTGAGAGGTCCATGCACAGAAAAAAAAAAAAAATCTAAAAATAGAGCTACCATATGACCCTGCTATCCCAGTATTGGGCATATATCCTGAGAAAACCATATTTCAAAAAGAGTCATGGGGGCTTCTCTGGTGGCACAGTGGTTGAGAATCTGCCTGCCTGTGAAGGGGACACGGGTTCAAGTCCTGGTCTGGGAAGATCCCACATGGTGCGGAGCAACTGGGCCTGTGGGCCACAACTACTGAGCCTGCGTGTCTGGAGCCTGTGCTCTGCAACTAGAGAGGCCATGATAGTGAGAGGCCCACGCACCGCGATGAAGAGTGGCCCCCGCTTGCTGCAACTAGAGGAAGCCCTTGCACAGAAACAAAGACCCAACACAGCCAAAAATAAATAAATAAGTTAATTAAAAAAAAAAAAAAGAGTCATGTACCACAATGTTTATTGCAGCTCTATTTACTATAGCCAGGACATGGAACAACTTAAGTGTCCATTGACAGATGAATGCATAAAGAAGATGTGGCACATATATACAATGGAATATTACTCAGCCATAAAAAGAAACGAAATTGAGTTATTTGTAGTGAGGTGGATGGACCTAGAGACTGTCATACAGAGTGAAGTAATTCAGAAAGAGAAAAACAAATACCGTATGCTAACACATATATATGGGATCTAAGAAAAAAAATGGTTCTGAAGAACATAGGCGCAGGACAGGAATAAAGATGTAGATATAGAGAATGGACTTGAGGACATGGCGAGTGGGAAGGGTAAGTTGGGATGAAGTGAGAGAGTGGCATGGACATATATACACTACCAAAGGTAAAATAGATAGCTAGTGGGAAGCAGCCGTATAGCACAGGGAGATCAGCTCAGTGCTTTGTGACCACCTAGAGGGGTGGGATAGGGAGGGTGGGAGGGAGATGCAAGAGGGAGGAGATATGGCGATATCTGTATATGTATAGCTGATTCACTTTGTTATAAAGCAGAAACTAACATACCATTGTAAAGCAATTGTATTCCAATAAGGATGTTTAAAAAAAAAAAAAACAACTGAGAGTGGATGTCAGAGAGACCTGACTCAAAGAGAGCTAAGGTAATGGTTAATATAATTATTCTCAAATTTGAGCATGCACCAAAATCATCTGGAGAGTTTCTAAAACACAACTTGCTGGACCTCACCCTCCAGATTTCTGATTCAGTAGGTCTGAGGTGGAACTTGATAAACTGCATTGTAAATAAGCTCTCTTTTGATACTGATGCTGGTAGTTTGAAATCACAACTTGAGAACCACTAGGTTAATAGAACATGGCACCCCTATGGGCAATATAAATGGACAGCCAATAAAGATATTGTTAAATTTTGTAAATCAAAAGAAATCATGAATGGATAATCAGGGCTTAGAGCCTGATTACCCATCCTTGACTTGTTTTTTAGAGTGAGGTTTATGGGGTCCAGATAATAAAAAGGTTTGACTCAGAGTGCATCTACTTGATCCATGGTCATCTCCTCAACATTGGTTCCTTGGCCTATGAAGTACAAACTATGACTCTAGAGAAGGCCAAGTGGAAGCCTCTGAAATTTCCCAGTTGAGAATATAAAATTGCTTCCCAGGAATGGAAGAGAAGATTGCCAACTTAAAAAAACCTGAAGGATACAGAAAGGGTGTCCACATTGAATCTCCATTAATTCACTAGTCTGGGTCCTACAAAAATTAGATAGATCCCACAGAATGAAAGTGGGATAATGCAAAATCAACCAAGTTGTAGGCCCAATTGTTGTGCCAGATGTAGCTAAAACTGTATACCATGGCCTTGGGTACTTGGTATAAGGCTACTAATCTGAGGAATATGTTTTGGGGATTTTTTTACCCTATCTGGAAGGAGGGCTAGAAGCAATGTACATTCATGTGGGACAAACGTCAGTATAAAGTTATAGTCATGCCCCAGGGATGTTAACTATCCTGCTGTCTGTCTTAATATAATCCAAAGGAACCTAGACCATCTAGACACTCTGCAGAATATCTCAGTGGGCAGAAGAGATCACATTAATTGAACAAAATAAGAAAGAACCTTGGCAAGTACATTGCAGGACTTGGTAAGATATGTGCACTCTAAAGATGGAAGACCTGCCAGATCGGTGCAATGTTCAGGAAGCTAGTGGGGAAGCCTGAGATATCTTATCAAAGTAAAGTACAAATTATTACATCTTGTCCCTCTGACCATGAAAAAAGAAACACAAAACTTCTTTATTGAATTCTGGAGTCAGCATATTCCCCAACTGGAAATACTACTCTGCCCATTTACTGAGTGACCCATAATGCTGCTAGCTTTGAGTGAGACCTGGAGCAAGGACATGCCCTGCACAGGTCCAGGCTGTGGTGTCAATAGCCTTGCCACTCGGGCCATATGACTCATACAACCCAGCAGACCCTACTATACTTCTGGTGGGAAAAGACACTGTGTGGAATTTTTGGAAAGCAGCCATAGAAGAATCACAAGTAGATCCCAGGGTCATGCCATCTACAACACAAAATTATACACCATTCGACAAACATACTACAATATATGTATCCCAATATATACGGGGCCCTAGTAGAGATGGAGATTTGACTGTGAAACGTCAGGTGACTATGAGGCCAGAACAGTCCATCATTCTGTCAGACCTACCAAGACTGGCCTTACCCAGCATCAATCCATCTTAAGATAGAAGGGCTATATCTGGAGTTGAGCATAAGAATAAGAAGAGAATGTAAGCAAGCTAGTGATGGGGAATCTTTGGATAGTGTACTGGTCATCCACTTCGTAAGAAAAGAGCAGTAGGCCAGGGAAAGAATATAAACCCATGGCAGTGATGATTGACTTGGCAGGGGCATGAAGGAGAAAGATTGGGAGATTGTGTACAAGTTTGGGGAGGAGGCATGTGGACAGACAAATGGGAGAGAGTACAAATGGTAAAGATCTTTGTGTCACATGTTATCGCCACCAGAGAGCACACACCCACAGAAGAGGCACTTAACCCCCAAGTAGACAGAATGGCCTAGCCATTTGATGTCAGCCTACCTTTGCCACTGGAAAAATAAGTGCTAGTACAATTGTTTTATATAAAGAAAAGCCATAGAGGATACTCATGGGCCCAATTGCACAGGCTCCCAATCACCAGGGTTGATTCAGTTACTACCACTGCCAAATGTCCCCCCTGCCAAAAACAGAAACCCATGCTGAGTCCCTGTTACAGCACTATCTCTTGAAGAGATCAATTAGCCTCTTAGCAGATTTATTACAGTGGATTCCCTCCACACTGGAAGGGGCAACAATTCACCTTGACTAGAAGTGCCACATATTCCAGGTAGGGTTTGCCTTTCCTGCCCACAAGGCCTCAAACAGTATCACCAACTGAGAGCTTTCAGAGACAATACCCTGCAAGTGCCATTCTCTGGGCCAGTATGCAGTCTATTTAGGACCCCAGGTGACCAACTGGGGAATTTTTTGGTATTCTTATGCACAGTTTTGGTGGTAAATAGACAAATGCTACAGCCATAGCCTGAGGAGGGCATGGTGGCTAAAGAGAGCTACCTTGCCCAAGATTATGCCTACATCTCCATAGGCAGCCCACCTCTAATGACAGCTCTCTGTGGGATTACAAGGGCCCAGCCCACTTGCCTCAATTGTGGATCTCTCTGAAGGTCCAGCCCTTCAGAGTTCCCTGTGGAATTGGTTAAGGCCTCTGTTGCAACTACGTTGCAATTTTACATTTCCATCTGCCCAATCCTGCTTCCTTTATTCCCTCACATATGTTTCTGTGAGCACTTTCTGATAACCCTCCTACACGCAAATCACAGGATCTGTAGGAGGGCTGGACATGAAGAGAATGGAGGTATGAAGACCAGCTTGTAAGAATCCAAGCACTGAGAAGAAGAGGAGTGTGTGTGTGTGTGTGTGTGTGTGCGCGCATGCACGCACGTGAACTCGCTGAGGTTAGAAGAAGATGCATGTTTGAGCATTCCTTACTGATTTAACATGGAGATTGAGGAAAAGGTAGGAGTCACGTTTTTACTTTTGGGGGTTGACAGAAAGGTAGTAAAACTGAGAGGAAAGAAGAGGAGCCAATGTAATGGGGGATGAGGAAGCGTCCACCTAAACCTGTTGCATTTGACTGTATATCTGAAGGAAATGCCGTAACTTTAATACATTTAATGGAAACCATTGAGTGAGTAGGGACAGCTCCTCAGCCATCCTTGTGAAAAGATTTTTTCCTACACCAGACCTCGTTAAAAAGAAACTAACGGGGGCTTCCCTGGTGGCGCAGTGGTTGAGAGTCCGCCTGCCGATGCAGGGGACACGGGTTCGTGCCCCGGTCCGGGAAGGTCCCACATGCCGCGGAGCGGCTGGACGTCCCGTGAGCCATGGCTGCTGAGCCTGCGCGTCCGGAGCCTGTGCTCCGCAACGGGAGAGGCCACAACAGTGAGAGGTCCATGCACAGAAAAAAAAAAAAATCTAAAAATAGAGCTACCATATGACCCTGCTATCCCAGTATTGGGCATATATCCTGAGAAAACCATATTTTAAAAAGAGTCATGGGGGCTTCTCTGGTGGCGCAGTGGTTGAGAATCTGCCTGCCTGTGAAGGGGACACGGGTTCAAGCCCTATTCTGGGAAGATCCCACATGGTGCGGAGCAACTGGGCCTGTGGGCCACAACTACTGAGCCTGCGTGTCTGGAGCCTGTGCTCCGCAACGGGAGAGGCCACAACAGTGAGAGGTCCATGCACAGAAAAAAAAAAAAAAAATCTAAAAATAGAGCTACCATATGACCCTGCTATCCCAGTATTGGGCATATATCCTGAGAAAACCATATTTTAAAAAGAGTCATGGGGGCTTCTCTGGTGGCACAGTGGTTGAGAATCTGCCTGCCTGTGAAGGGGACACGGGTTCAAGTCCTGGTCTGGGAAGATCCCACATGGTGCGGAGCAACTGGGCCTGTGGGCCACAACTACTGAGCCTGCGTGTCTGGAGCCTGTGCTCTGCAACAAGAGAGGCCATGATAGTGAGAGGCCCACGCACCGCGATGAAGAGTGGCCCCCGCTTGCTGCAACTAGAGGAAGCCCTTGCACAGAAACAAAGACCCAACACAGCCAAAAATAAATAAATAAGTTAATTAAAAAAAAAAAAAGAGTCATGTACCACAATGTTTATTGCAGCTCTATTTACTATAGCCAGGACATGGAACAACTTAAGTGTCCATTGACAGATGAATGCATAAAGAAGATGTGGCACATATATACAATGGAATATTACTCAGCCATAAAAAGAAACGAAATTGAGTTATTTGTAGTGAGGTGGATGGACCTAGAGACTGTCATACAGAGTGAAGTAATTCAGAAAGAGAAAAACAAATACCGTATGCTAACACATATATATGGGATCTAAGAAAAAAAATGGTTCTGAAGAACATAGGCGCAGGACAGGAATAAAGATGTAGATATAGAGAATGGACTTGAGGACATGGCGAGTGGGAAGGGTAAGTTGGGATGAAGTGAGAGAGTGGCATGGACATATATACACTACCAAAGGTAAAATAGATAGCTAGTGGGAAGCAGCCGTATAGCACAGGGAGATCAGCTCAGTGCTTTGTGACCACCTAGAGGGGTGGGATAGGGAGGGTGGGAGGGAGATGCAAGAGGGAGGAGATATGGCGATATCTGTATATGTATAGCTGATTCACTTTGTTATAAAGCAGAAACTAACATACCATTGTAAAGCAATTGTATTCCAATAAGGATGTTTAAAAAAAAAAAAAAACAACTGAGAGTGGATGTCAGAGAGACCTGACTCAAAGAGAGCTAAGGTAATGGTTAATATAATTATTCTCAAATTTGAGCATGCACCAAAATCATCTGGAGAGTTTCTAAAACACAACTTGCTGGACCTCACCCTCCAGATTTCTGATTCAGTAGGTCTGAGGTGGAACTTGATAAACTGCATTGTAAATAAGCTCTCTTTTGATACTGATGCTGGTAGTTTGAAATCACAACTTGAGAACCACTAGGTTAATAGAACATGGCACCCCTATGGGCAATATAAATGGACAGCCAATAAAGATATTGTTAAATTTTGTAAATCAAAAGAAATCATGAATGGATAATCAGGGCTTAGAGCCTGATTACCCATCCTTGACTTGTTTTTTAGAGTGAGGTTTATGGGGTCCAGATAATAAAAAGGTTTGACTCAGAGTGCATCTACTTGATCCATGGTCATCTCCTCAACATTGGTTCCTTGGCCTATGAAGTACAAACTATGACTCTAGAGAAGGCCAAGTGGAAGCCTCTGAAATTTCCCAGTTGAGAATATAAAATTGCTTCCCAGGAATGGAAGAGAAGATTGCCAACTTAAAAAAACCTGAAGGATACAGAAAGGGTGTCCACATTGAATCTCCATTAATTCACTAGTCTGGGTCCTACAAAAATTAGATAGATCCCACAGAATGAAAGCGGGATAATGCAAAATCAACCAAGTTGTAGGCCCAATTGTTGTGCCAGATGTAGCTAAAACTGTATACCATGGCCTTGGGTACTTGGTATAAGGCTACTAATCTGAGGAATATGTTTTGGGGATTTTTTTACCCTATCTGGAAGGAGGGCTAGAAGCAATGTACATTCATGTGGGACAAACGTCAGTATAAAGTTATAGTCATGCCCCAGGGATGTTAACTATCCTGCTGTCTGTCTTAATATAATCCAAAGGAACCTAGACCATCTAGACACTCTGCAGAATATCTCAGTGGGCAGAAGAGATCACATTAATTGAACAAAATAAGAAAGAACCTTGGCAAGTACATTGCAGGACTTGGTAAGATATGTGCACTCTAAAGATGGAAGACCTGCCAGATCGGTGCAATGTTCAGGAAGCTAGTGGGGGAGCCTGAGATATCTTATCAAAGTAAAGTACAAATTATTACATCTTGTCCCTCTGACCATGAAAAAAGAAACACAAAACTTCTTTATTGAATTCTGGAGTCAGCATATTCCCCAACTGGAAATACTACTCTGCCCATTTACTGAGTGACCCATAATGCTGCTAGCTTTGAGTGAGACCTGGAGCAAGGACATGCCCTGCACAGGTCCAGGCTGTGGTGTCAATAGCCTTGCCACTCGGGCCATATGACTCATACAACCCAGCAGACCCTACTATACTTCTGGTGGGAAAAGACACTGTGTGGAATTTTTGGAAAGCAGCCATAGAAGAATCACAAGTAGATCCCAGGGTCATGCCATCTACAACACAAAATTATACACCATTCGACAAACATACTACAATATATGTATCCCAATATATACGGGGCCCTAGTAGAGATGGAGATTTGACTGTGAAACGTCAGGTGACTATGAGGCCAGAACAGTCCATCATTCTGTCAGACCTACCAAGACTGGCCTTACCCAGCATCAATCCATCTTAAGATAGAAGGGCTATATCTGGAGTTGAGCATAAGAATAAGAAGAGAATGTAAGCAAGCTAGTGATGGGGAATCTTTGGATAGTGTACTGGTCATCCACTTCGTAAGAAAAGAGCAGTAGGCCAGGGAAAGAATATAAACCCATGGCAGTGATGATTGACTTGGCAGGGGCATGAAGGAGAAAGATTGGGAGATTGTGTACAAGTTTGGGGAGGAGGCATGTGGACAGACAAATGGGAGAGAGTACAAATGGTAAAGATCTTTGTGTCACATGTTATCGCCACCAGAGAGCACACACCCACAGAAGAGGCACTTAACCCCCAAGTAGACAGAATGGCCTAGCCATTTGATGTCAGCCTACCTTTGCCACTGGAAAAATAAGTGCTAGTACAATTGTTTTATATAAAGAAAAGCCATAGAGGATACTCATGGGCCCAATTGCACAGGCTCCCAATCACCAGGGTTGATTCAGTTACTACCACTGCCAAATGTCCCCCCTGCCAAAAACAGAAACCCATGCTGAGTCCCTGTTACAGCACTATCTCTTGAAGAGATCAATTAGCCTCTTAGCAGATTTATTACAGTGGATTCCCTCCACACTGGAAGGGGCAACAATTCACCTTGACTAGAAGTGCCACATATTCCAGGTAGGGTTTGCCTTTCCTGCCCACAAGGCCTCAAACAGTATCACCAACTGAGAGCTTTCAGAGACAATACCCTGCAAGTGCCATTCTCTGGGCCAGTATGCAGTCTATTTAGGACCCCAGGTGACCAACTGGGGAATTTTTTGGTATTCTTATGCACAGTTTTGGTGGTAAATAGACAAATGCTACAGCCATAGCCTGAGGAGGGCATGGTGGCTAAAGAGAGCTACCTTGCCCAAGATTATGCCTACATCTCCATAGGCAGCCCACCTCTAATGACAGCTCTCTGTGGGATTACAAGGGCCCAGCCCACTTGCCTCAATTGTGGATCTCTCTGAAGGTCCAGCCCTTCAGAGTTCCCTGTGGAATTGGTTAAGGCCTCTGTTGCAACTACGTTGCAATTTTACATTTCCATCTGCCCAATCCTGCTTCCTTTATTCCCTCACATATGTTTCTGTGAGCACTTTCTGATAACCCTCCTACACGCAAATCACAGGATCTGTAGGAGGGCTGGACATGAAGAGAATGGAGGTATGAAGACCAGCTTGTAAGAATCCAAGCACTGAGAAGAAGAGGAGTGTGTGTGTGTGTGTGTGTGTGTGCGCGCATGCACGCACGTGAACTCGCTGAGGTTAGAAGAAGATGCATGTTTGAGCATTCCTTACTGATTTAACATGGAGATTGAGGAAAAGGTAGGAGTCACGTTTTTACTTTTGGGGGTTGACAGAAAGGTAGTAAAACTGAGAGGAAAGAAGAGGAGCCAATGTAATGGGGGATGAGGAAGCGTCCACCTAAACCTGTTGCATTTGACTGTATATCTGAAGGAAATGCCGTAACTTTAATACATTTAATGGAAACCATTGAGTGAGTAGGGACAGCTCCTCAGCCATCCTTGTGAAAAGATTTTTTCCTACACCAGACCTCGTTAAAAAGAAACTAACGGGGGCTTCCCTGGTGGCGCAGTGGTTGAGAGTCCGCCTGCCGATGCAGGGGACACGGGTTCGTGCCCCGGTCCGGGAAGGTCCCACATGCCGCGGAGCGGCTGGACGTCCCGTGAGCCATGGCTGCTGAGCCTGCGCGTCCGGAGCCTGTGCTCCGCAACGGGAGAGGCCACAACAGTGAGAGGTCCATGCACAGAAAAAAAAAAAAAATCTAAAAATAGAGCTACCATATGACCCTGCTATCCCAGTATTGGGCATATATCCTGAGAAAACCATATTTTAAAAAGAGTCATGGGGGCTTCTCTGGTGGCGCAGTGGTTGAGAATCTGCCTGCCTGTGAAGGGGACACGGGTTCAAGTCCTGGTCTGGGAAGATCCCACATGGTGCGGAGCAACTGGGCCTGTGGGCCACAACTACTGAGCCTGCGTGTCTGGAGCCTGTGCTCTGCAACAAGAGAGGCCATGATAGTGAGAGGCCCACGCACCGCGATGAAGAGTGGCCCCCGCTTGCTGCAACTAGAGGAAGCCCTTGCACAGAAACAAAGACCCAACACAGCCAAAAATAAATAAATAAGTTAATTAAAAAAAAAAAAAGAGTCATGTACCACAATGTTTATTGCAGCTCTATTTACTATAGCCAGGACATGGAACAACTTAAGTGTCCATTGACAGATGAATGCATAAAGAAGATGTGGCACATATATACAATGGAATATTACTCAGCCATAAAAAGAAACGAAATTGAGTTATTTGTAGTGAGGTGGATGGACCTAGAGACTGTCATACAGAGTGAAGTAATTCAGAAAGAGAAAAACAAATACCGTATGCTAACACATATATATGGGATCTAAGAAAAAAAATGGTTCTGAAGAACATAGGCGCAGGACAGGAATAAAGATGTAGATATAGAGAATGGACTTGAGGACATGGCGAGTGGGAAGGGTAAGTTGGGATGAAGTGAGAGAGTGGCATGGACATATATACACTACCAAAGGTAAAATAGATAGCTAGTGGGAAGCAGCCGTATAGCACAGGGAGATCAGCTCAGTGCTTTGTGACCACCTAGAGGGGTGGGATAGGGAGGGTGGGAGGGAGATGCAAGAGGGAGGAGATATGGCGATATCTGTATATGTATAGCTGATTCACTTTGTTATAAAGCAGAAACTAACATACCATTGTAAAGCAATTGTATTCCAATAAGGATGTTTAAAAAAAAAAAAAAAACAACTGAGAGTGGATGTCAGAGAGACCTGACTCAAAGAGAGCTAAGGTAATGGTTAATATAATTATTCTCAAATTTGAGCATGCACCAAAATCATCTGGAGAGTTTCTAAAACACAACTTGCTGGACCTCACCCTCCAGATTTCTGATTCAGTAGGTCTGAGGTGGAACTTGATAAACTGCATTGTAAATAAGCTCTCTTTTGATACTGATGCTGGTAGTTTGAAATCACAACTTGAGAACCACTAGGTTAATAGAACATGGCACCCCTATGGGCAATATAAATGGACAGCCAATAAAGATATTGTTAAATTTTGTAAATCAAAAGAAATCATGAATGGATAATCAGGGCTTAGAGCCTGATTACCCATCCTTGACTTGTTTTTTAGAGTGAGGTTTATGGGGTCCAGATAATAAAAAGGTTTGACTCAGAGTGCATCTACTTGATCCATGGTCATCTCCTCAACATTGGTTCCTTGGCCTATGAAGTACAAACTATGACTCTAGAGAAGGCCAAGTGGAAGCCTCTGAAATTTCCCAGTTGAGAATATAAAATTGCTTCCCAGGAATGGAAGAGAAGATTGCCAACTTAAAAAAACCTGAAGGATACAGAAAGGGTGTCCACATTGAATCTCCATTAATTCACTAGTCTGGGTCCTACAAAAATTAGATAGATCCCACAGAATGAAAGCGGGATAATGCAAAATCAACCAAGTTGTAGGCCCAATTGTTGTGCCAGATGTAGCTAAAACTGTATACCATGGCCTTGGGTACTTGGTATAAGGCTACTAATCTGAGGAATATGTTTTGGGGATTTTTTTACCCTATCTGGAAGGAGGGCTAGAAGCAATGTACATTCATGTGGGACAAACGTCAGTATAAAGTTATAGTCATGCCCCAGGGATGTTAACTATCCTGCTGTCTGTCTTAATATAATCCAAAGGAACCTAGACCATCTAGACACTCTGCAGAATATCTCAGTGGGCAGAAGAGATCACATTAATTGAACAAAATAAGAAAGAACCTTGGCAAGTACATTGCAGGACTTGGTAAGATATGTGCACTCTAAAGATGGAAGACCTGCCAGATCGGTGCAATGTTCAGGAAGCTAGTGGGGGAGCCTGAGATATCTTATCAAAGTAAAGTACAAATTATTACATCTTGTCCCTCTGACCATGAAAAAAGAAACACAAAACTTCTTTATTGAATTCTGGAGTCAGCATATTCCCCAACTGGAAATACTACTCTGCCCATTTACTGAGTGACCCATAATGCTGCTAGCTTTGAGTGAGACCTGGAGCAAGGACATGCCCTGCACAGGTCCAGGCTGTGGTGTCAATAGCCTTGCCACTCGGGCCATATGACTCATACAACCCAGCAGACCCTACTATACTTCTGGTGGGAAAAGACACTGTGTGGAATTTTTGGAAAGCAGCCATAGAAGAATCACAAGTAGATCCCAGGGTCATGCCATCTACAACACAAAATTATACACCATTCGACAAACATACTACAATATATGTATCCCAATATATACGGGGCCCTAGTAGAGATGGAGATTTGACTGTGAAACGTCAGGTGACTATGAGGCCAGAACAGTCCATCATTCTGTCAGACCTACCAAGACTGGCCTTACCCAGCATCAATCCATCTTAAGATAGAAGGGCTATATCTGGAGTTGAGCATAAGAATAAGAAGAGAATGTAAGCAAGCTAGTGATGGGGAATCTTTGGATAGTGTACTGGTCATCCACTTCGTAAGAAAAGAGCAGTAGGCCAGGGAAAGAATATAAACCCATGGCAGTGATGATTGACTTGGCAGGGGCATGAAGGAGAAAGATTGGGAGATTGTGTACAAGTTTGGGGAGGAGGCATGTGGACAGACAAATGGGAGAGAGTACAAATGGTAAAGATCTTTGTGTCACATGTTATCGCCACCAGAGAGCACACACCCACAGAAGAGGCACTTAACCCCCAAGTAGACAGAATGGCCTAGCCATTTGATGTCAGCCTACCTTTGCCACTGGAAAAATAAGTGCTAGTACAATTGTTTTATATAAAGAAAAGCCATAGAGGATACTCATGGGCCCAATTGCACAGGCTCCCAATCACCAGGGTTGATTCAGTTACTACCACTGCCAAATGTCCCCCCTGCCAAAAACAGAAACCCATGCTGAGTCCCTGTTACAGCACTATCTCTTGAAGAGATCAATTAGCCTCTTAGCAGATTTATTACAGTGGATTCCCTCCACACTGGAAGGGGCAACAATTCACCTTGACTAGAAGTGCCACATATTCCAGGTAGGGTTTGCCTTTCCTGCCCACAAGGCCTCAAACAGTATCACCAACTGAGAGCTTTCAGAGACAATACCCTGCAAGTGCCATTCTCTGGGCCAGTATGCAGTCTATTTAGGACCCCAGGTGACCAACTGGGGAATTTTTTGGTATTCTTATGCACAGTTTTGGTGGTAAATAGACAAATGCTACAGCCATAGCCTGAGGAGGGCATGGTGGCTAAAGAGAGCTACCTTGCCCAAGATTATGCCTACATCTCCATAGGCAGCCCACCTCTAATGACAGCTCTCTGTGGGATTACAAGGGCCCAGCCCACTTGCCTCAATTGTGGATCTCTCTGAAGGTCCAGCCCTTCAGAGTTCCCTGTGGAATTGGTTAAGGCCTCTGTTGCAACTACGTTGCAATTTTACATTTCCATCTGCCCAATCCTGCTTCCTTTATTCCCTCACATATGTTTCTGTGAGCACTTTCTGATAACCCTCCTACACGCAAATCACAGGATCTGTAGGAGGGCTGGACATGAAGAGAATGGAGGTATGAAGACCAGCTTGTAAGAATCCAAGCACTGAGAAGAAGAGGAGTGTGTGTGTGTGTGTGTGTGTGCGCGCGTGCACGCACGTGAACTCGCTGAGGTTAGAAGAAGATGCATGTTTGAGCATTCCTTACTGATTTAACATGGAGATTGAGGAAAAGGTAGGAGTCACGTTTTTACTTTTGGGGGTTGACAGAAAGGTAGTAAAACTGAGAGGAAAGAAGAGGAGCCAATGTAATGGGGGATGAGGAAGCGTCCACCTAAACCTGTTGCATTTGACTGTATATCTGAAGGAAATGCCGTAACTTTAATACATTTAATGGAAACCATTGAGTGAGTAGGGACAGCTCCTCAGCCATCCTTGTGAAAAGATTTTTTCCTACACCAGACCTCGTTAAAAAGAAACTAACGGGGGCTTCCCTGGTGGCGCAGTGGTTGAGAGTCCGCCTGCCGATGCAGGGGACACGGGTTCGTGCCCCAGTCCGGGAAGGTCCCACATGCCGCGGAGCGGCTGGACGTCCCGTGAGCCATGGCTGCTGAGCCTGCGCGTCCGGAGCCTGTGCTCCGCAACGGGAGAGGCCACAACAGTGAGAGGTCCATGCACAGAAAAAAAAAAAAAATCTAAAAATAGAGCTACCATATGACCCTGCTATCCCAGTATTGGGCATATATCCTGAGAAAACCATATTTTAAAAAGAGTCATGGGGGCTTCTCTGGTGGCGCAGTGGTTGAGAATCTGCCTGCCTGTGAAGGGGACACGGGTTCAAGCCCTATTCTGGGAAGATCCCACATGGTGCGGAGCAACTGGGCCTGTGGGCCACAACTACTGAGCCTGCGTGTCTGGAGCCTGTGCTCCGCAACGGGAGAGGCCACAACAGTGAGAGGTCCATGCACAGAAAAAAAAAAAAAAAATCTAAAAATAGAGCTACCATATGACCCTGCTATCCCAGTATTGGGCATATATCCTGAGAAAACCATATTTTAAAAAGAGTCATGGGGGCTTCTCTGGTGGCGCAGTGGTTGAGAATCTGCCTGCCTGTGAAGGGGACACGGGTTCAAGTCCTGGTCTGGGAAGATCCCACATGGTGCGGAGCAACTGGGCCTGTGGGCCACAACTACTGAGCCTGCGTGTCTGGAGCCTGTGCTCTGCAACAAGAGAGGCCATGATAGTGAGAGGCCCACGCACCGCGATGAAGAGTGGCCCCCGCTTGCTGCAACTAGAGGAAGCCCTTGCACAGAAACAAAGACCCAACACAGCCAAAAATAAATAAATAAGTTAATTAAAAAAAAAAAAAGAGTCATGTACCACAATGTTTATTGCAGCTCTATTTACTATAGCCAGGACATGGAACAACTTAAGTGTCCATTGACAGATGAATGCATAAAGAAGATGTGGCACATATATACAATGGAATATTACTCAGCCATAAAAAGAAACGAAATTGAGTTATTTGTAGTGAGGTGGATGGACCTAGAGACTGTCATACAGAGTGAAGTAATTCAGAAAGAGAAAAACAAATACCGTATGCTAACACATATATATGGGATCTAAGAAAAAAAATGGTTCTGAAGAACATAGGCGCAGGACAGGAATAAAGATGTAGATATAGAGAATGGACTTGAGGACATGGCGAGTGGGAAGGGTAAGTTGGGATGAAGTGAGAGAGTGGCATGGACATATATACACTACCAAAGGTAAAATAGATAGCTAGTGGGAAGCAGCCGTATAGCACAGGGAGATCAGCTCAGTGCTTTGTGACCACCTAGAGGGGTGGGATAGGGAGGGTGGGAGGGAGATGCAAGAGGGAGGAGATATGGCGATATCTGTATATGTATAGCTGATTCACTTTGTTATAAAGCAGAAACTAACATACCATTGTAAAGCAATTGTATTCCAATAAGGATGTTTAAAAAAAAAAAAAAAACAACTGAGAGTGGATGTCAGAGAGACCTGACTCAAAGAGAGCTAAGGTAATGGTTAATATAATTATTCTCAAATTTGAGCATGCACCAAAATCATCTGGAGAGTTTCTAAAACACAACTTGCTGGACCTCACCCTCCAGATTTCTGATTCAGTAGGTCTGAGGTGGAACTTGATAAACTGCATTGTAAATAAGCTCTCTTTTGATACTGATGCTGGTAGTTTGAAATCACAACTTGAGAACCACTAGGTTAATAGAACATGGCACCCCTATGGGCAATATAAATGGACAGCCAATAAAGATATTGTTAAATTTTGTAAATCAAAAGAAATCATGAATGGATAATCAGGGCTTAGAGCCTGATTACCCATCCTTGACTTGTTTTTTAGAGTGAGGTTTATGGGGTCCAGATAATAAAAAGGTTTGACTCAGAGTGCATCTACTTGATCCATGGTCATCTCCTCAACATTGGTTCCTTGGCCTATGAAGTACAAACTATGACTCTAGAGAAGGCCAAGTGGAAGCCTCTGAAATTTCCCAGTTGAGAATATAAAATTGCTTCCCAGGAATGGAAGAGAAGATTGCCAACTTAAAAAAACCTGAAGGATACAGAAAGGGTGTCCACATTGAATCTCCATTAATTCACTAGTCTGGGTCCTACAAAAATTAGATAGATCCCACAGAATGAAAGCGGGATAATGCAAAATCAACCAAGTTGTAGGCCCAATTGTTGTGCCAGATGTAGCTAAAACTGTATACCATGGCCTTGGGTACTTGGTATAAGGCTACTAATCTGAGGAATATGTTTTGGGGATTTTTTTACCCTATCTGGAAGGAGGGCTAGAAGCAATGTACATTCATGTGGGACAAACGTCAGTATAAAGTTATAGTCATGCCCCAGGGATGTTAACTATCCTGCTGTCTGTCTTAATATAATCCAAAGGAACCTAGACCATCTAGACACTCTGCAGAATATCTCAGTGGGCAGAAGAGATCACATTAATTGAACAAAATAAGAAAGAACCTTGGCAAGTACATTGCAGGACTTGGTAAGATATGTGCACTCTAAAGATGGAAGACCTGCCAGATCGGTGCAATGTTCAGGAAGCTAGTGGGGGAGCCTGAGATATCTTATCAAAGTAAAGTACAAATTATTACATCTTGTCCCTCTGACCATGAAAAAAGAAACACAAAACTTCTTTATTGAATTCTGGAGTCAGCATATTCCCCAACTGGAAATACTACTCTGCCCATTTACTGAGTGACCCATAATGCTGCTAGCTTTGAGTGAGACCTGGAGCAAGGACATGCCCTGCACAGGTCCAGGCTGTGGTGTCAATAGCCTTGCCACTCGGGCCATATGACTCATACAACCCAGCAGACCCTACTATACTTCTGGTGGGAAAAGACACTGTGTGGAATTTTTGGAAAGCAGCCATAGAAGAATCACAAGTAGATCCCAGGGTCATGCCATCTACAACACAAAATTATACACCATTCGACAAACATACTACAATATATGTATCCCAATATATACGGGGCCCTAGTAGAGATGGAGATTTGACTGTGAAACGTCAGGTGACTATGAGGCCAGAACAGTCCATCATTCTGTCAGACCTACCAAGACTGGCCTTACCCAGCATCAATCCATCTTAAGATAGAAGGGCTATATCTGGAGTTGAGCATAAGAATAAGAAGAGAATGTAAGCAAGCTAGTGATGGGGAATCTTTGGATAGTGTACTGGTCATCCACTTCGTAAGAAAAGAGCAGTAGGCCAGGGAAAGAATATAAACCCATGGCAGTGATGATTGACTTGGCAGGGGCATGAAGGAGAAAGATTGGGAGATTGTGTACAAGTTTGGGGAGGAGGCATGTGGACAGACAAATGGGAGAGAGTACAAATGGTAAAGATCTTTGTGTCACATGTTATCGCCACCAGAGAGCACACACCCACAGAAGAGGCACTTAACCCCCAAGTAGACAGAATGGCCTAGCCATTTGATGTCAGCCTACCTTTGCCACTGGAAAAATAAGTGCTAGTACAATTGTTTTATATAAAGAAAAGCCATAGAGGATACTCATGGGCCCAATTGCACAGGCTCCCAATCACCAGGGTTGATTCAGTTACTACCACTGCCAAATGTCCCCCCTGCCAAAAACAGAAACCCATGCTGAGTCCCTGTTACAGCACTATCTCTTGAAGAGATCAATTAGCCTCTTAGCAGATTTATTACAGTGGATTCCCTCCACACTGGAAGGGGCAACAATTCACCTTGACTAGAAGTGCCACATATTCCAGGTAGGGTTTGCCTTTCCTGCCCACAAGGCCTCAAACAGTATCACCAACTGAGAGCTTTCAGAGACAATACCCTGCAAGTGCCATTCTCTGGGCCAGTATGCAGTCTATTTAGGACCCCAGGTGACCAACTGGGGAATTTTTTGGTATTCTTATGCACAGTTTTGGTGGTAAATAGACAAATGCTACAGCCATAGCCTGAGGAGGGCATGGTGGCTAAAGAGAGCTACCTTGCCCAAGATTATGCCTACATCTCCATAGGCAGCCCACCTCTAATGACAGCTCTCTGTGGGATTACAAGGGCCCAGCCCACTTGCCTCAATTGTGGATCTCTCTGAAGGTCCAGCCCTTCAGAGTTCCCTGTGGAATTGGTTAAGGCCTCTGTTGCAACTACGTTGCAATTTTACATTTCCATCTGCCCAATCCTGCTTCCTTTATTCCCTCACATATGTTTCTGTGAGCACTTTCTGATAACCCTCCTACACGCAAATCACAGGATCTGTAGGAGGGCTGGACATGAAGAGAATGGAGGTATGAAGACCAGCTTGTAAGAATCCAAGCACTGAGAAGAAGAGGAGTGTGTGTGTGTGTGTGTGTGCGCGCGTGCACGCACGTGAACTCGCTGAGGTTAGAAGAAGATGCATGTTTGAGCATTCCTTACTGATTTAACATGGAGATTGAGGAAAAGGTAGGAGTCACGTTTTTACTTTTGGGGGTTGACAGAAAGGTAGTAAAACTGAGAGGAAAGAAGAGGAGCCAATGTAATGGGGGATGAGGAAGCGTCCACCTAAACCTGTTGCATTTGACTGTATATCTGAAGGAAATGCCGTAACTTTAATACATTTAATGGAAACCATTGAGTGAGTAGGGACAGCTCCTCAGCCATCCTTGTGAAAAGATTTTTTCCTACACCAGACCTCGTTAAAAAGAAACTAACGGGGGCTTCCCTGGTGGCGCAGTGGTTGAGAGTCCGCCTGCCGATGCAGGGGACACTGGTTCCTGCTCCGGTCCGGGAAGATACCACACGCCGTGGAGCAGCTGGGCCCGTGAGCCATGGCTGCTGAGCCTGCGTGTCCGGAGCCTGTGCCCCGCAACGGGAAAGGCCACAGCAGTGAGAGACCCGTGTACCACAAAAAAAAAAAGAAGGAAATCAATGGGGCTTCCCTGGTGGCACAGTGGTTAAGAATCTGCCTGCCAATGCAGGAGACATGGGTTCGAGCCCTGGTCCGGGAAGATCCCACATGCCGTGGAGCAACTAAGTCATCTTAACTGAGTGCCACAACTACTGAAGCCCACGTGCCTCGAGCCCGGGCTCCCCCAGAGAGATGCCTCCGCAATGAGAAGTCCGCGCACTGCAAGGAAGACCCAATGCAGCCAAAAATAAATAAATAAATAAAATAAATTTTTTTTTTAAAAAAAATGAACACCCAAAATGAAGTCATTTGCTCCCTACCCACAGCAAGTCAAGATTTAATTGCAGTTTCAACCCTTCCCAGAAATGTGACCTTTAAAACTATGGACCTGAAACTTCCTGCTCCACACTAGGTAAACTGCATGATAAAACACTTGTTCCCTTCCCCCACAAAAGAAGATGACCTGACCCCCAAATAACCCTTTCTTTTCTTTTGCTAAGTCTTCCTTGGCCCATCCTCCTTTCTGTAAAAGCCTTCCTTCTTATAGCGCCTTCCTCAGAGCGCCCTGCTAGTTGCTAGATGGGATGCTGCCTGGTTCATGAATAGTTGAATAAAGCCAAGTAGATCTTCAAATTTACTCTGTTGAATTTTGTTCTTTTAACAGCCTGTAAGTGATGAGGGTGAACTTCACTAGACCACAACTGGAAGGACAGCACAATGCTAGAGGTTTCTCCTCTTCATTGTTCCTACCTCCAGACTTGAGGTATGGAATTCCTCCGGCAGGAACGCTTTAAGAAATATCAATCTTTATAACATTTTTTCTTTCAAAAAATAAAATGGGATGGAATATAATTGTATCTACGAGGTGGAGAGATTCATAAAATAAATTGGAAAATCTTTGACATACGAGACTGTATCTTCAATGGAGAGATACATAAAAATATTTCCCTGAAGTCAAAGTAGAATGTCTTTATTTTGCAGAGAAGTTTTGCAGAGAACTATCAGAGGCATACAAACCATATCAGTCTATGAGAAAAAGACTCTATAAGAAAACTTGATCAAGTCAGCCTATCCTGCTATAAATTACTTTCCTGGTTTGAGAAAACACTGTTTTTTAAATTTAATTATGCAGAGCTCCTCTCTCACATTATCTTTTAAGTCACTAAACTATTCATCTGCAATAGATTTCCTTCCTTAGGCAAGGCAGCAGCAGTAGTTAGGAAGGATATTCTAATCAATTTGCAGTGTACTGCAGAGGAGGATGTAAAGTTCTTGGGTGTGTTTCTTCTCCACGTAGGCTATTTCTGATGAATGCAGTTAGGCCTAATCTTTTTCTACCTTCCAATCATAGGTCAGTCCTTCACATACTTCTTAGAGATTTGGCAAACTAATGCTTGTTTGCACACAATATCTTTTCTTTTCTTTTTCCTTTCCTTTCCTTCTTTTCCTCTCCTTCCCTCCTTTTCTTTCTCCTTCCCTTCCTCCCTCCCCATTCCTCCTTTCCTCCTCTCTCTCTCCACCCCCCAGTCCTTCTTTCCTAAACATAGATCTGGATACTTGAAGGACAGCAAGATGACTATGACAATTCAGGGAATGTGATTGTGTAGGTGGGGGGACATGTGTCTCCAATTCTTTGTTGGTGCCTGTGTAAACAAGACACATGATACATGTATAAAGCACCAGCCAATAAAATACTTAAATTGGGAATCCCCCCAATTTTTCTACTTGTATTTCATTAGCATTTGGGAAGAGTGTTAACATTTGGTTAAGCTAAGTCCTGCTGCTGTTCTTGTCAAGATAACAAAAAAGTGCAGTATCTGCTGTAATTTTATCTTGTCCCCTCTTAATATCTCCCTACAGAGCAACAGTATGCCTATAGCAACACATTCCGTGATACAATGAAGCTTTCTTCACTTGGTCTTTTCTTTCTAGAAAGCATTATTTTCTGACCTTGTCCAGGGATTCAGTGTAGATGGTGCCTAATGTTCCTAACCAAAAGACTTAGCAGAAGATATATTACTGCTCTAACTCACACATCCTACGTTCCTTGAAAATGAATGTGTATTTCTCTGTCTTCCTTGCCATGCAGGGTATGCAAACAAAAGACTGTCTCACCTGACCTGATGGGGCTAGCCCTTAGCAATGCCACATGTTTAAGCATATTTCTCAAAATTTAATTTGCTAAAACCCCATTAAACATTCATGTATACTTTATTTCATTCCATTCCTTGCTGATTACTAAAGGATTGCTATATGTCAACATAAGCATTTTCTTTTCTCATTGCTCTCCTATTCCCGCTCTGTTCTTTGAGTTATGGTGTCATTCAGTAATTTAACATTGAAGTATTTTATCACTGGAACTATGGACAAAGCTTTCAGTGTCTTAATGATTAGCTCACAGAAGAGAGAAAAGTCCTCTCAAGTTTAATTTACAGGAGAGTGAATTCCCATTGTTTCACTCTTATTTGCATACTCTCTTATTTTGTAAGGCCTTTTTTCATGGCTTAGGAAAGATGAAAAGATCATTTCTCTCCTTCCCACCCCACCCTCTCCTCTCAGACCATAGCCCGTGCCTATCACAAGACTTAGTCAAGAAACTGCAAAATTAACTTGAGGCTCCCACCCTAGAGCTAAGGTTCAGGGGAATTCATGTCTGTATTAAACCGAAGATAACAGTAAATACCACCTGTGTCGTGCTTTACATTATTCAACATGGTTTTACCTACATCTCATATATGCCAAGCCAGCAAACCCTTGAGGTAAGTGTTAAATATATCTGAATTGAAGTGCAGAGCAGTTAAGTAATTTGCCTGTGTTTACTCAGTTGGGAAGTAGAGCCAGGAAGCAAACTTAGATCCTTGATTCCAAGTGGAGTTTCTCTGCTTAATTCCATGCTTTGTGCTAATGGTTCTTAAAGGAAAGTACCAGCAGCAAATTCATAAACTTTTAAAATTGAGATATAGTTAATATCTGTTTATTTTAATTGAGATATAATTGACATATAATATTATATTACTTTCAGGTGTACAACATGATTCGATATATGTGTATACTGCAAAATGATCACCACAGTAAGTTCAGTTAACATCCATCACCACACACAGTTACAGTTTTTTTCTTATGATGAGATATTTAAGATCTAATCTCTTAGCAACTTTTAAATATACATTACAGTACTATTAACTATAGTTGCCATGTTGTACATTACATCCCCTGGACTTATTTATTTTATAACTAGAACTTTATACATTTGATGACCTTCACCCATCTTAGATGTCTTTTTAATTTCTATTTTTAAGGATAAATAAGCTTTCAGTTTAAATAAAATGCTAGGTGGTCAAGTTATTGGGTATCAATAATGTACATGAGAATGCCAGGAACATACAATGACTACAAAAAATAATGTAAATATGCTTGTGGAGATTTAAAATTATTTGTGTGCACTAGCTATTTGTTCTTCCCTGGAATAAACATTGCAGGTCTTCTTGATTGTTTTCAAACAGTTTTTAGGATTCATACTTAAAATCAGCTATAAAATCTTCCTTCAAATGGCCATTTCATAAAATGGTTTTGCTATCCCAACCCAGGTATAAAAAGAATGAAGTGGACAGATTCAAGGTTGATTGCTATTTAAGTGATCCTTACCCAGGAACAACAAATAGTTGCAAAGTTATAATCCCAGACAGGAACAACAAATAGTTGAAAAGCTATAATCCCAGACCAGTTTTCTCCCTGAATCAACCAGTCAACATTTACTATTCTAGGTAATCAAATCAATTTTAACATTAGCCTAAATATGGTACAATTAACACCGACCACCAAAAAACCTCTACTAGTATTTCCAAACAAAATGAATACATTCTTTTTGGCTCATTGTGGTTTGGGATTAGCTACACTCGGGTCCATTAGTAATGTAATCTAAAATTAACTATTTGCCTGAAGAAGAACTTTTTTAAAAAAAAGTCTTGTTTTTAAAATTTCAGAAGAGCATCTAAGAATTTTTTTCATCTATGACTTTAAAATTCTCACAGGGCATATTATGCCCTCCAAGAAACTAAAGACTCAGTTCAAATCATGGTGGGAATTTCTTTCCATGGCCCATTACCTCAGAATGTGGGTTCATAACAGTAAAATAAAATCAGAGCATAGTCGTAACTGATATGTTGGTCTCTTATACAAAAATAAAATCTACATTCATTGATTTGCTCATCCCTGAAGCAATTTGACTGTCTGTATTATATACTTCTGTACATATAACCAGTCCCAAAGTAATCACTCCTCCAAAGTTTTCTATTTTCTAATTCACAAACACAAGGATTTGGCTATTGCTTCATAGAATCATACTATAAAATATCTCCTGATCTGGCCAGTAACTGGAAATCTTTTATTCTAAATCTTAAAATATATATATTTTTCTCAAAAACAAAAGAAAGGACAAATAAAGAGGTATCTGAACAGGCAGAGAAACCAGAGCTTATTAGGTTTGTTTTGTTTTCCACAGGAAAAATTGCTAAGGAAGTAAGTAGAATAGCAGTGTTTAGTTATCTTGTGAGAATATCACCACTCTCTGCCCTTCTCCAATTTCTTTCGTTTCTGAAGCACACCTAGAACCAAAGCTCTCTTGTCACAAAGTTCAATTCTGATCTTGAATGAAAATTGACTAGGGCATGTTTACTAGATCATAAAATAGGGTTGTTAAGTGAAAGCCTTAGGAATCAATCATGCTATCTCTTTCTGTATAGCATGTTTTCCAAGAAAAGGTGAATAGGGGAGGAGAATGGATGGAAATCAAATCAAATTATTATTAAACACACACACACACACACACACACACAATATTAAAGGTTGATCCACTGGAAAGTCCATGATTGATGGAATCATATAGGTCTGAATTGAATCCCAGCCCTATCATAAGTTGGGAAAATTATTTCACCTTTTAATACTTCAGTTTTCTTATCTGAGGGGAAAACATCATCCACAGAATCATTATAATTAAATGAAAGAATGAATATAAAGGGTTTTGAAGTTATACACCTGGGTTAGATTCCTGGCTCACACAATCCTGGCAAGTGATTTAATGTTGTAGGACCTCAAACTCCTCATTTTTAAAAACAGGTATAATAATAGTGCATTTCTCATAGGTTTATTGTAAAGACTGAATGAGATCATGTATAAAGGACTTAGTCCAGTACCAAGCATATAGTACACATTCATGAAATGATCATTCTCTTTTTCCCTTCCCTTTAGTTCCCAAATGTAACTTTCTTTCTTGCAATTATTCTTATTAAACATTCTAATAACTTCTATCAAACTCCCCACTATTAAAATTTAGAAATCTAGGGAAAAATTCATCTTAAATTTCATTCTGAAAGTGAAACTTAGTAAATGTTCCTGTTTGCCAATGTTCTGTTGATTAAACAAATTTCTAAAGATGTTTTATTTTAAAAATATGTTGTTTATGCTTTTTAGAAACAAAATATATATGTATATAGTAAAAGAAAAAAATGAAAAGATTCCTGCACCCAGAATTAATTACTGTTAACATCTCAGCAAATTAGCTTCTAAATATTTTTTGTTTTAAACAAAAGTTGCTCTATTGTTTTTGTAAAAATAATACGTGCTAATTAAAAAGGATCAAGAACTCCAGAAAACTAAAGTTTTAAAATCACTTTAAACGACACTATGCATAAATTACTGTTATTAATATTAGAGGAAAATAATTCAAGGTATTTCCTACTAAAGATAGCTGGATGTATTCATGAATGTGTTTATGGATGGATGGATGGATGGATAGAAAAATAATTAAATTCTATTTCCCTTGAAGTTTATTTTAAAAACATTTAAATAAATTGAAGGAATTGTAGGGATTGAGGGAGACAAAGAGAGACTATAAAATATTAATGACCTGTCATTTTTTAAAAACATATAATTATCAATTTTAGTTAATATTCATTGATGCCATGCTTTAAAAGATGTTAATGGTCTTCTTTCCTAGTCTCTTCCTTTGATCTCTCAAAAAACTTTCATTTTTTTTATCTTTCCATTGTCAATATTTAACCATGCTCATTTCTTGTCCTGTTTCCATACCCCATAATTAATTTATATTGGTTTTATACTTAAATTGACTCAGTGCTTACCCACCAGTCTTTTACTATGATTTCTATATTCCTGAATTCTTTATTTTGATTCATTTCTTAAATGGCTAGATTTATGTCAAAATATTCTTTCAGTAATGCTGTGTTCTCCAAACTGTTTGAGAATGTCTGTTTGCTGCCTTTATATCATAATGCCATTTTGGCTAGATACAGTTCTTGACGCTCTGTGGAGAAGTATGAAGCCAGCCTCAATCAACCCTTTCCCCTTGTAGGTAATTTGCTTTTTATTAAGATGACTTTTTGGAGCAGTTTTAGGTTTGCAATAAAACTGAGAGGAAGGTATACAGATTTCCCATATACCCTCTGCCCCAATAAATGTATAGCCTCCCCTTTTATCAACATCACTCACCAGAATGGTACATTTTTTTTTACCAAGGATGAACCTACATTGACAATTGTAATCGCACAAAATCCATAGTTACTTAAGGGTTCACTCTTGGTGTTGTACATTTAAAAAGCTTGGACAAATGTATAATGACATATATTCATCTTTATAATATCACACAGAGTATTTTCACTGCCCTGAAAGTCCTCTGTGCTTTGCCTATTCATCTCCTCTCCTCCCCCACCACTGGCAATCACTGATCTTTCTATTGTCTCCATAGTTTTGCCTTTTCCAGAATGTCATATAGTTGGTATCATACGGTATGTAGCCTTCTCAGTGTGGCTTCTTTCATGTAGTAATATGCATTTAAGTTCCTCCATGTCTTTTCATGGCTTGATAGCTCATTTCTTTTTAGTACTGAATGCTATTCCATTGTCTGATATACTACAGTTTAGTTATCCATTCACCTACTGAAGGACATCCTGGTTGCTTCCAAGGTTTGGCAATTATGAATAAAGCTGCTGTAAACATCAATGTACAGGTTTTTGTGTGGACATAAGTTTTCAACTCCTTTGGGTAAATACCAAAGAGCGCAATTACTGGATCATATGGTAAAAGTATGTTTAGTTTTGTAAGAAACAGCCAAACTGTCTTCCAAAGTGGATGTACCACTAGCAATGAATGAGAGTTGCTGTTGTTGCACAGCCTCACCAGCACTTGGTGTTGTCACTGTTCTGGATTTTGGCCATTCTAATAGGTGTGTAGTGGTATCTCGCTGTTGTTGTTTTAATTTATATTTCACTGATGACATATCACGTGGAGCATCTTTTCTTATGCTTTTCTTATGCTTATTTGCCATCTGTATATCTTCCTTAGTGAGGTGTCTATTAAGTGCTTTGGCCCAATTTTCAATCAGGTTGTCTGTTTTCTTATTGTTGAGTTTTGAGTTTTCTTTATTTTGGATGACATTTCTTTATCAGATGTGTCTTTTGTGAATATTTTCTACCAATCTGTGGCTTATTTTTCTAATTCTCTTGATACTGTTTTTTGCACTGCAGAAGTTTTTAATTTATTAATTATTTCTTTTATCAATTATGCCTTTGGTGTTGTATCTAAAAAGACATCACCACCTAGGTTTTCTCCTTATAGTTTTGCATTTTACATTTAGGTCTATAATCCACTTTGAGCTAATATTTGTGAAAGGTGTAAGGTCTGTGTTTAGGTTTCTTTTTGTTTTTTTGCATATGGATGTTCAGTTGTTCCAGTACCATTTGTTGAAGAGACTAACTTTGCTCCACCATATGTCTTTGCCCTTTTTCCAAAGACAATTTAGCTATATTTATGGGGGGCCTATTTCTGGGCTCTCTATTCTGTTTCACTGATCTACTTGTATATTCTTTCACCAATACCACACTGTCTTAATTACTATATTTTCACGGTAAGTCCTGAAGTCGAGTAGCATCAGTCCTCCAACTTTGTTCTTCTTCAAATATTGGGTTGGCTATTCTGGGTTTTAGCCTCTCCATATAAACTTTATAAGTTTATTGATATCTATAAAATAAATTGCTGGGATTTTGATTGGTATTACATTGAATCCATAGATCAAGCTGGGGGATAATTTATATCTTAACAATATTGTCTTCCTATCCATGATCATGGAAATCCTTCCATTTATTTAGTTCTTTTTTAATATCATTCATCAAAGTTTTACAGTTTTCCTCATATGGATCTTGCATATATTTTGTTATTTATACCTAAGTATTTCATTTGTGGGTTGCTAATGTAAATGTTATTCTGTTTTTAATTTCAAATTCCACTTGTTCATTATTGGTACATAGGAAAGCAACTGACTTTTGTATATTAACTTTGTATTCTGCAACCTTGCTATGTCACTTATTAGGTCAAGGAGTTATTTTACTGATTCTTTTGATGTTCTACATAGATGATTAGGTCATCTGCAAATAAGACAATTTTCTGTCTTCCTTCCCAATCTGTATACTTTTAATTTCCTTTTCTTGCCGTATTGAATTAGCAAGAAATTCCAGTATGACGTTGAAAGGAGTGGTGAGAAGGGACAAAAGGTGCCTTATAACTGATCTTAGTGGAAAAGCTTTGGGTTTCTCATCACTAAGTATGAAGTTAGCTGTAGGTTTTTTATAGATAGTCTTTATCAAATGAAGAAATTCCCTGTCTATTCTTAGTTTGTTAAGGTGTGTTTTATAGCCAAGAATGTGGTCTGTCTTGGTGATTATTCCATGTGAGCTTGAGAAAAATGTGTAATGTGCTGTTGTTGGCTAAAGTAGTCTATAGAAGAAAATTATATCCAGTTGAGGTCATCTATGTCCATACTGATTTTCTGCATGCTGGATCTATCCCTTTCTGAGACAGAAAGGGAGAGAGGAGTATTGAAGTCTCTAACTATGAATAATGAATTCATCTGTTTCTTCTTGCAGGTTTTGCCTCACATAGTCTGACACTCTGTTGTTCGGCACTTACATGTTAATAATTGTAACGTCTTCTTGGGGAATTGAGTCTTTTATCGTATGTAATGCCCTCTTTATCCACAATAACTGTCCTTACTTTGAAGTCTGCTCTGTCTGAAATTAATATAGCTACTCCTACTTTATTTTGATTAGTGTTAGCATGGTATATTTTTCTCCATCCCTTTACTTTTAATCTATATGTATCTTTATATTTAAAGTAGGTTTCTTGCAAATAATGTATAGTCGGGTCATGTTTTTTGATCCATTCTGAAAATCTGTTTTTTAATTGGTGCATTTAGACCACTGACATCCAAAGTGATTGCTGATATAGTTGGATTAATCTCTACCATCATTGTTACTGTGTTGCATATGTTGCCCTTATTCTTTGTTCCTATTTTTATCTTCCATTCTTTTTCTGCCTCTTGTAGTTTTAATTGACCATTTTTTATGTTCACATTTTCTCCTCTTAGCACATCAGTTATACTTTTTTAAAAACTATTCTTAGTGCTTGCCCTAGAATTTGCAATATACTTTTATAACTAAGCCAAATCCACATTCAAATAACACTACACCACTTCACAGGTAGTGAGTACCTTATAGTAACAAAATATTCTTAATTTCTTTCTCCTATCATTTATTTATCTTATATATAAGCATACATAAGCATATGTATGACATATTCATAAGCATACATAACCAAATACATTATTGCTATTATTATTTTTAATAAACTGTTATCTGTTAGACCAATAAAGAATAAGAAAAAAGTTTTTATTTTATCTTCACTTATTCCTTCTTTGATGTTCTTTCTTTTTTAAAATGTAGAACTGAATTTCTGATCTATATTATTTTCCCTGTCTCTAAAGAACTTCTTTTAACTTTTCATACATGGCAGGTCTACTGGCAACACATTCCCTCAATTTTTGTTTCTCTGAGAAAGTTTTTATTTCTCCTTTACTTTTGAATGATAATGTTTTTCAGGGTACAGGATTCTAGGTTGTCGGCTTTTTTTTTCTCTCAACACTTTAAATATTTCCCTCCACTCTCTTATTAGCATAGTTTCTGAGAAGTCAGACATAATTTTTCTCTTTGCTCGTCTATAAGTAAGTTTTCTTCCCCTGGCTTCTTCCAGGATTTTTTTCTTCATCATTCATTTTCTATAATTTGAAAATAATATGCGTAGGTGTCATTTGTTGGCATTTATTCTGCTTGGTCTTCTCAAGCTTCTTGGATTCCTGGTTTGGTGTCTGACATTAATTTGGGGAAATTCTCAGTTATTATTGTTTCAAATATTTCTTCTATTCCTCTCCTTCTGGTACTCCCATTATGTGTTTGTTACACCTTTTGTAGTTGTCCCACAGTCCTTGGATATTCTGTTCTTTTTTTTCAGCCTTTGTTTTCTTTCCTTTTCAGTTTTTAAGGATTCTATTGATATATAACCTAGTGTAGAGGGTTTTTCCCCAGCATTATCCAACCTACTAATGAGCTGTTATGGTGGGTTTTCTTTATCTCTAGCATTTCTTTTTGGTTCTTTCTTGGGATTACCTACCTCTCTGCTTACATTGCCCATCTGTTCTTACATGCTGTCTACTTTATCATTAGAGCCCTTACTATATTGGTCATAGTTGTTTCAAGCTCCTGGTCTGATAATTCAAACATCCCTGCCTTGTCTGGATCTGATGCTTGCTCTGGCTCTTCCAGTTGGGTTTTTTGCCTTTTGTTATGCCTGGTAACTTTATCTTGATAGCCAGATATGGTGTACTGGGTAAAAGGAACTGCTGTAAGTAGGCCTTTAGTAATGTGATGGTGAGGTGTGTGGGAGGGGAAGTGTCCTATAGTCCTATGATCAGGTCTTACTGTTTTGGTGAGCCTATGCTTCTGGACTGTGAACTTCACAAGCATTCCTCAGGTTTTTTTTTTTTTTCTCCCAACTTACGTAGAATAGGATGGCTAGAGTTGGCTGGAATTGCGTATTTCCTTTCCCAGGTCACTTAAGCTGTGATAATACTCCAGGAGGCTAGGCTCTGGTTAACTAGTTTTCCCTGAGGGCAGGCCTTATTAAGAAGAACAGAATGCTCTGGCATATTTCAAAATGATTCCTTTTCCCTTCTCCCTGGTGGAAACCCTCAGGGATTTCACTCCAATACTTAGTATGGGAACCTGATTGAGCTCCTGGAAGTAAATATCACAATATGTGGGACACCTCCTATGTCTGAGATCCCTAGAGTTTTTAATTTTCAGAGTTATCCGCATTGAGCCTCCAGCAATTAATCAATTACAGTTCAGGTTTTCCTACACTGGCACTGGTTCCAGTGGCAAGTTTCTGCTTGGGAGTCTTTGCTCCAGTAAGCTGTGGCTCCCTGCCTGTATTTGCCTGCCTGCCTCTCAATCTTGGGGGCAGCCATTTGCCTTGTGTCCTCCCTTCTTATGGATCTAAGAAGGGTGGTTTACTTTTCAGTCCATTCAGCTTTTTACTTGTTAAGAGCTAGTGGTGACTCCTAAGCGCCTTATAAGCAAAACCAGAAATTCAATAATTTGCTTTTTATTCCTGAATAAGTGAAGAAATTTTTCTTCATCCTTTCATTCATTCAACAAATATTTACTGGGCACCTACAACTTCCCAGACTGGGTTCCAAGCACTGGTATTATAAGAGTGAACAAAACATCATGCCTTCATGGAACTTGCATGATAGTGGAAACTTGAAGTTGAGTACTTTAATAAGAATATATCTTTGTGTTAAGCATTTTATTTTAAATTTACCAATAACAGAGTGTGCTCTTTTGATCTTAAAATTAAATTTTTGTGCCAAATTTATTTAATTTTTCTGTAATGACATTGGTTTTGGTCATTTTATTTTCTTAGGCACGCAACCTCTCTTTTCATCTTTGAGCTCTTGTTCATTGAATATGGGTTCATATTAAGTTGTTCTATAGAATGCAGAATTTATGAATTTTCTGTTCCTTTACTTTATATTTTCATTTAGGTTGGACTCTATCTTTTGCATCTAATTCATGATTTCATGTTGTGCTGTAGTATTTTTGCATTGTTGTCAAGCCATTTGTTTCATCTTGTTCATTCTCTTATCTCTTTTGAGATTTTGTTATATATTCTGTATTAGGATTCTCTGCTTCTAGTTGGGGTGGAGGTCATTCCAGTAAGGGAAAACCTTTAAGCTTAGATCATTTCTTGAACTGCAGTTATGGAGCCTCTCTGCCCATCAGGAAGAGGTATTATCACCTGTTTCTCTCCAGCAATAGTTCCTGTTAATCAACGGTCAGAAGGAAAGGAGAAAAAATAAGGATACTCACCCATTTTGTTTCTTTCTAGATTTAGTGATACTAGGGAGAGTTCTATTTGGCCAGTTTAGAAGTTCATCCTCTAGGATTTGTAGTGAGGTAAGAAATACAGCCCTACTACTCTTTTTTACTACTCTCCAGAATCTTTTTCACCCCCTCAACAACCAGGTTTTGAAATGTTTTACTTAGGTCAGTGTTTTCTAACCTTGGAGGCAGCTATGGAGTTTTAAAAAATTCTGACATTCAGGCTGCACCCCAGACCAGTTAAATTAGACTCTTTGGATACGAAATCCAAATACAATTATCAAAAGCTCCCAAGGTGGTTTCAATGCTTGAGACCCAAGCTTAAGAACCACAAGCTTAGGTTATGCTCTTTTCCTTCTTTGGTGACAGTTGGTAATTTTTTTAAACACCCTTTTTGCTCATTTTGTGATATGCTTTGGGAGAGAAGTTCTATGGTAAAATTTTAACCTGCCATCTTCCTAATAACTTCTTAACAGGAAATTGAATAGTTCTCAATAACTATTTGCTAATTGCTTACATTGTCTTTTTCCTATGTATGATACAGTCCTCTGAAATCCACTTCTGCCTTTCCCTCACTCAACACAGAACTATTTATCATGGGGGCAAAAAACCTCCTCCTCATTCCATTTGTGGGTAATATAACAATCTATATTTTGAATAAAAATAACAGTATAAGTGCTATAATTATATCCAGTATTAGGAAAATCATAAATTCACTTATTTGACAAACATTTGTGGGATCAAAAGTCATTTGTGGGATCAAAAGTCATTTGTGGGATCAAAAGTCATGACACTTCAACGGGGGGGCAGGCGGGGAGAGAAAGAGTAAGAGAGACTGCATGTGCAAGTGTATGTTGGAAAAAGAGAAATGGTAGGGGCTTGGGAGATGCATATATTAAACATATGAGTAGGAAAAGAGGATCCAGTGAAGGTGACTTAGAGAATTCAGAGGAATAGGAGAGCAACTGGAATGTAAGCTTCAGGAGAGTAGAAAGCATGTCTAAATTGTTCATTTTGTACCATCAGTGCTTAAGATGGTAGCAAGCACAACTGGGTAATTGATATAGATTTGTGAAATGAATGAATGAGAAGTACAGTGTCATAGCTGCCAAGAGAAGAGTGGCCGATCATATGCTACAAAGAGTTATCCTTGAATTGATTATAGAAGCTATTTGCATTTGATCTTTGGGAAATCATGGAAGGTATCTCATATTTACAAGGAAGGCAATGAAAAAGTGGAGGCAGTTCATATGGATTCCCTTCTCCAAAAGCTGGCAGTGAAGAAAAAAAAAGTTGGGGGCAAGGGACCGTAGTAAGTGCTAATACACGTTAGCAGTATTTCCAATGAAACCCTTCACTATGGAACCCTTTTTTCCCTAAAAGCATCTTAAGGGACTAGTGTTGCACATAAGATGCTTTGAAAAATATGCTTTAAAGTAAAAATTCTTTCAGAATGTTCATCTCTAAGTTCTTTTTATTTGACATAAGCACTATTAAAAAATAAGCCATATTTTTGTTTAATTACCAGTACCATTTTCTGTTATTTTATATTGCAAGTATGCAACAGGTGATTTTCATTTATAATTTAAATAGGATTTAAGGTTAAGAATTTAAGTCTCACAGTTTTGAGAGTAACAAGTGGACTAGAATGCTGTTCCACCACTTATTAGTCGAGCAATCTTGCACAGATTCCTGAATCTACTGAGCTCCCTAACTCTACCGTATCAGCAAGATAATAATCAACTGTGCAGCAGATCTAGCAGAGAAACAGGAGTATAATTAAAAGAGCTAGTTTCCACAAATCTCTGGAGAGGATTATAACATAAACATGTAGACAGAGCTAAAAAACATTCAGTCAATTGAAATGCCTAGGAAAAACAAAGAGAAAAAAATTTTTAAACCCAAAGTGATTTGTGGGGGAGAGAAGTGTCACAGATTGTGCTTACCTTTGAAGGACAGGCAGGAGCACGAGGCATGTGGTAGACTTAGCCTGGCTTACAGAGCAACCTAAACTTCGATGGAAAACACCTTTTTCTTCCTTTTTTTTGCTATTTATTAAAATATCAAGTTGCTTTGTAAAATACATTTTTTTAAATGATTAAGTTAAGCCTCTGACCAGCAAGCAAGCTTACCATGGACTAAGCAGAAGGGTTTAGGGTCATATCTAGTTTTATCTCACATGAAATGGATGCAACACAATGTATGATGCTCTTCATTCATAAGGAAAAAAACTAAGACAATACCATTAAGTGTAGCAGTTAAGAACATAGGTTTGGGGGCCCTGGGTTTGATTCTGGCTCTTGGACTCAATAGCTATATAATCTTTGACAAGTAGCTTGATATCTCTGAGTATCAGGCTCTTCATTTGTAGGGTGGGCATAAAGCCCTTAGTTTTGTTTCAAATATTTTGATAGTGCGTAAAACGCTTAGCAAAGTGTTTGGCTACCTAATCCATATTTCTACAAAGCTAACTCTCAATGAATGGTATTTATTGTTAATAATATTATAATACTGTTCACATCATAAGCATATGGCCTTTGGATTCAATCAGACCTGGGTTCAAATCCTGACTCCATCACTTTTTGGTTGTGTGACTTCAGAAAATTGCTTAACAATTCTCTGAGCCTCATCTTCATATTTAAAGTGAGTATAATAATACCCACATCTTTGGTGATGGTCAAGGTTAAATGAGATAATGTATGTAAGGTATACCTAACACATGGCAGGCATTCAACAGATGCCAGTTCCCTTTCTACCACTTTCCCTAGGAAATAACCAAATATTTACCATAGAATCTAAGGTCCTTCACGGTCTGGTCCCTAGCTCTTTTTCTAGCCTGAACTCCTAACATCCTCTATCTCTTCCTTCCTCCCTTCCCTAACTCCCACGTCTTCCACTTCATAAGCTTCCACTCTTAGAACTGGGATTATGTTCTGTAAGGAAACAGCCCCTTCTGAGATTCTAAACAAGGATGATAAAGAAAGCCCCACATCTGATCTTGATAATTAAGTAAAGTCAAAAGCTCTCTTCTATCAAGGCTCCTAGTTACCTCGGAGAGGGCTTGATCTCTTACAACATTAGACACTGTCAATCTTTTCTCTTGTTGAAAACCTCTTATTACTTTGGCTTTAAACATACACACACACACACACACACACACACACAAACGGTGTTTCTCATTTTACTCTGCCCTATTCTCTCCCTCTCTTGCCAGTTTTTCATTTTCCATTGCCTTACCTATTAGTGGTTCCCCAGCATTAGGGACAGTGGTGAGAGGACAATCATAGGGTTGTTGTGAGCATGAAATGTAATAACAGCTACAACTCAGTTTTAGCTGATTGTTGCCTTGCAGAAACTGAGCTGAGTGTTGACAATATTTTCTGATTTTTTTCAAGACGACAGAGATTTTTATGTAAACTATCTTGATTTTAAAGGTTGGCAACAAGTTTGAAAAAAAAGAGTGTATACGTTGAAAAACATGCCTGAATTCACTCTGTGGGCTATCTGTTTGCAGCTTGGCTCTAGGATATTTGGATAGCACTGCCAATGATTCTTGTGTGCATTTTGGGGCTTGCAAGGACTCTACCTGTGGACTCAACCATATTCCAAGCACCTGGCACGGTGTCTGGCACATAGCAGGTGCACAATAAATATACACTGAATGAACACCTTGCATAGACATCTCACTTTACAGCTAACCTTATTCACTGTTATTCAATCTAATGGTTGGCAAAACATTTTGGATTCATTCTTAGATTGGTTCCTGTTAAAGGTCTGCTATTGGTATTTCCCAGCTGTTAAATGTTGCTATTCTTAGTACTTTGCTTAATGGTTTGTTTCAAAATCTTCTGGATATATCCTGCTTGTGTCAGACATGGTCATCACACTCCTTCAACTGCCTTGTCATCACTTTTGTTTTTTGGCATCACCCTTTTCTACAACATAACATTCCCAGTGAAGGGAAAATAGTTTTTACTATCTAAGGGATGACAGGACTAGCCTAGGACTGTTTCTTCGCTATCAGAGCATCTTCCTTATTACTGTGCAGCAAAATGAAGATGGTTGTTTCTAATACTTTATTCATTCATTCCTTCAAAGGTAAGTCATTGAAAAAAAAATCATTGAAAGCATACTTCTGTGCCTGGCACAAAGAAGACAAATAAATATAACCTTCAATTTCAAGGAGCTTACAGGCAGGTAAGACAGATAATAATAGTATAGTGTAATACATGCTATAAAGAGAAGAAACCACACACAGGAGAGACAGTACATCCAAGTGGTTAAGAGCACTGGTTCTGGAGCAGACTCCCCAGGTTCCAAGCTTGGCTTCACTTCTTAACAGCTGTTTAACAAGTTATTTAACATCTCTGTGGCTTGGTTTTCCAATTTGGAAAGTAAAGTGTGAGGAAATCTACCCTGCAAGATTATTATGAAGATTTAAGTAAATTAGTATATGTAAAATGCTTAGAATAGTGTCTGATATGAAGTAAGCACTCAATAAACAAGTAAGCACTCAATAAATGTTATCTGTTACTACTACAGAAGGTGCACTTAACCCTTTGTGTGTGATTGGTGTGTGGAGGTAGCTAGGTAAAGAGTAATAAAGTCAGGAAGA